>NC_090319.1:152599122-152913500 GCF_040869045.1 Eurosta solidaginis
TACCTTCCATCCTTTCAATACATCTTTGCATTCCAGGACATTTGTTGATGAAGTGCCGATTGATATTATTGCCTTGATCGCCGCCTGACTATCGATATATCTATTGATGTGAATGCAGCTTAAGCATGCTTCCTCCAGAATTTCTACTGTTTTATTCATGGCTACAGTTTCTACTTGAAAAACATTTCAATGATCTGGGAGCCTGTAGCATTTAATTACTTCTGGATGGACGCCGTAAACAGCACACTCGACCCCTTCCGTTAATTTGGAATCAATGATATTCACTTGTATTTCCTACTAATTCCGCACCCTTGTGCCAACGCTACGGCTTAAGCATTTTCGTCGTCTGATCCACCCTCGGCCCCTGGCTCTCATTCGCTCAGTCTCTGCGAAGAAGCACTAATGGGTGGAGCGGAACGTGGAGGCGACTGCGCAAGTCTTGACCTCCTGGCGAATGGATCCATGCTGCCGTCCTCGCTTATTTCAACAGGGAAAATTGGTGGTGTTCTCATATTGCCCTTCTTATTCTTTTCAATTATATTATTATTATGTTATATTTGTACTTATATTTTTTCATTACATTTATGCTTTTAATTTCTTTAATTAAATTTTTTTGTTTATTTATTTGTTTATTTATTTATTTATTTATTTTTTTTTTTTTAGTTTTTGGTAAGTATTATTTTATGGTATATTTTGGTTTATTTTCGCTTTATTTTACCTAGTTTTAGTTGATTTTATTTTATTTTATTTTATTTTTATTAATTTAGTTTAATTTTAGGTAATAATAGGTGTTTATCGTATTATGGTATGTTATATATGCCTCATTCACCCTATAGCTAGAGGCTTTGTTTAATTTAAAAGAGCTTATTTGTAAAGCTCACTTGTGGTGAGAAGCTTCATGAAGTTAAAAGCTTACTTCGATTTTGATGCAAGCTTTTACGCATATAGATTCGTCTCGCTTTGTGGAGCGAAGGATTGGATACAAAGAAAGGCTCACTAAACCCACCACACATAGCTGATTATGTGGGTCACAGTTTCGCGCTCTATTCTTTGTGTTATATAGGAAAATATAAAATTTTAAAATGTAAATCGATTCGCTTACCAGCGCAGGTTTGGTCCTTTACCGGGCTGTATACAAAGATACAGCATATACCAACTTACGTTGCACCGATGGAATATTTTTCCTCGCGAGTTTACTACTTTTATTTGGGCTTTTTTGCCGAGCAAAATTTTCGCGTTCACTTCACTCCACTACACAAACTACGAATTGGGTGAGTTGGGAGTGGGGAGTCTAGTAGATTGTGGAGAGGTGAGTGGAGTGGGGAGTGGGAGTGGCGTGCGAAGTGGGAAGTGGGGAGTGTGGGGTGGAGTGGAAAGTGGGGAGTGGTAGTGGGAAGTGGGGAGTAGTAGTGGAGTGTGGAGTGGATTGGGGAGTGGAGTGGGAAGTGAGGAGTGGTAGTGGATTGTATTGGTTTATGGAGTGGAGTGGGGAGTGGGAGTGGAGTGGAATGGGAATGGGAGTGGTGTGGGGAGTGAGAGTGGAGTAGGAAGTGGGGAGTGGGAGTGTGTGTGCGAATGCGGAAAATGTATAAATATATGAAATCCAAAGTTCGGAAGGGACAACGACGCAAATATACAACCTTTAAAATAATTTTAAATTTGTTTTATTTAACCGAATATGTTGTTTTAGAGTTTAGCTCATCAGACGACTGCTCATCTACGTAGGAATGTATCCTTCCAGCTATTCGAATAGTTGGCGGTCCACTTCTTAAGGAGCGGGGAAGCGTTGACTCTTCTATGTGCTGGAGTAGGATGCTGTGATCTACTGTGTCAACAGTTTTGACAGGTCAAGCGCTACGATTACTGTCCTATGATGCGATTCTTGCTTTAGCGCTAATGGTGCTATGCAATTTACGGAAGCATGATGGCTGGCCAGCGAAAGGGGTTATTGTTGTTGTAGCGGACCTTCGCCCCGTTCAAGCGAGACCACTACCACTCATAGGTTGTCATCGAAATCATCTAACGGGAGTCGAAGGGAAACAGCTGCTTCGAAAGGGTTGGGCCATACAGTGTGCCGTTAGAACTGTTGGCTCCACATCACAGTTAAAAAGATGGTTTGTGTCATGTGGAGACCCATCGCAGTCTGATTGAGTTTGCTCTACTACAGTATGTATGTACATGTTATTATTTACAATATTTTTGAAAATGCTGATCAATTAAAGCAAGTCTCATATGATTATTTCGGCTAATGCTTGGTAAATGATTGTAAGCTGGAAATTCTAGGCTGCTTCTTATTATGTCTTCAACGCCTGGCGACAAAGGTGGAGGCCCCCAATCTCTATTCAAACAGCAAATATTGTGCAAAACTGCAGTGGCGACAACAATACTCTCAACTTTTGCTATATTTATTCGCAACCCTAGTGATAGTATTGGAAATCTACGTTTCCATACGCCATACGAACGCTCAACGCAGTTCCTTGTTCTAACTAAGGACTCGTTATAAAGATTTTCTTCTGGACTATTGCATTGCGACAAAGGTGTTAATACCCAATTTGTATTTTGATAACCACTATCAGCTACAAAGATTCCATTTTGGAACTCCCCATTTTCAAGACGTGCGCATATATGAGAATTTCGCAAAATGGTTGCATCTGGTCGGATCCTGGCCACCGCGCTACAATATCCTATATTTTGAGAGTGCTATCACAAAGGGTTTGAACATTGAAAGAAAACCACCCTTTTCGATTCCGATAAAGTTCAGCCACATCCCCTCCTGTAATAATACATTTCCAATAACTAATGAAGGAAACATTTTTCGAGTTAGTTTACCAGGTGAACTAATTTTTATATGAGTACAGTCCATGGCAGCTATAACCCGGGGGAATTTAGCTATCATATAAAACTGCTTTTGAATACTTCGAAGTTCTTCATCAGAGAGAAAACAGATGATTTCTTTGGCAAGTAGTGCTAAGTTGTGGGAGAAAACTGTAACTACGCGCGGAGTTGTTGTTGTAGATACTCCACATAGATCACCTACTGTTTGCAGAAAATTTCCAGTTGCATGAAAGCGAAGAGTAACTAGCAGCATTGTTTCAGCGGTTAAGGCACTATTCCTACGATTTAGAAAAATTACAGTGATTTGTGCAATGCTACCAAAGTAGCTGCTTACCATTTCGTTTTGCGTTCCAGTTTATCCTTAAGTTTAGCTAATACAGCCAATCTAAACCGATCACGAAAATCGTTCTCATCATAGTTTGAGAACACAGTTCTTTCGCCAATAGTTTTGCTCCTACGGACAATTATTCTCCTAGCAACACTATGATCTTCTGCATAGTTCATATCCTGCAATTCCTGATAGTCAAAATGGTCCATTTTATTCCGGGCAACGTAAAATAAAATTTGCATTTAAAATTTGTATTTCAAAGTCAACATCAAATTAATAAATAAATAAATATGTATTTCAAAGTCAATCAGCTGATTTCTAACTAGAGTTTAACTCGCCAACATTGGGCAGTAAACTTTTAGTTAACTCGCTACAGTGAAATTGAGAATCGATAGATAACTGTGGAATGTAAGTTAACTTGCCACTGTGACAATAGCCCCTAAGTCAATGATTGGTGTGAATGGACAAGGGTAATCTGAGTTCGCATATGCTGACCGTTAAGTAGGTCAGTAGGTATCCAATATCGAAATACCGAAAGTGTATTGCACTGCAAATGAGTTGAGCAATCTGAGGCAAAACTCAGGCAATATTGTTATATTGTAAAAATGTAATTGCGCTGTTTACCGTTGTCCATTACAGTGTCTTGATTCTTCGATTGTGTAGTATGAACACAATCAGAATTATACGAAAAGATTTGTCTCACGATGGAAGAAGAAGAAGAAGAGAAATTATGTTTAACTGTTTATTTGAAAATGTCAGGGTTTTTACGTATGTTTGGGCCAACAGCCCAAACTCTAAACATTAAAGTTCGCCCTCGCAAGTTTTCTTATATTGTTAACAGTGCCAGTCAAACTGTTTATGTTAACCATGAAAATGAACATCGCTGGAATAAATAAACAGTTTGACTGGCAAGCGGTATTGACCTGTTATATATTTTTTACTTCACTTGTTTTCACACATCAAGGAGAAAGGACATATCCCGCCGAAGTTCCAGATTCACCAAACTAATTGTACAGGTAACTTAAAAATATATATATTAATTTTTGTGCACAATCCTTATTGCAAATAAATATATTTATATTTAAATTAAAATTCTAATACCAAACTTGTCTTCTTTTCGGCACTTTATCTTGACCGGCACCATCCCTGAGCTGTGGCCCGGCCAAGACATTGGTCTTTAACCCGTTTTTTCATCCAGCGACCATTTTGCGAACCACATCAATTCCACTGTTTATATAGTGTTTAAATATTATATTGCGTGCCAATAGCAGCGGATTTTCATTTGCGAGGACTAACACGTCGTGAATTCCATCAACAATTATAGTACTTGGTATTTGATTTGCGGAGATTTATTTGTGCCACAAGCAACAACAACTTCACATTGATTTTATCAGTTTGGAAATTCTACAAATTATAAAAAGGTACGTGGTTATTCAGTGTGCACAATTTAATTATAAATTAGTGAAAGTGGAAAGTGCGCGAGTGATTTTGTGAAAAATAAGATACAAAGTTTTCTTGTACAAATAGCCCATCTGACCATCAAGTATTGCTTGCCGGCGACGGTAAATAATATTGACACGGCTTATGGGTCTTCAGTGTAGCATTATCGCACACAAATATTTGTACAAACAGTGTTTGGGAATATTTTAATAGGAAAGTGCAAGTAATTTATAAAAATTTAATAATTCGATTTACATTTATATGACGTGCACTTCTCTGTTATTAACAGCCCACAACAACAACACTGTACTGTGTAATTAACCTCACTTTTGAGTTTGGTTCATCACAGTTGAATTTAAGGAAAATTAATTTCGCAAAAATCACTCAGCTTTTACATCCAATTCATTTTTTAAAACAAACAATTTAATTTGAGCATTTATTTAGTGGACGGAACATTTTTCCTCAAACTTTGCTCAGTTTTTTCACTTGCGTTTGATTTAAATAAATACTGTGCTATACATATATACATACACACAAGCACATAGTTGGTTTGCGAGCAATTACTTTTGGTTTTAACACATATATTTATACGTATATACATATACATATATGGGGTATTCCATCCCATTTCGACCAATTTTGAACCCGACCCCCTTAGAATTGGCTGAAAGTTTTTCTTCTTTTTCTAGCTTACGAAAGACGTTTTTCAGAATTTTTTCAAATTTTTTCATCCAACTCAAAAAAAGTTATGAATTTAAAAAAAAAACACCGTTTTTGTTTTCAAATTGCTATAACTTTTTCAAAAATTGACCGTTTGGGATCTTTTTTTTTAAAAAAATTGTTTTTAAATGTACTTTTCGGAAAAAAATACAAAAAAATGTTTAAAGTTTTTTTTAATTTTTCAGTTTTTCGAGATTTTTCGAATTTCGCCATTTTTTTATATTTTTTTTATTTAATTGAAAAAAAAAATTTTCTAAATTAAAATCTACGATTAAAATGACTCGCTTTCGCTGTCCAGCAACTGCATTAAGCCGGATTACCATAATATATAAAGAAAAGAATACTTAAAAATCATTTTCTTACATTTTTTTGCTATATAAATAAATTTGATAAAAAAATGTTTATTTTTGAAATATTTTTTTTCAATTAAATAAAAAAAATATAAAAAAAAATCGGCCCACTCCGGGATTAGTGGGGATGATTGCAGAATTGATTGAAGTTTTTTATGAGAAAAAAAATGGCGAAATTCGAAAAATCTCGAAAAATTAAAAAAAAACTTTAAACATTTTTTTTGTATTTTTCCGAAAAGTACATTTAAAAACAAATTAAAAAAAAAAAGATCCCAAACGGTCAATTTATGAAAAAGTTATAGCATTTTGAAAACAAAAACGGTGTTTTTTTTTAAATTCATAACTTTTTTTGAGTTGGAAGAAAAAAATTGAAAAAATTCTGAAAAACGTCTTTCGTAAGCTAGAAAAAGAAGAAAAACTTTCAGCCAATTCTAAAGGGGTCGGGTTCAAAATTGGTCGAAATGGGATGGAATACCCCATATATTTCATACAGTCCACTGGTTCTTTACTCTGAAAATTATTAAATTTGAGTTTTATTTGTTTCAAAATAAGTATTTTGCATACGAATTTTTACTGTAAATTTATTAGAGTTTTATTCAATTTGTTGGGTTCTTTTTGTTGGTGGAAAGCGTTTTCTAATTTTTATATTAGCAAATTGGGCAATTCCACAGATTCTGTCTCTGTATACGTAATTTTTTTCAAAAATCAATTATTTGGATTTTTTTAATTTTCAATATGGAAGCATATAACCGCTTAGTTGACACAATTATTGAGTTCGACATCGAATTTTTAAGCATAGCTACTAGCGAACGCTCCAAAAATTCGCTGAAAATTCAGCATCAGGAGTTGAAATCGATGTGGGTAAAAGCTAAAGAAGCTTTTGATGCGTTACTACAATCAGAAAATATATCTGAGAAGAATGTTACGGCAATTAGAAAAAAAATAAGTCGTGCTATAATGTTTTTGTGCGGTGTATGACAAAAATAAATGACCTGGCAGAAAAACTTGAGAAGGCAGAGAAGGAAAACGATGCTGCCTTCACGCCACGCAATTTGCATTTAGCAAAGGTGATTATTTGTCATGGCCAACTTTTCGTGACATGTTCACCGCCATTTATATTCTAAATAAAAGCCTATCGCCAGCACAAAAATTATATTATCTCATACAAAAAACCCAAGGTGAAGCCAGAGAAATCGTTAAGAAATGCGAATTGACGAATGATGGTTTTGATATAGCTTGGAAAAGTTTGTGCGACAGGTATGAAAATAAGAGAATATTAGTCAACACTCAATTAAAGATTCTTTTAACCTCCAATCAGTCGAAACTGAATGCGGTAATTCAATCAAAAGATTACAAAGGACATAAATAATTGAATATCCTCGTTAGAAAGTCATCATATTGACATATCTAATTGGGATCCAATTATTACATATTTATGCTCAACTAAGCTTCCTGATGTGACCCTTTCGTTATGGGAACAGTCCGTAGAAAACAAGACAGAAACTTCCAAGTGGGCGGATATGGACCGATTTCTGACAAATCGTTTTCAAACGTACAAAGAGTACAAAACCTCAAAAGGTACAAAACTCAAAGCAGGCCTCTGAACATCCCCCAAAGAAACTTGGCGCTTTCCAAGCAAGTGTAGCTAAAGGCACTTGTAAAATGTGTCACAGCAATGATCACAAAATTTATGCGTGTTCACAGTTCAAAAATTTGAACACGAATGAAAGACTTGCTTTCATAAAAAGAAATCACTTCTGCATAAACTGTCTGTCATCGGGGCATTCAGTGTCAAAATGTACAAGTGCGCACTATTGCAGCAACTGCCATTTAAGACGTAATACCCTTCTGCATTTACAGACAAGTAAGGCAAAACCTACACAGGCAAATAATTCTGCAGATTTATCGGATGAGCAACCGTGCACTTCAAAGCAAGCTCAATCTCAAAATGAATCTGCAAAACAAAAAAAGCAGAAAGATAAAACTACAGTAAAATCTAATTTTATTAATACCAGTAAAGCTGTTTTACTAGGCACAGCTCGTGTCACCATTCATTATAATGGTACATATTTTTCGGCCAGAGCTCTCATAGATTCGGGATCTGAATGCTCTTTTATCACTGAAAGACTCAGACGAAGAATCAACCTGCCAACTCGAAAGATGCATGCTCAAGTTTCGGGCATCAATAATTCAGTTTCTGCGCAGGTAAAAGAGGCATGCGTCATTCAGTTGCGGTCCTCAGTTGACCCACTAATTTCTTTTGACGCTTTAGTTCTAGTTCTACCACATTTGACAGGTAATTTGCCAACATGCGATGTTAGTGCACTAACACAGCAAGCATTCCCTGATCTCGTGCTTGCGGATAAACGTTTCTTCGTGAATGAGCCAGTTGATCTTGTTCTGGGCGGGGATATTTATCCGCAAATCATATTAGACGGTATCAAAAAAAATATTCCTAGCACTCTTTTAGCTCAAGAAACTGTTTTTGGTTGGATACTGACTGGTCGTGCTGTTGCAGCCAGTCCAACCAATTATAATCGGGTATCCTTTTACAATGAAGTGGCTTTAGACAAGCAGCTAAGGTCATTTTGGGAGCTCGAAGGCATGCCGAAAGCTAAAGCCTCCACATTAGAAGATACATTTTGTGAGGAATTGTATCAACGTACAACGCAGCGGAACTCTGACGGAAGATACATTGTGTCGCTTCCTTTAAGGTCAGAATTCCCTGGAGAGATAAATCTAGGTCCATCATTAAGAATAGCGTGCTCTCAACTCTATAAAAATGAAACCCGACTTAGAAAAAATATCGCTTTTAAGAACGAGTACAATAGAGTCATACTAGAATACGAGACTATGGGGCATATGTCAAAATTAGATTCGATTCAATCGGCCAATGCAGTCGATAATTACTATTTACCACATCATGCAGTAATAAAAGAAGAAAGCATCTCTACCAAAGTTAGAGTTGTTTTCAATGCTTCTTCACGCTCTTCGAATGGTGTCAGCCTGAACGATGTTCTTTTTCCTGGTCCTGTGCTTCAGGCTGATCTACCAACATTAATTCTTCGCTGGCGACTTTTCAGATACGTCTTCAATAGCGATATTGAGAGAAGATGTATAGGCAAATCCTAGTAGATGATAATCATACAAGATACCAAAAAATAGTTTTCCGCTCAAGTCCAGATGATCAAATCAGTCTGTATGAGCTCAAAACGGTGACATTTGGTATTAATTGTGCTCCTTATCTAACAATAAGGACATTACTTAACCTGGCTGATGATTCCGAAAAATCTCATCCAATTCGGCTCAAATATCCTACGAAAAAATATGTATGTCGACGACGTTGTTTCGGGAGGGCATACTATAGCATCTGCGATCAGAGCAAGAGATGAAATTTCCGGGGTTTTCAGGTCAGCTGGTTTTCCATTACGAAAATGGACTTCAAATTCCAGTGAAATATTACAGGGTGTTCCAAAAGCTCATCTACTGAGCGAAAATTTCTTAGAATTTGAAGATTCAAGTAGTGTAAAGGCGCTCGGTATAGGTGGAATGCTCATTCCGATAAGTTTTACTTCATAGCAAAATCTATAGAAGAGAATACCGAGCCTACAAAAAGAGCGATACTATATACTATCGCATAACTTTTTGATCCATTAGGGTGGTTAGCTCCAACAATTATCATTGGCGAAAATGAATATGCAAAATATCTGGTTAGAGGGTACTGGCTGGGATGAAACCGTTTCGTCTTCAACATTAGACAGGTGGAAAAATTTTACCAATACGTACAAGGAGATCGACAAAATACGAATACCGCGATGGGTATCCTTTTCTCCAACAGAAAAGGTCGAAATCCACGGATTCTGCGACGCCTCCGAGAAAGCGTATGGTGCAGCCGTGTATTTGAGAGGGGAAACCAACGACGGCATATTTGTGAATCTGCTTTTGGCCAAAACAAGAGTAGCTCCAGTCAAAACCATCTCACTTCCTCGACTGAAACTTTGCGGAGCAGTATTATTAGCGGAGGTACCTGAATCTATCTGCGCTAACCTTGATTTAGGTCAACGAAACATTCATCGTTGGACAGATTCGACAATCGGCTAGCTTGGATACGTAAACTTCCGTGCTCATGGTCAACTTTCGTTGCGCATCGAATTACAAAAATCATCGACAAAGTTGGAAGTTCATCATAGTATCACGTGGATTCAGGTACAAACCCAGCAGATTTAGCCAGTAGAGGAATACGAGCCGAGGATTTAGTCAACAATTCTCTGTGGTGGCAGGGTCCTTCTTGGCTCCAAGAAGAGAAGGAAAAGTGGCCAACCCAAGATTTGGATTTTAACACGTATATTGAAGAAAAATGCGTGCAAGTACTTACATGCAACCGCAACTTCAAGCAATGTTAATGATATTATCGATAGGTTTTCAAATCTTCCTAGGGCTTTAAGATTTATATCATATATACTCAGGTTTTTTCATAGAACGCATCCTAAAAATAAATATTGTAGTCAACCTGAATCTTATTTAATTTCCTCAGATGAAATTAAAGCTACAACAACGCGTTTAATAAAACTTGCTCAGAAGCAATATTACGGATCAGAAATTTCAAGCTTGCAATCCAAAACACCAATTGGATCTAAAAGCGAAATTCTTTCGCTCACTCCATATCTTGATGAAGACGAAGTAGTGAAAACGGGTGGACGAATTGGTGCATCCAAAGATACTACCGAATCTGAACGCCATCCCATAATACTTCCGTACAATTGTAGGTTTACACGTATGTATGTTCAGTTTGTCCATGAAATGTCTATCCATGGTGAAAACTAATTAATGCTGCGCATCATTAGAACTCAATACTGGATACCAAAAGTTATAACCATGATACGATCCGTAATTCATAATTGTAAGATCTGCACGATCTCCAAGAAACGATCTCAAAGTCAGCCCAGAATTCCCATAATTCTACCTCAAGAACGTACCACCTTTTCGCGTGCATTTACCAAAACAGGAGTAGATTTCGCGGGGCCTTTCGATATTAAGAGTTACGGTGGGCGCGGGTGTCGTACCTCAAAGGGTTACATTTGTCTGTTCGTTTGCTTTTCTACTAAGGCCATACATTTAGAAGCCACTAGTGATTTGAGCACTTCGTCATTTCTAGCCGCTCGTTCAAGATTCGCAGCTAGACGAGGATGTCCAAGAAACATTTATTCGGACAATGGAGCTAACTTTGTCGGTGCATCATGTGCATTAAAAACGGAATTTAAGGAATTTCTTGCCGATGCAAGAAACCAAACCCTGTCAAAACATTCCCATCAGGCATTAAATTGGCATTTCATACCAGCAGGAGCTCCACACATGGGGGGATTATGGGAAGCGGGATTGAAAACTTTAAAAGCCACTTCAAAAAAGGACACTTTTTGATTGGATGACATCTATTGGCACCAGCGGAAATCAGCGTTGATGAAAACACTGCCTGAATTGTCAATCGCTGGCAGAAACTCAAGGCGTTGCATCAAAACTTCTGCAGAAGATGGAAATCAGAATATCTTTCGGAACTATAAAAACGGATAAAATGGAAGCATCCTAAATCCAATATGCAAGTCTGAGATGTGGTGGTTATACGGGAAGACAATCTTCCTCCCAACGAATGGAGATTGGGGCGTGTGATTAAGTTACACCCTGGTTCAGACAACCGGGTTCGCGTTGTGGATATAAGGACTGAAAGGGGCAAGTGACAAGACCACTTGTCAAACTAATATTATTACCACCATATACCGCGGAAACCGAAAACACGACAGACTCTAATCATCAGCAGTGACGCTACAATTGGAGTTACAAAACCTCTACACAACATTAAAAACTTCTCCTAACTACAACTAAGCAACTTCAACAAAACTCATGGTGGAAACAAGTTTTTTTTTTTTTGCTCCAGCCTAATGTTACATATGTATATACATATGTATGCTTTCGCACAGGTGTGGCGTGATTTTCGTCTACAAAAGCAACAATATTTTGCTACAATTGATGAACATATTTTATTATTAAATGTACAATTTTAATGTGATTTTGCACACTGACTACCAAGTGAAGTTATCACTGAGTAGTCATCACCAAAAACATATGCACAAAGATGTATAAAATAGCCGTGTGCATTGGACTGCATGAAAATAAAAAAAAAATAAAAATATTAAATATTTTCGGGTCTGCCTTAGGCAATCATAAAATTCGTGGTTTCGCAAACCACACATTCAATCATGAAATCTCCCTCAAATAAATATTTCCTTTGTTTTTTTTAGCCTAATGCATTATATATAAGGGTGCTCACATAAACATAATTTTTTATTTTTGTTACGAAGAAA
Organism: Eurosta solidaginis; assembly: GCF_040869045.1. Taxonomy (NCBI): domain Eukaryota; kingdom Metazoa; phylum Arthropoda; class Insecta; order Diptera; family Tephritidae; genus Eurosta; species Eurosta solidaginis. The sequence continues at coordinate 152,611,152 of NC_090319.1, forward strand.
TAATTCTTTGTGGTGGCAGGGTCCTTCTTGGCTCCAAGAAGAGAAGGAACAGTGGCCAACACAAGATTTGACTTTTACCACAAATATTGAAGCAATGTCTTGGCCGGGCCAATAGTGCCGAAAAGAAGAAAAGTTTGGTATTAGAATTTTAATTTAAATATAAATATATTTATTTGCAATAAAGATTGTGCACAAAAATTAATATATATATTTTTATGTTACCTGTACATTTGGTTGAAAGTGTTTCTGTCGGAACCCGCCTATGGAAGCAGAGGTAGAGGGCGGCCCCACTCCGTTGGAAGGACCAGGTGGAAAACGATTTAAACTCCCTTGGTGTGACCAATTGGCGCCGGTTGGCGGAGCGAAGGAGCAACTGGCGCGCCTTGTTGGACGGCCATAACCGTTTAGACGGTTAAGCGCCAATTAAGTAAGTAAGTAAGTACATTTGGTTGGTGAATCTGGAACTTCGGCGGGATATGTCCTTTCTCCTTGATGTGTGAAAACAAGTGAAGTAAAAAATATATAACAGGTCAATACTGCTTGCCAGTCAAACTGTTTATTTATTCCAGAGATGTTCATTTTTATGGTTAACATAAACAGTTTGACTGGAACTGTTAACAATTAAGAAAAAGTGCGAGGGCGACCTTTAATGTTTAGAGTTTGGGCTGTTGGCCTAAACAACGTAGGTAATTAACCTAAACGAACAAAACATACAAAAATGTCATATTTACATTAAATTAGGGTTCAACGCTGTAACTAATTTACAAATATACAAAGAATTCTTGTACCGTTCAGGTGACCAGCTTTTCACTGTTCGCTTTGTCCCATACAACAACAATAAAATATACATTGTAGTCTATTGCTAGGTTCCAAGTTACCGGCTTTGCGCCGTTCGCCTTGTAATGGTAGCAAGGGTCCTTCAACGCAACAATGAATATACAAAGTAACATGTATACAAAACATATATATATGTATATATCTAACATACCTCTTGAGCGCACAGTTTATCACAAAGTAAAACATTTACTGTGAAGATCGAGCTTTTATACTCTTATCAATTCTATTGGAATGTATAGCGTTTCTTTGTTATTATTTAAGCTTACATGCAGAGCTTACAGAAGCATTTGCTTTACTTGGAATGCTTACACAGGGTGACCATATGAACAATAGTACTAAAAATATAATGGTGACTACACACTACGATACTTATAATGTAATGTGTTGCTACAAGTTTTTGTTGTTTGGCTCAAGATCAATGAGGAACATATTTAGGGGCTCCTTACACTAAAAGAAATGGTGCTAGTAAAATTAACAAAATCGGTTCTGTCGGAGATTCGGTGAAATTGATAGAATTATGGTTAATTCGACCGAGTTCTTTGTCAAGCGAACAAATTAGTTTAGCCATTTCAACATAAGAGAAATTGTCTCTCTTAAGTTAGCAAAATTTTGTAAAATTGACAGACTCCTAATCAATCTAACTGATTTTTCTGTTAACACAACGATCTTACAGCCATTTCAACAAAAAGAATTTTACGCTGACTGCGCTCTCTACTTTGCACTTATGACGATGGTGCCACTAGTTAAAAAAAACACCAACATAAGAAAACCATCAAATCGAAAAAACACACAAAATGGGAAAACAACAAAAAACTAGTTTTTCAGTTATCAATACAAAACGAAAAAACCCTTTTTTGAATTACTGTGCAAAAAATTATGAGATAACGGGACACCTATCTATCGGGTACAATTTTGCAACTTCTCGTCCAAGCAAAATTGCACCCTCTTATTGCAAAAGTTTTGCTTGAACGGAAAGGATTTTTCCAAAGTTAGTAACATTTTGTTCAAGTTTTTATGAATTTTCACTCACGGGAACGAATCTAATAAGATAATAAAAAAAACACCCTTTTTTTATGTTGATGTTTCCGACAAATTGAAAGTTTGAGTTGTTTTGTAATCGTTTCAGCTTAAAGTGTTACGAAAATTAAACTTGCCGAATTACATGTAAAGTTACTACAAAGGTGAATTACCTTCCTGCGATTTGATTTTATACTTTTCTATAACTTACAAGTTCTCTTTTTAAAATATTACGTCAAATATTTACACTAAAAGTTTTGTTCGAAACAATCTGCCACACTTGATGCGAGAGAAGAAATTGAGAATGAGCTGAGGTGCAACTGAAAGAATTGAGAATCAGTTTTGTGACTACTATTTTCATTTCTATATTCATATGTATACACATGTAGCAAGCATGCGTATTTATGTATTCCCATATTTACGTATTTATATGGCGGTCGCCGTGGTGTGATGGCAGCGTGCTCCGCCTACCACACCGAAGACCCTGAGTTCACACACCGAGCAAAGCAAAATCAAAATTTTAGAAACAAGCTTTTTCAATTAGAAGAAAATTGTCTAAGTGGGGTCGCCCCTCTGCAGTGTTCAGCAAGCACTCCGAGTGTATTTCTGCCATGAAATGCTCTCAGTGAAAACTCATATGCCTTGCAGACGTCGTTCGGAGTCAGCATAAAACAATTAGGTCCCGTCCCGCCAATTTGTAAGAAAAATTAAAAAGGAGCACGACGCAAATTGGAAGAGAAGTTCGGCATAAAATCTCATCGGAGGTTATCGCGCCTTACATTTATTTACATATTTATATGGCAACATAGGTACTTTCATACAAAGCTGTCGGAATAATTCTTTTTGTTCATTTGACTACTAAAACGGTCAATTACGAATCAATGATTTGTGCGCAGTTGATTCAACATCTTGTTGCGATGGATAAAATTGACAGAAATTTCGGTTGAATTGACCCGTATTTCGGTTGATTTTACCCGTCTTTTTCTTTCAGTGTAGTGATACGACTCTTAATTTTATTAACGCTTCTCACTTGATGACCTAGATTTTCAATTTCTTGCTTGATGAATTCAGTTGGAGTAGAGGAATGCAAGTTTTTAACAACTACTCTAAATGCCCTGTCTTGCTTTAACTGGTAAGTGTGAAATTTAATGTTTTTCTTAAGCAATTGTCTATATGTAGGTATTCACACTTCTTTTGAGATTTACAGCTGAAACTGTCTTTCTGGATACACTTACAAGAATATGACATCATGCCACTTATATCATTGGTAACAGAAAGAAATATTGGCGGCGGCTTAACAATGATTTCACCTTCAATATTATTGTTCATATTTGCATTATCATTGATTTCATTTTGACGATTTTCGTTGTCAAGTTTGTGGTCATATCTTAGCATGTCAAAGCGGTTAACACTGTTAGATGTTCCAGGTGTATCGACTAATGCTGGTATTTTCCAAAAAAGAGGTGAACATCCATGTGGTCTTTTTTAGCCATTGGTACGCTTTGGCATTTTATGTCTGGATAATCGTTGTTTTCGTCAAGTATTCTTGTTTTTTTTTTGGCACCAAACGGTGCATTTGTTGTTGGTTACTTCAACGGTCAATTATTTTTTAGGAAAGAAACACAAACGATAACAAAGAAAAATGCTTGCAAACAATGAGTAAAAATGGGAATTAACGGTGCTGCTTTTGTTTATTTGCACAGGTGCAGAGAAACACTTCTAAACCACCAGTTTTAATTTATTCGATGTCATAGATGTGGTGGTCGTTACTTTTAATACAAGTTGAATTAAAACTATTTATTATCCTAGGTATGCATGTATTATTATTTACTAATATTAATTAAATGATCTTGTTTGCGAGTTTCAATTTTTTTATAACTGTCGCAAATTTTAGTTATTCCATAAATTTCCTTTTTTTTACATTTTAGCATTTCTTCCAATTCAATATTTATTATAGTACTAGCTGACCCGGCAAGCATTGTTTTGCCAAAAACAGTATTTCTATCTAATATTTTTTTAGTTCAATAGAAATAACAAACTTGCCATTAGAGTGTAGGGTTGTACTTATAATCGAAAGCGTTGTAGACAGTGAAAGTATAGTTTATGTATGGTAATAAATTATTCGTTGTTAAAGTTACAAATATAATTTAAATTAAGACTCTTAGTAACTATTAAAACTTTCCCATTACCTTCCTCATCATTCTCCTCGTCTTCTTTTTCCTCTATATCTTCCTTTTCCTTGTAATAATTTCCTTATAACAAATTTCTTGACATATGTAAAAAAAAACTTCATGATTGTATGTAGTTTTGAATGCTGGATAGTAAAAAAATTAAAACAATGTTGCCAGAAAAATAAAAAAATAAGTGGTGGCCTACCCTTAGCATTTATTGGACCATAACTAGATATATGTTGACCGATTATCAAACCTACCCGATTTGACACCCCTTTCATTTTATACCCATATGGTGAAAACCCATCCATTGGTAGCCCTAGTCAATATTTAGGTCTATATCCCGGAAACGGATTGAGATGTCAACCACACAATAAAGTTCAATTTACCTACCGGGCAGGTAATTGGTTGTAAATGTAAAGGCGTTTTCGAGATATCGACCAAAATGGGGACCAGGGTGACCCAGAACATCATCTGTCGGGTACCGCTAATTTAATTATATATGTAATACCACGAACAGTATTCCTGCCATGATTCCTAGAGCTTTTGATTTCGCCCTGCAGAACTTTTTAATTTTCTTCTACTTAACATGGTAGCTGTCACACCCATTTTACAAAGTTTTTTCTAAAGTTATATTTTGCGTAAAAAAACCAATCCAATCACAGTGTTTCATCCCTTTTTTCGTATTTGGTATAGAATTATGGCATTTTTTTCATTTATCGAAATTTTCAATATCGAACAAGTAAGGAAGGCTAAGTTCGGGTGTAACCGAACATTACATACTCACCTGAGAGCTTTGGAGAGAAAACCACCATGTAGGAAAATGCACCTAGGGTAACCCTGGAATGTGTTTGTATGACATTGTTATCAAATGGAAGGTAATAAAGAGTATTTTAAAAGGGAGTAGGCCATAGTTCTATATGTGGACGCCTTTTCGAGAAATCGCCATAAAGGTGGACCAGTGGTGACTCTGGAATGTGTTTGTACGATATGGGTATCAAATGAAAGGTATTAATGAGTATTTTAAAAAGGAGTGGGCCTTAGTTCTATAGATGGACTCCTTCTAAAGTTATATTTTGCGTCAAAAAAACCAATCCAGTCACCATGTTTCATTCGAAATTTTCTATATCAAAAAAGTGGGCGTGGTAATAGTCGGATTTCGCCCATTTTTAACACCAAGATAAAGTGAGGTGAGGTAAGTACTTGAACTAAGTTTAGTAAAGATATATCGATGTTTGGTCAAGTTATCGTGTTCGCGGCCGAGCGGAAGGACAGACCGTCGGCTGTGTATAAAAACTGGGCGTGGCTTCAACCGATCTCGCCCATTTTTACAGAAAACAGTTATCGCCACAGAAGCTATGCCCTTACCAAATTTCACAGGGATTGGTAAATTTTTGTTCGACTTATGGCATTAAAAGTATTCTAGACAAATTAAATGAAAAAGCCAAGTCCATTTTGAAATTTTCTTTTATTTTTGTATTTTGTTGCTATGGTATCATTTCTGAGTACAATTTTGACATAATTTACTTATATACTTTAAAGATATTCAATTTTTTGTTAAAATTTGACTTTTAAAATTATCTTTTTAAAAAGTGGGCGTGTCAGTAAAGTAGGGTTATTATTTTTATTTAACTTTGTATTTTAGTTACTTTGTACTTTGTAATTTTAAAATGTTTTGTCAGTATTTTAATTTTCAATATTGATTTTTCAATTTTCAAAGATTTTCATGATTATGAAAATTAAAAAAAATAAAATAGACGCATACATTTAGGCATATTGAAAAATATAGTTTAAAGTTTTCCTAAATAAAAACGTGGTTTAAATCTCCACAGGATTATAATTTTATTGTATTTATTTAAACTTTGTTAAAATTTAAATAAAAATAATAAGAACCCTACAGGCGGTGCCACGCCCATTGTCCAAAATTTTACTAATTTTCTATTCTGCGTCATAAGGTCAACCGATCAACCAAGTTTCATTGCTTTATCCGTCCTTGGTAATAAATTATCGCAGTTTTTCGGTTTTTCGAAATTTTCGAAATCGAAGAAGTGGGCGTGGTTATAGTCCGTGTTCGTTTATTTTTAATAGCGATCTGAGGAGATGAGTGCCCAGGAACGCACATACCAAATTTCATCAAGATACCTCAAAATTTACTCAAGTTGTCGTGTTTACGGACGGACGGCCGGACGGACATGGCTAAATGAATTTCTTTTTTCGCCCAGATCATTTTGATGTATACAAGTCTGTATCTATCTCGATTAGTTTATGCTGTGAGCTCTGCTCAGCCGAGTATAAAAAGTGGGCGTGGTCATAGTCAGATTTCGCCCATTTTTAATACCAAGATAAAGTGAGTTCAGATAAGAACGTGAACTAAGTTTAGCAAAGATATATCGATTTTTGCTCAAGCTATGCTCTTACCAAATTTCACAAGGATTGGTAAAATTGTTGTTCGACTTATGGCATTAAAAGTATTCTAGACAAATTAAATGAAAAAGGGCGGACCAAACCCATGGTGAAATTTTCTTTAATTTTTGTATTTTGTTGCAACATATCATTACTGGAGTTAAATGTTGACATAATTTACTTATATACTGCAAAGTTATTAAATTTTTTGTTAAAATTTGACTTTTGAAATTTTTTTTAAAGTGGGCGTGTTCGTTATCCGATTTTGCAAATTTTTATTTAAAACACATATAAAGGGAGTTCAGGATCTTGTGCATTTTATAATGTGCATTTATGCTATATGCTCATTCCATTTCAAGACACCCGGTGCGCGCAAGACATAATTTTTTGATTTCGATGAAATTTTAATAATTTGTTCTTTGGTCATAATAATGAAACACGTATTTTTTTTGCCTAAAATTTTTTTTTCGTATTGATCGGCAATTGAATTCGATAAAATGCAATCGATATTTTATTCACCTATTTTTTCAACTGTCAATAACTTTGTCAAATATTAACCGATTCTCATGGTTTTTTCTTTTAAATGTTCGTTATTACATTTACTTTTATATAAATTTATAAACAACAGCATATAGTTTAAAACAAAATTTTTTTTTAGTAAAAATTTATGACTTTTTTCAAAAATTAATTTCTCAAAAAAGTTTTTCTTTTTTTGTTTAAACTTTTTCTATATCGAGTGAACAGTTCACGTTTCAACTTGGCCAAATGCCTATTAGCCAAAACTCGTTGTTTTCGATATATGAATTTTTTAATATTAAACATTTTTTCCCCCATATATTGATGCAATGCATAACAGCATACAATTTTTGAAAAAGTCATAAATATTTACTAAATACTAAAAGAAAAATATTTTTTTAACTATATGCTATTGTTTATAAATTTATATAAAATTAAAAGTAATAACGAACATTTCAAATAAAAAATCATGAGAATCGGTTAATTTTTGACAAAGCAATTGTATGCTGTTATAACATTGCATCAATATATGGGGGGAAAAAAAATTTATATTCAAAAATTCATATCTCGAAAACAACGAGTTTTGGCTAATAGGCATTTGGCCAAGTTGAAACATGAACTGTTCACTCGATATAGAAAAACTTTAAACAAAAAAGATAATCTTTCTTGCGAAATTAATTTTTGAAAAAAATCATATATTTTTACTAAAGATGCCTATAGTTATTATTTGCCAAAAATTGTCAGCAACGTTTTTGTTTGAATATGCAATACTTGTCACATAGGCATATAATTGAAAACTTTCTAGACGATTTACAACAAATAATATAATACATCAAATTTTCAACTTAATTATGAATACAGTGCCAAAGAATAGCATCAAACAACAAATAATTGGTAGGTATAAAATGAGTATCACCTCTTGGCCGCCAGCGATATTGATGCTGTATAAAATAGGAGGTCTCTGTAGACTTTTCACCATCCCCTAGTCAATTGAGCAGCAATATATTAATCTAGACAGAAGATATGATGTCACTCTAGAAAAAGAGAAGGGTACTGTGCCCGGTGATGCTCCAACGAAAAGCAAAGCAAGGTGCAGGTATGGGGACCGCCCGTAGAAGCTGCAGCTATCGTTGCCTTAAACACTCATGTCGCGTCGGTCCAACCTTATTGAAGGGCAAAGCACTACTAGAAAATAATAAGAAGACAGCTGAATGATGCCCTCAATGGGTTAAGGGGTTTCGACAATTGTTTCTGAGACAGTCGTACGCTTCCCTGGATACTTAAAGGAAAAGAGCTTTCCGAAATTTCAGAATAAAAAGGTGAATACTCCCTGTGTAGCACAACCGTACAAAAGCTTAACTCTTCCGTCAAAGTTAAGGTAGGAATATAAAGTTCTAAGACAATAAGCCATTTTCTTTTATTTTTGTTTTTGTCAGTTCATTGCGGCTGCTGAATAGCGTATCACTCCATGTCGGCTGCCTGTTCAAAATCATGCTATCTCAAAATATATTTAAAAAATTTCCAAATTCAGGATTTGACACAAAACTGCCCTATATTAGAATTAGATTGAAGAACGCTTCTTCTCAGAATGCTTTTCATTAACTCCTTCTTATGACAAAATGCATTGAACTTATGCTCATGTAGGGAGTTTTGCAAAAAAATTGGAGAGAGTGCATTTTTGATAAAATTCTAACGTATTCAAACAATTTCTGAAAGAATGACCAAACCAACATAACTTTATCAATTCACGAAATATTTAGTAGAAAATGAATTATTTCCCCAAAAAATCTTTGGCATTTGCAAATTTATTATCACTACTAATATACTACAAAAGATACAATTTCACTCAAAGGGCTTGAATTATTCCCCGTTTTCCTTACTTCGTAAAAGCAAATTTTTAGTTTTTTTAGTTTTTGTTTGTTTTCATAAAATTTAATTTTTTTAATCAAGTATTAACGGCTCTGTCTAGAGTGTCTCTGCAATATTGAAATGCTATCATTGCTTTGCAATTTAGTAAATATAAACAACGGAGTTTTCAATAGCGTATTTGCAATGACGTAGCAAATGCATGGCCGTATATTTTGTTTGTGTAGCTTAAAAATTTACTGCACTAGTTTCCAAATGCAATGACGCTATACCATTTGCACAAATCCTGAACTGCCTTATAGTAATAGGAGTATTGCTCCTGCCAAATTTCATCATGTTATCTTCAACGACTGCCAAATTACAGCTTGCAAAACTTTCAAATTACCTTCTTTAAAATGTGGGCAGTGCCACGCCCATTGTCCAAAATTTTATTTTCTTAATAATTTGCTGACCAGTTTGGGATTTATTTGAATTTATATATTATATAGGCGTTGCTGGTCTAGTGAAGCTAGTGCAAGTAAAAACTCATTATTTTCTCCACTTTCACCCTATGTTTCGCCAAGCTCCTTGACATCCTCAGGGGTATATTCTTTATTTTTAACAAAAGTAGCATAAAGACAAAACAAAAACAAACAGAAAATAAATTTTTTAAAACACGTAACCCACTATAAAACCTTGGTGACAAACTTACATAAAAAGTATTAAGTTAAAGTATAATCATCACACAACATAAAACAACAACATCTAAAACTAAAAACATCCATCAGTACCATGATCGTTGGGTACTTTTGTCATACTAAAATTTTTTAGGAGCAATAAACTTGGTGTCTTGTTTTCTGTTCATCGTTCTCTCCATTCTTTGTAATATGTGTAAGCTTTCAAATGTGTATCTCGTATTTTCTCTCTTCTCCACGTCTATTATTGTTGCATTTTTTGCATCAGGTGTATGTCCGTGTGTTAGTGCGTGTTGAGCAAGTATTGTGCTGGTCTTCTTATTTCTTATATCGGCGTCGTGCTCTGCCAACCCGGTTTCTTGTGCCCTTTTCGTTGTTCCAACGTAGGTTTTGTTTTGCAGTTCTCGTTATCTCCACTTTTGCATTGAATCTCGTAAACCAAGTTGTTTTGTTGGTGTGGTTGTATACGGCTTTTTGTACGTGAAAAATGGTAGAGAGGGTGCAGTTCGATTTGTGTGCCAGAGATATGTTCCGTTTTTGTTTTTTTCATGTCTTAATTGAAGTTTTCCGAAAGCTTGGGAAGGTATGTGACACTGTGTTATTGATTTGTCTCCGTTTCGTTGTTGGCTGATGTTTTTCTTGCGCTCTGTTAACTTCTAATAAAATGTGTTGTATTAGGGATGTGATTAAGTGGCTCGGGTAATTATTGTTTATTAGTATGTTGTGTATTTTAGTTTTATTTTTCCCCCAGAACTGTTTGTGGCTTAACGTGAATATTTTGTGTATGAGGCTACAAACACACTACAAAAACAAAACAACAACCTAGTCGACGAACTTTACAAAAACAAAATAATAGATTTCAAAGAAAAAATGCAACTAACTTGCACCGTGGCCACAGCACATAGACTATACGGTCTGCCTAAGATCCACAACACTGACATTCCCTTACCTTCCACTGCATTATCTGTCGGCGTTCGATATTATGGTCTATCAAAACACATAGACTCAAACAAAGATTGGATAACATGAAACTATTTGAAGAAGATATACTGGTTTCATTCGATGTGGTATCATTGTTCACCAGCATACCAATATACTTAGCCATTAAAATAATAATGACCAAATTCAGCAAAATACAATCAATGATACCAAAAAACAAGTTCCTTAAAATGTTAATCTTTTGCCTGAACGAAAAAAACTACTTCATGTATGAAGGCCAAATTTTCACATAAAGTTTCGAAATGCCATTGGGAAACCCACTCTCCCCGACCGTAGCAGACATTACACTACATACAACTGAAATTTATAGTATAGTACGTGGACAATGTTTTTGCGATCGTCAAACGAAACGACTTAGACAGATACCACAACAAACTGAAATTTGCGGTGGAGAAAGAAGAGAATTTGATGATCCTGTTTTTGGATGTTCTCATTCACAGGAAAAACAACGAAATAATGCTGGACTGGTATTCTAAACACATATCCTCCGGCAGAATAATCAATGTCTATCCTCGCAGCCCACTAAATACAAAGTAAATACAGCAAAAAGCCGCATATACAAAATATTCACTTTAAGCCACAAACAGTTCTGGGGAAAAAATAAAACAAAAATATAGAACATACTAATAAACAATAATTACCCGTGCCACTTAATTAGATCCCTAATACAACACAAATTATTAGAAGTAAACAGATCGCAAGAAAACACATCAGCTAACAACGCAACGGAGACAAAGCAATACCACAGTGTCACATACATTCCCAAGCTTTCGGAAAACTTCAATCAAGTAATGAAAAAACAAAAGCGGAACATATCTCTCGCATACAAATCGAACTGCACACTCTCTACCATTTTTACACCTACAAAAAGCCGTACAGAACCACACCAACAAAACAACGTGATTTACGAAATTCAATGTAAAGTTGGAGATAACGATAACTGCAACAAAATCTACGTTGGAACAACGAAAAAGGCACTAGGAACCCGATCCGCAGAGCACGACGCCAATATAAGAAGAAGAGCAGCACTGCACTTGCTCAGCACGCACTAACACACAGACACACACCTGATCTAAAAAATGCAACAATAATAGACGTGGACAAGAAAGAAAATACGAGATACACATTGGAAAGCTTAAGCGGCAGTTACCCATGAACGTACGTACAAAAAACGTGTCAGCTGACACGACCTATCTTATGAGTGTGCAATGTAAACGAAAACTCACCAACGTGCAACGCCCGTACATACGTAGCCCGGAACGTGGAAATCAAAACAGTTTTGATTTTTTCCGTAAGAACGTGTCAGCTGATCGCTCTCTCACTAGACAGAGTTGCCTAGTAAACTTTTGTGCGCTAATTTTTGACCGTTTGCAGTTTTATGCAAAAACACCTAATTAAAGTTTGAAAAATTGTGAAAATAATTCGAAATAATTATGTAAAAGTGCAGATTATAAATATGTAATCTATTTGTATTTATTTAATATTAATTCCAGCCTTTTACACTATCAAAAATTAAATTGGAAAAAGTTGATGTTTCCATAAGCATGCATACAAACTGGTCAATGGCAACAGTGCTTTGCTATAAACAATACACACACAAATATGTTGTGTACATGTACACAGACGTACACATTGATTCCTACGGGCTTGAGGGTTCGGTCAAACGTGTTTCGTACGACAAACGTCCTTACGTACGGTACACGTCGCACAGTGGCGCCTTTTGAGTCATGAAAATGAAAGCTAATTATTTGAAGTTTTATTGTCTGAAAGCGCAGAATGTCACAGATACAGGGTGCTTCAAAAAAATTCGTCCAAGTCGAAAATTTTTAAAAAAATGCAAAAACAAAATGTTTTTAGTAAAAAAATAACAAAAATAAAATAAGATTTCTATTATAATGACGTATTTAAGCATTAAATAAGATAAACTAATTATTTTGATAAGATAGCATGGCACTGCCCACTTATGATAAAAAGTCGTATCTAAGTAATCACGTAATCAATAATTACCAAAATCGATAGACGTATTGTTTCGTTTAAATGGCAATACTCTTATAAAACTCAAATGTACGTATGGGTGCCACAATAACAAGGTGCTTCAAAATTCATCGTAAAATTTTACATGTTTTTTTTTTTAATTTACAAGCCAAATTTTTATTTTATTAATAACTAAAAGTTATTGAAAGTGGTTCAGTGAAATTTTATTTGAGCTAAAGATTAAACAGCCAACGAATTTTGGAAAAGGGGAGTGGCACTGCCCAGTTATGCTAAAAAGTTTGATCTTAGTAACCGCTTTACCAATTTGTACCAAACTCGATAGACGTATTGATTTCTATAAAAATTTAATACTCGTTTGAAGGCGAAATGCCTAAGCTTTAAAATAAATTTGATAAACTTTAGAGAAATGCAATAACGAAAAGTATATATTTAGAAATTACTAAATTAATTAATTCTTTTATTTAAAATAAAAAATTAACTTGTACATAGATATTTTATTTTTCAATAAAGTAATAAAATGGATTAGTAAATCTCTTTTTCATTGTTGTGATAAGAAGTGAGAAACTTATTTTATCTTAGCATAGTCATCGTCACTGGAACATATTGTGGTTAAGACAACTACATATAAATATTAAATTATATAAAAACTTTATTATTTTAAAATAGGATGAAATGAACGCGTACATATAGTTATTTTCAAATTTCTTATCTGACTGAATCTAATCTGTCAGTTGGAATAGTTTTAATATTATTATCAATTTCAAGTTTAAAACATTTTTGACCTTTTTCCACAATTTTGTAAGGTCCTTCGTATGGTTGTTGTTGTTGTTGTAGCAGTGCTTCGCCCCACCTAACAGACGCGACATCTCACAAACTGTCATCAATATCCTCTAACGGGAGTCCAAGGAAACTTGCTGTTTCAACAGGGGTGGACCATAGGGAAAGGGGTGTTAGAGGCGTTGGTTCCACATTACAATTGAAGAGATGGTTGGTGTCATGTGGGGACACATTGCAAGCGGGGCATACATTTTGTATGTCGGGGTTGATTCTGGATAGGTAAGAGTTTAACCTGTTACAGTATCCAGAACGAAGTTGAGCCCGAGTGACACGCGTTTCCCTGGGGAGTATGCTTTCCTCTTCCGCAAGTTTTGGATACTTTATTTTGAGTACTGGGTTCACCGGGCAATTCCCGGCATAAAGGTCCGACGCCTGTTTGTGGAATTCACCAAGGACCTGCTTGTGTTTTTTCGCTTCATACGGCTGTGTTCTCAGATGCCGTATTTCCTCAAAATGCTTACGGAGATGACTCCTTAAGCCCCTAGGGGGTGCTGGCTCGTCAATCAGATGTCTGTTGGGATGCCCAGGTTTCTGGGTATTCAACAGGAACTGTTTGGTCAGCATCTCGTTTCTTTCCCTGATGGGGAGTATTCTCGCCTCATTATGTAGATGGTGTTCTGGGGACATAAGAAGACAGCCCGTGGCAATTCTGAGAGCAGTATTTTGGCAGGCCTGTAGCTTCTTCCAGTGGGTAATTTTTAGGCTTGGCGACCATATGGGTGACGCGTAGCACGTAATCGGCTGGCTAATTGCTTTGTATGTAGTCATGAGCGTTTCTTTATCTTTTCCCCAGGTACTGCCAGCAAGGGATTTGAGGATTTTGTTACGGCTCTGAATTCTCGGAACAATTGCGGCTGCGTGCTCACCAAAATGTAGATCCTGATCAAACGTCAGACCCAAGATTTTGGGGTGTAGGACAGTCGGTAGCGTAGAGCCATCGACGTGGATGTTCAAAATGGTCGACATTTGGGACGTCCATGTTGTAAATAAGGTCGCGGAAGATTTAGTCGGTGATAATGCCAAGTTTCGCGAGGCGAAAAAACTGGAGAGATCAGGGAGGTAGCCGTTTATTTTATTGCATAGCTCATCGATCTGTGGGCCTGGGCCTGTGGCCATTACTGTGCAGTCATCGGCGTAGGAAACGATTGTGACTCCTTCCGGTGGTGAAAGTAGCTTAGATATGTAGAAATTAAACAAAAGTGGGGATAGGACACCACCCTGTGGCACCCCTTGTTTAATTCTCCTTGGCTTTGATGTTTCGTTTCTAAATAGCACCGATGCCTGCCGACCAACCAGATAATTTGCGGTCCACCTTTTAAGACATGGGGGAAGGGTAGACCCTTCCAGGTCTTGCAGTAACGAGCCATGGTTGACCGTATCAAAAGCTTTTGATAGGTCTAGCGCTACGAGTACTGTTCTATGGTGGGGGTTTTGATTTAAACCGCAATTTATCTGGGTGCTAATGGCATTTAGCACGGAGGTAGTGCTATGGAGTTTTCTGAAGTCATGCTGATGGGAGGCTAGTTGCAAATTTGCTTGGAAATAAGGCAGCAAAATGGCTTCGAGCGTCTTTGCTACTGGCGATAGGAGAGATATCGGACGATACGACTCTCCTATGTTAACTGGTTTACCAGGCTTTAGTAGCGGGACCACCTTGGCCATTCTCCATTTCTCGGGTATGACAAAGGTGGAAAGAGACAGGTTGAAGACCTGCGCTAAATATTTGAAACCCTCTTTCCCTAGGCTTGCCGTCTGGGCCCACTGCTTTGGATGGTTTAGCGCGACCAATGGCGTCCTCAACCCCTTTAGCGGTGATGGTGATTGGTGACGCGGTCCTTCGTATGGTTGTTGTAATGAATGTTTATTAATGACTCGAACAAATGCAAATTTACAAGTTTGAAGATCTTTTGGAACATAAATTCCAGTATCAGAATCTTTATGATGACTTAAATTTGATCTAATATTTCGAAAATGTTCACGTAACTTACTTAAAATTTCAGTTGATGGAAATTTTCAGCTGATGGTACAACAAGTTCCCCTGACAAACGTAAATTTTGGCCAAAAACCATTTCTGCTGGTGTAGCCGAAATATCTTCTTTGTGAATTGATCTTAAACCAAGAAGTATGACAGGTAATTCATCATACCAAGTATTTATTCCATCCCTTGCCATAATAGTAGCTTTTAACTGTTTATGAAATCTCTCCACAATACCATTACTCTTAGGGTGATACGTAGATGTTGTTATTTGATGACAACCAAGTAATTTAGTTAACTCTGAAAATAATTTTGATGTAAACTGACTACCCTGATCAGTAGTAATTTTCAACGGAACTGAAAAATTTGTTTGCAACTGTAGTTGCTGATATATCTTTTAAGCATATGCCTCTGGCCAGCGAGTAAACCTATCAACAATTGTCAAAATAAAACGATGATTTTTAGAAACTGGCAACGGTCCAACTATATCTATATGGATGTGTTCAAATCTGATTTTTGGAATTGGAATTTAACTAATGGGAGACTTAGTGTGACGATAAACCTTAGATTTTTGACAGTTAAGACACTTTTTCGACCAAATATTAATATCTTTAGTCATATTAGGCCAATAATATTTTTTAATTATGAGTCGTCGTGTAGCTCTCGTACCGGGATGTGTAATTCTATGTAATATGTCAAATACTGTCGGCCACCGTGGTGTGATGGTAGCGTGCTCCGCCTATCACACCGTATGCCCTGGGTTCAACTCCCGGGCAAAGCAACATCAAAATTTTAGAAATAAGATTTTTCAATTAGAAGAAAATTTTTCTAAGCGGGGTCGTCCCTCGGCAGTGTCTGGCAAGCGCTCCGATTGTATTTCTGCCATGAAAAGCTCTCAGTGAAAACTCATCTGCCTTTCAGATGCCGTTCGGAGTCGGCATAAAACATGTAGGTCCCGTCCGGCCAATTTGTAGGGACAAATCAAGAGGAGCACGACGCAAATTGGAAGAGAAGCTCGGCCTTAGATCTCTTCGGAGGTTATCGCGCCTTACATTTATTTTTTTATTTTTTTATGTCAAATACTGTCTTCCTTAATTTACTGGGTACAAATGGCCTAGGATTTTCTCCTGAAATTTCACACCAAATATTGAAATTTAAAATAGGAATATTAATTAACTTTAAATTTAAAAACTGAGGATTAGTTATAAGTGCATTTAAATCACTATCATTTTGTTGTTTCATTTGTAAAATTTTAAAATTCAATTCCGAATTCTGCATTGCACTAACTTCAAAGGCTCTGGACAGTGTATCCGCTACAACATTGAATTTTCCTTTAACATACTGAATGTCATCAGTGAACTGTGCTATGAATTCCAAATGTCTCGTTTGTCTGGGACTCGGTTCTGTTTATTAAAGCAGTAGTCAAAGGTTTATGATCCGTATAAACTGTAAATTGTCGGCCTTCCAAAAGATATCTAAAATGTTTTATATTTAAATAAATCGCCAATAACTCCCTATCAAAATCACTATACTTAATTTCAGTTGGAGGAAGTTTTTTAGAAAAGAATGCAATGGGCTCAATTTTATTATTGTAATTTTTTTGTATAACGCCAGTATTATTATTGTGTTAGATGCATCTACTGTTAAAGATAATTTAGCATCTTTGTTAAAGTGATTTAACAATATCGTAGATGCAAATTTATCTTTAATGCGTTCAAAAGCTTCATTCGATTTCTCGTCCCATATCAAAGTTTTGTCACGTTCTTATTTACTTTATTAATTAGATCATAAATTTTGTTCGTAAATTCTGCTAGTTTTGGAATGTATCTATGATAATAATTTACCATACCAATAAATTTCTGTGCTTGTTTAACTGATTTTGGACGTTCGAAATTGCGAATAGCTGATACCTTTTTAGAAGGTCGTATACCTGTTCCAGAAATGTTATGTCCTAAACAATCGATACTAGGTACACCAAAAGTACATTTACTTGGTTTAATGTTTAAACCATACTCTGTAAGGCGTTGAAAAAGGATACGTAAATCTTTTAAATTTGTTCTTCGTCTTTACTTGCAATAAGTAAGTCGTCGATGTAAGCTTATACAAAATCTAAGTCAACAACTACCTCATTTATGAATCTTTGAAAGGTTTGCGCAGAATTTCTAAGTCCGAAAGGCATTCTCATGAATTCAAACATACCGAAAGGAGTTGTAATATCAGTTTTATAAATATCTTCTTCAGCCATATGAATTTGGTAGTATGCCCTTACTAAGTCTAATTTTGAAAATATATTTTAATTACGAAGATTCATATTAAAATCCTGAATGTGGGGTAGAGGATAACGATCAGGTACAGTTACAATATTTAATCTTCTAAAATCACCACAAGGACGCCAATCGTTTTCTTCTTTTTTAGCTGCTGTAAGAAATATATCCGAACGTTTCGCATGAAAAAATTTAGAAGCAGGTAATACCGAAATTTCTGCCCCACTATAAATCAAAAAATTTTGTTTATTATCTTTGTCAAAAACGAATAAGCGACTAGTTGAAAATTCTAAATTCCCGTTGTTCGTCGCTGCAACAACGGTCGAATTTAGTTTGTCGAATCTTTACTTTTATTATAAAAACAAGGTTGTTCACAGCTTCGAGCATTGCTTCCAAATTTGTAGTGGAATCTACACAAACAATTTGGATTACTACGTGAATTAGAACGACGCCTAAAAGTATTTCTAAAATTGTTCCTAGAGTTAGATCGCGACCTAGATTGATTCCGATACATTTCTGTTTTAATTTCAGCTAATTTCAAAGAAAGTTTCTGAAAATTTTCGCACATCAAAGAGGTAGTTTTAACTAAATTTTCAACAACTCAATTTCGAACTTTTGTATCTGAAATTGTATTTACTGAGAAAACTTCATTTTTATTCATAAATTCAAAAATGCTATCTGCTAATTTTATAAATTCACTAATATTGTTAGAACTTCAGCTAACCAAAATGGCATTTAAATTTTTGGGAAGTTTTTTTAACCAAATTCTCTTTAAAATATTCTCACTAAAATTTGAACCGGCCAACAAAATTAATGACCGATAAAAGTCAGAGGGTTTGCGATCACCCATTTCTGAATCATTTAAAATTTTGTCTAGTTTTGAATTTTAACTAAGAGAATATCTTTCTATCAAAACTTTTTTAAGTTCACTAAACTTGTTAGTAAGGGGAGGATTTTGAATAAAATCTAAAATTGTTACTATTACTTCTTGTGGAAGTGCTGTTATAATGTGTCCGTATTTGGTATTCTCTTGTGTAATATTTTTGGTGCTAAATTGTGTTTCAGCATGTATAAACCATGCTTCTGGGCAACTAGTCCGAAATTGTGGGAGTTGAACTGAAACTGTCGAAATTTCATTTTGATTTATGTTTTCATATGGGTTTATTATTTGTTGTTGAGAAGTGTCATTTGGTAAATCTATTAAAGAGTCATTTAAATTGTTAGTAAATGTAGATGTTTGTGTATTGTGTTGTAGTGAATGAAACATGTTGAATTATACAAAAAGAGAGTTCACAAACAAAACGGTAAAATAAACTAGTAGTTATGTTATGAATTTCGAAAAATGTATTAAATAGATAATAATTTAAAGAGAGAGTTTACAATTAATTAGAAAAATATCTAAATATTAGTATAAGTACATACATAAAATGAAAACATAAATACATACAAAATAAATATAACTGTTCATCGAGTGTCGTTGCTAAAATACTTGCTGCGAATTATGTTTATGCAATGGCTTTTTGCTGCTCAATTAATGAAGTCAAATATGACAGTTGTATTATCGCAATGGCTTTGTTGAGGGGGTAGATATATGTGTGTCCTTTAATCGCTCAAAATTCTTTTTCTAAAATTGTAATCGTCGTAATGGTAGTATAAAATGAAGAAAATATGCGAGATTCATCGATGTTTGTTTCAATATTCAGAACAATTTTGACCAATAAGCATGAATGAAATGAAGACGCGAATTATAGTTGAATAATAAATGAAGTCTTCTTGCAATAACATAGCTTTTAAATAACAGCCAACAGCAAAAGTTTATCGATGCTATTCCACATTGATAATTCAACACAATACTATTCAAATAATTATGAACTTCATAACAAGGACGAAAAATTGAAACTGCTGACAAATTCCAAGACAATAAACACCGACTTGAGGACTTCCACAACAACAGCAGGAATGTAGTTTTTAGAATTGTTAATAATATTGATTTATATTGTTATTATAATCAATATAAATTTTTAAAGTTTTTTCATTTGCCTGATTTTAGGCGCACTTATCAATTATATTAAATTTTTAAAACACAATTCCAGGCGTACAATCAAGATCGCCAAATGTGGTTAAGACAACCACATGTAAATATTAAATTATATAAAAACTTTATTATTTTAAAATACGATGAAATGAATGCGAACATATAGTTATTTTCAAATTTCTTATCTGACTGAAAATTTTTGAATTATGTAAATCAAAAATGAAAATAAAATAATTGAATAAACTAATAAACTGAAATTACAAAGTATGTAAAGTTAAAAGTAAAACTTTTAATATATATATTTAAAAGGAACCCTACACATATACTAACAAAGCAACCATTTCTGAGCTATAAGCATCTGTAAAACCTTTTTGTGTTCTTACATACCTCATAGATGATATGACTGGATCAGAAGAGATAGCTAACATGTTGAAAAGGTCTTCGTTTTGTCTAACTCGTGATACTTTGCAGGTGTTCATACATCTATATCTTTTGCAGTCCTTGTTCTTAGATTTTTGAGCTTCTTCGGACAATTCTCCTAATGGTAAGCACTGGTATTCTATTAAATCTTTTCCATGTGCTAAAATTTTATGTACCGTTGGTGTAAGTCTCTTCTCAGAATACTTTTGATGCAGCAACTCTGTAGTTTTAGATGCATATTCCCCAAATTTGGGTCCATTAACTGGTTTATGGCAGTTTAAAATATTTGAAATTACTCCCAATCTTTTCACAATATCTCTATCAACTCCTGTTATGCGAGCAGTCACTTCATCGTTTCCAAAAGATATTCTTGAGGAGTTACCATCATTTGTATTTCCGTATCCATACTTTGGACAGTCAACTCTAAGGCCAATCTCTTTATCGAATGCATCCTGAATTATTTTTTTTCTCCTGTTTTGTTTCTCCTTACATGTTGTATTGTCGTCCAAAACTTCTCCTTGTTGTGGTAGTGTATAAGCCAGCTTCAAAACAAATTCCATATATCTTATCCTAGCATGCAAAGGGGATATTCCATACTCATAATTTAGTTTGTCAGTTATTGAATCATCAAGATTTTCAAAGTCGTTTCGGCTCTTCTTACAAATTGGACATTTCATTGTAGATGTCGTATTTGTTATTAAGTTCAAAACTTTTCCATCGACCATTGTTAGAAGAAAATCATGCTTTATTGTAATGACATTCCCCTCTTCAATTTCAATTATTGTTGGTTCTAATTTGGCATTTTGATTTTTTATATCACTCATTGTAGCTTTTATGAGTTCCGAAGACTCCTTCTCGTATTTAAATAATATCGGGCGGCACAATATGGTTGAGGACGGACGTGGATTTTTCCAATATTCTGAAGCTTCATCTTTCAGTCGTAATGGAACAATAGAAGACATAAACATAATAAAAAAAAAAAATAAATAAATCTCCGAAGAGATCTAAGGCCGAGCTTCTCTTCCAATTTGCGTCGTGCTCCTCTAGATTTTCCCTACAAATTGGCCGGACGGGACCTACATGATTTTATGCCGACTCCGAACGGCATCTGCAAGGCAGATGAGTTTTCACTGAGAGCTTTTCATGGCAGAAATACACCCGGAGCGCTTGCCAAACGATGCCGAGGGGCGACCCCGCTTAGAAAAATTTTCTTCTAATTGAAAAACCTTATTTCTAAAATTTTTGATGTTGCTTTGCCCGGGGTTTGAACCCAGGGCATCCGGTGTGGTAGGCGGAGCACGCTACCATCACACCACAGTGGCCGCCATAAACATATACTATCTGTAATTGTTTCATCGTCTACATTTATTCTTTGTTTATATGCGCTTTGTCCTGATGATCCATCACAGCCCCACTTAGTTATCAATGCTAGCTCCTTTGGCAGTGATTTCAACTTTTCTTCAGTAAAACTTTGAAGGTGTCGTGTAGACGTTTTGTAGCTCAATTTCAGCTGATACTTCGGTTATTTTGGGACTTAGAGGAACTGCTTCTTTCCTGGCTTGAGTAATTTTTTTGTATCCAGGTAAATTATCGGCACTACGTTGCAATAATAACTTACGCAATATAATATATTTTTTCTTCGTTAAACCGAGATCTATAAACAGTGCCAAAGCTTCTTCGGGAGCGTATTTCCTAGGTAGCGCATTTTATCCTCATCAGTCGCACTGGACTTGCTACCGCAACTGCTTCTGTTATATGAGACTTCACGTTTTCTTCGTCTTTTTTATATATATAGCCAGTGCTTCTGAAAGATGATTAGTGGTCATAGCTTTTGTGGTATCAGACAGCTTCCTTTTCCTTTTGTAGGTAGAACACTCTTCTATGGGTTTCGTTGGTCTCCCTCTAGTTGGATTAGTTGACGTGCTAGGCGTTTCTTCGTCCAAAAAAGTTTTGTCAGCTAGCCACTTTTCATGCTTACTTAGAAATTTTGAATTGTTACGATGACGTTCTTCCATTTTCTTTCTATCATAATGTATTGTAAACCAATTATTTCTTGCTGGCCTTCCTTTTCTTTAATGCTTGTTTCACTCGCTAATATTCTCATAATAGCCTCAACGAAGTTCCGTCTTGACTTTGTAGATTTAAACACCGCAAATAGTTTCGAGTTTTCTAGATACATATTAGAATTGGCTTCGAGTGTATCTGACTAAATATTAAACTGTGAACTATATTTAAAAATACTATTCACTTAATTTAAGTAAACAGAATACTTAGTTCCTTAATCTCCAAAAGACGAATGATAATGTGCATTGTATGATGGATAGCTTTATATATCTACTCAAATTATTAAAATGATTTCAGGTATATAATTCGTAACTAAAAAAATGTATGCTGTTAACAAGTTCCAACAACAAAAACGACCTTACTGCCATACTGAATTATATATACCTACTCGGGCGCGTATTTATGCCCAAGGTTGTTTAACTTTATTTGATGTAAAAAGTGAAGTTGCAGCTGGACGTAGGTAGACTTTATGAATTTAGATAACTGAATATTTCACAAATAACTACTGTTAATTTGACGGAGCACATATTTTAACATTTTTTTTTCCATCAAAGTTTTCAAAAGGGGCTAAAAATAGGCATTTCTAAAAACAGGTATATCCGCCAACTTTTAACAAAAAAAAAAAATTTTTTTTTGTTTCAATCCTAAATGAAATTATCTTTAATTGCTATACAAGAAAACGACAACCGGCCGCCTTATTTACTCACAAAACCATTTTAAATACAACGAAAAAAAGAAAAACTTCAAATTTTTCCCAATGTTAAAAATTGGTCAATTTTGAGGAGCTCTACCTGGTAAACTATAATTTTCTGTGAAAAACCAGTTGTATATTCTTGATCCCCGTGAAATTCTCTATTAGAAACATGTATTAGATTTAGCGAACGCTTTCATGAGTTTTTTGATTTTTGCCATGCTTTAACGGCAGAGGCGCCACTGTGCGTCGGTGGGTAACTGCCGCTTTACACATATTACAAAGAAGTTAGAAAACGATGAACAGAAAATAATAATGGCTTGTCTATGACATTTTAGTATGACAAAAGTACCCAACGATCATGGTACTGATGGATGTTTTTAGTTTTAAGTGTTGTTGGTTTATGTTGTGTGATGTTTATACTTTAATTTAATAGTTTTTATGTAAGTTTGTCACAAATGTTTTATATTAATTTATGTGTTTTCAAGAATTAATTTTTTGTTTGTTTTTGTTTTGTCTTTGTTACTTTTGTTGAAAATAAAGATTATACCCCTGAGGATGCCAAGGAGCTTGGCGAAATATAGGGTGATAGTGGAGAAAATGACGAGTTTTTACTTGCACTAGACCAGCGAACCCTACATAATATATAAATTTACTAATTTTCTATCCTGCTTCATAATGGGCGAAATCCGACGTCATACGTCATACGCCCACTTTTTTTGAAAAATTGTGAAAATAATTAGAAATAATTATGTAAAAGTTCAGATTATAAATATATAATCTATTTATATTTATTTAATATTAATTCCAGCCTTTTACAACATCAAAAATTAAATTGGAAAAAGTTGATGTTTCCATAAGCATGCATGCAAACTGGTCAATGGCAACAGTGCTTTGCTGTAAACAATGCACACACAAATATGTTGTGTACATGTACACAGACGCACACATTGATTCCTACGGGCTTGAGAGTTCGGTCAAACGTGTTTCGTACGACAAACGTCCTTACGTACGGCACACGTCGCACAGTGGCGCCTTTTGAGTCATGAAAATGAAAGCTAATTATTTGAAGTTTTATTGTGTGAAAGCGCAGAATGTCACAGATACAGGGTGCTTCAAAAAAATTCGTCAAAGTCGAATATTTTTAGAATAATGCAAAAACAAAATGTTTTTAGTAAAAAATAAAACGAGATTTGTCTTATAATGACGTATTTAAGCATTAAATAAGATAAACTAATGATTTTGATAAGATAGCGTGGCACTGCCCACTTATGATAAAAAGTTGTATCTAAGTAATCACGTAATCAATAACTACCAAAATCGATAGACGTATTGTTTCTTTTAAATGGCAATACTCCAGGCATGCTTAACCAACGAACCGATATCATTTCGTTACGATAATTAACGTTAATAAACGAAGCAAAGTAATTTCGTTTCGTTTATTAACGTTAAGAACGTCAAATTAACGAAATGATTTCGTTTCGTTTTCTGCCGTATCAAAACGGAATCAAATCGTTTATGTTGATTATTAATTTCAAACTATGCTGGCAAAGCTGATTGATGGCGGAGTCATTAAAGGTGAAAGCATTAGCCAAGCTGATTGCAACTTTTCTCATGAATTTTGACAGTACGAACATTTCTCAGAGTGTTTTTGACATTACCACTAACGAATTACACAAACAAATTCTATGGAGTTTGTGTGTGTATGTGCGCTCGTTGTTACCACCTTACGGCTTCACCATGGCTATAGCATTGCCAGCACAATTCAAACATAAAGTATCACGTTTTTGTTAACGTTTTTAACGTTAACGAAAGCTTTTCGTTTCGGTTAAAAACGAGATACAATTTATCTTGATAATTTCTTTATCGATAATATTTCGAAGTGTTTCAACGGAAACGGTGGAAATTTTTTGATAAACGATTAGCTTAACGTTAAGGTGCATCCCTGCAATACTCTTATAAAACCCAAATGTACGTATGGGTGCCACAATAACAAGGTGCTTCAAAATTCATCGTAAAATTTTACATGTTTTTTTTTTTTTAATTTACAAGCCAAATTTTTATTTTATTAATAACTAAAAGTTATTGAAAGTGGTTCAATGAAATTTTATTTGAGCTAAAGATTAAACAGCCAACGAATTTTGGAAAAGGGGAGTGGCACTGCCCAGTTATGCTAAAAAGTTTGATCTTAGTAACCGCTTTACCAATTTGTACCAAACTCGATAGACGTATTGATTTCTATAATAATTTAATACTCGTTTGAAGGCGAAATGCCTAAGCTTTAAAATAAATTTGATAAACTTTAGAGAAATGCAATAACGAAAAGTATATATTTATAAATTACTAAATTAATTAATTCTTTTATTTGAAATAAAAAATTAACTTGTACATAGATATCTTATTTTTCAATAAAGATACAAAATTGATTAATAAACCTCTTTTTCATTGTTGTGATAAGAAGTGAGAAACTTATTTTATCTTAACATAGTCATCGTCACTGGAACATATTGTGTTTAAGACAACTACATGTAAATATTAAATTATACAAAAACTTTATTATTTTAAAATAGGATGAAATGAACGCGTACATATAGTTTTTTTCAAATTTCTTATCTGACTGAAAATTTTTGAAATATGTAAATCAAAAATGAAGATAAAATAATTGAATAAACTAATAAACTGAAATTACAAAGTATGTAAAGTTAAAAGTAAAACTTATAATATATATATTAAAAGGAACTCTACATTACTCCCCCTTCAAGAAAATTTAACATTAAACAAATTGAACGTAAGTCTTTTTTGTGTAAATTCTTGGTATCGTTTGTGTCTGTTGTTTCAATTATTGCAGGTTTTAATCTGTCAGTTGGAATAGTTTTAATATTATTATTAATTTCAAGTTTAAAACATTTTTGACCTTTTTCCACAATTTTGTAAGGTCCTTCGTATGGTTGTTGTAATGAATGTTTATTAATGACTCGAACAGATGCAAATTTACAAGTATGAAGATCTTTTGGAACATAAATTCCAGTATCAGAATCTTTATGATGACTTAAATTTGATCTAATATTTCGAAAATGTTCACGTAACTCACTTAAAATTTCAGTTGATGAGAAATTTTCAGCTGATGGTACAACAAGTTCCCCTGGCAAACGTAAATTCTGACCAAAAACCATTTCTGCTGGTGTAGCCGAAATATCTTCTTTGTGAATTGATCTTAAACCAAGAAATATGACAGGTAATTCATCATACCAAGTATTTATTCCATCCCTTGCCATAGTAGTAGCTTTTAACTGTCTATGAAATCTCTCCACAATAACATTACTCTTAGGGTGATACGTAGATGTTGTTATTTGATGACAACCAAGTAATTTAGTTAGCTCTGAAAATAATTTTGATGTAAACTGACTACCCAGATCAGTAGTAATTTTCAACGGAACTGAAAAATTTGTTTGCAACTGTAGTTGCTGATATATCTTTTAAAGCATATGCCTCTAGCCAGCGGGTAAACCTATCAACAATTGTCAAAATAAAACGATGATTTTTAGAAACTGGCAACGGTCGAACTATATCTATATGGATGTGTTCAAATCTGATTTTTGGAATTGGAATTTTACTAATGGGAGACTCAGTGTGACGATAAACCTTAGATTTTGACAGTTAAGACACTCTTTCGAACAAATATTAATATCTTTAGTCATATTAGCCAATAATATTTTTTAATTATGAGTCTTCGTGTAGCTCTCGTACCGGGATGTGTAATTCCATGTAATATGTCAAATACTGTCTTCCTTAATTTACTGGGTACAAATGGCCTAGGATTTTCTCCTGAAATTTCACACCAAATATTGAAATTTAAAATAGGAATATTAATTAACTTTAAATTTAAAAACTGAGGGTTTATTATAAGTTCATTTAAATCACTATCATTTTGTTGTTCCATTTGTAAAATTTTAAAAATCAATTCCGAATTCTGCATTGCACTAACTTCAAAGGCTCTGGAGAGTGTATCCCCTACAACATTGAATTCTCCTTTAACATACTGAATGTCATCAGTGAACTGTGCTATGAATTCCAAATGTCTCGTTTGTCTGGGACTCCGTTCTGTTTTTGAATTTAAAGCAGTAGTCAAAGGTTTATGATCGGTATAAACTGTAAATTGTCGTCCTTCCAAAAGATATCTAAAATGTTTTATATTTAAATAAATCGCCAATAATTCCCTATCAAAAGCACTATACTTAATTTCAGTTGGAGAAACTTTTTTAGAAAAGAATGCAATGGGTTCAATTTTATTATTGTAATTTTTTTGTATAACGCCAGTATTATTATTGTGTTAGATGCATCTACTGTTAAAGATAATTTAGCATCTTTGTTAAAGTGATTTAACAATATTGTAGATGCAAATTTATCTTTAATGCGTTCAAAAGCTTCATTCGATTTCTCGTCCCATACCAAAGTTGTGTCACGTTTCTTATTTACTTTATTAATTAGATCATAAATTTTGTTCATAAATTCTGCTAGTTTTGGAATGTATCTATGATAATAATTTACCATACCAATAAATTTCTGTGCTTGTTTAACTGATTTTGGACGTTCGAAATTGCGAATAGCTGATACCTTTTCATCAGAAGGTCGAATACCTGTTCCAGAAATGTTATGTCCTAAACAATCGATACTAGGTACACCAAAAGTACATTTACTTGGTTTAATGTTTACACCATACTCTGTAAGGCGTCGAAAAAGGATACGTAAATCTTTTAAATGTTGTTCTTCGTCTTTACTTGCAATAAGTAAGTCGTCGATGTAAGCTTATACAAAATCTAAGTCAACAACTACCTCATTTATGAATCTTTGAAAGGTTTGCGCAGAATTTCTAAGTCCGAAAGGCATTCTCATGAATTCAAACATACCGAAAGGAGTTGTAATATCAGTTTTATAAATATCTTCTTCAGCCATATGAATTTGGTAGTATGCCCTTACTAAGTCTAATTTTGAAAATATATTTTAATTACGAAGATTCATATTAAAATCCTGAATGTGGGGTAGAGGATAACGATCAGGTACAGTTACAATATTTAATCTTCTAAAATCACCACAAGGACGCCAATCGTTTTCTTCTTTTTTAGCTGCTGTAAGAACTATATCCGAACGTTTCGCATGAAAAAATTTAGAAGCAGGTAATGCCGAAATTTCTGCCCCACTATAAATCAAAATATTTTGTTTATTATCTTTGTCAAAAACGAATAAGCGACTAGTTGAAAATTCTAAATTCCCGTTGTTCGTCGCTGCGCCAACGGTCGAATTTAGTTTGTCGAATCTTTATTTTTATTATAAGAACAAGGTTGTACACAGCTTCGAACATTGCTTCCAAATTTGTAGTGGAATCTACACAAAAAGTTGGATTATTACGTGAATTAGAACGACGCCTAAAAGTATTTCTAAAATTGTTCCTAGAGTTAGATCGCGACCTAGATTGATTCCGATACATTTCTGTTTTAATTTCAGCTAATTCCAAAGAAAGTTTCTGAAAATTTTCGCACATCAAAGAGGTAGTTTTAACTAAATTTTCAACAACTCAATTTCGAACTTTTGTATCTGAAATTGTATTTACTGAGAAAACTTCATTTTTATTCATAAATTCAAAAATGCTATCTGCTAATTTTATAAATTCACTAATATTGTTAGAACTTCAGCTAACCAAAATGGCATTTAAATTTTTGGGAAGTTTCTTAACCAAATTCTCTTTAAAATATTCTCACTAAAATTTGAACCGGCTAACAAAATTAATGACCGATAAAAGTCAGAGGGTTTGCGATCACCCATTTCTGAATCATTTAAAATTTTGTCTGGTTTTGAATTTTAACTAAGAGAATGTCTTTCTATCAAAACTTTTTTAAGTTCACTAAACTTGTTAGTAAGGGGAGGATTTTGAATAAAATCTAAAATTGTTACTATTACTTCTTGTGGAAGTGCTGTTATAATGTGTCCGTATTTGGTATTCTCCTGTGCAATATTTTTGGTGCGAAATTGTGTTTCAGCATGTATAAACCATGCTTCTGGACAACTAGTCCAAAATTGTGGAAGTTTAACTGAAACTGTCGAAATTTCATTTTGATTTATGTTTTCATATGGATTTAATATTTGTTGTTGAGAAGTGTCATTTGGTAAATCTATTAAAGAGTCATTTAAATTGTTAGTAAATGTAGATGTTTGTGTATTGTGTTGTGGTGAATGAAACATGTTGAATTATACAAAAAGATAGTTCACAAACAAAACAGTAAAATAAACTAGTAGTTATGTTATAACTTTCGAAAAATGTATCAAATAGATAATAATTTAAAGAGAGAGTTTACAATTAATTAGAAAAATATCTAAATATTAGTATAATTACATACATAAAATGAAAACATATATACATACAAAATAAATATAACTGTTCATCGAGTGTCGTTGCTAAAATACTTGCTGCGAATTATGTTTATGCAATGGCTTTTTGCTGCTCAATTAATGAAGTCAAATATGACAGTTGTATTATGGCAATGGCTTTGTTGAGGGGGTAGATGTATGTGTCTCCTTTAATCGCTCCAAATTCTTTTTCTAAAATTGTAATCGTCGTAATGGTAGTATAAAATGAAGAAAATATGCGAGATTCATCGATGTTTGTTTCAATATTCAGAACAATTTTGACCAATAAGCATGAATAAAATGAAGACGCTAATTATAGTTGAATAATAAATGAAGTCTTTTGCAATAACATAGCTTTTAAATAACAGCCCACAGCAAAAGTTGATCGATGCTATTCCACATTGATAATTCAACACAATACTATTCAAATAATTATGAACTTCATAACAAGGACGAAAAATTGAAACTGCTGACGAATTCCAAGACAATAAACACCGACTTGAGGACTTCCACAACAACAGCAGGAATGTAGTTTTTAGAATTGTTAATAATATTGATTTATATTGTTATTATAAATGTTAAAATATGCATTTTTAATGCTGCTTATATTTTGCACAAAACTATTCAATATAAATTTTTAAAGTTTTTTCATTTGCCTGATTTTAGGCGCACTTATCAATTATATTAATTTTTTAAAACACAATTCCAGGCGTACAATCAAGATCGCCAAATGTGGTTAAGACAACCACATGTAAATATTAAATTATATAAAAACTTTACTATTTTAAAATACGATGAAATGAACGCGTACATATAGTTATTTTCAAATTTCTAATCTGACTGAAAATTTTTGAAATATGTAAATCAAAAATGAAAATAAAATAATTGAATAAACTAATAAACTGAAAGTATGTAAAGTTAAAAGTAAAACTTATAATAGATATTTAAAAGGAACCCTACACATATATCTAACAAAGCAACCATTTCTGAGCTATAAGCATCTGTAAAATCTTTTTGTGTTCTTACATACCTCATAGATGATATGACTGGATCAGAAGAGATAGCTAACATGTTGAAAAGGTCTTCGTTTTGTCTAACTCGTGATACTTTGCAGGTGTTCATACATATCTTTTGTAGTCCTTGTTCTTAGATTCTTGAGCTTCTTCAGACAATTCTCCTAATGGTTAGCACTGGTACTCTATTAAATCTTTTCCATGTGCTAAAATGTTATGTACCGTTGGTGTAAGTTTCTTCTCAGGATAATTTTGATGCAGCAACTCTGTAGTTTTAGATGCATATTCCCCAAATTTGGGTCCATTAACTGGTTCATGACAGTTTAAAATATTTGAAATTACTCCCAATATTTTCACAATATCTCTATCAACTATGCGAGCAGTCACTTCATCGTTTTCAAAAAATATTCTTGAGGAGTTACCATGATTTGTATTTCCGTATCCATACTTTGGAGAGTCAACTCTAAGGCCAATCTCTTTATAAAATGCATCCTGAATTATTTTTTTCTCCTGTTTGTTTCTCTTTACATGTTGTATTGTCGTCGAAAACTTCTCCTTGTTGTGGTAGTGTATAAGCCAGCTTCAAAACAATTTCCATACATCTTATCCTAGCATGCAAAGGGGATATTCCATACTCATAATTTAGTTTGTCAGTTATTGAATCATCAAGATTTTCAAAGTCGTTTTGGCTCTTCTTACAAATTGAACATTTCATTGTAGATGTCGTATTTGTTATTAAGTTCAAAACTTTTCCATCGACCATTGTTAGAAGAAAATCATGCTTTATTGTAATGACATTTGGCAATTTGATTTTTTATATCACTCACTGTAGCTTTTATGAGTTCCGAAGACTCCTTCTCGTATTTACATAATATCGGGCGGCACAATATAGTTGACGACGGACGTGGATTTTTCCAATATTCTGAAGCTTCATCTTTCAGTCGTAATGGAACAATAGAAGACATAAACATAATAAAAAAAAAATAAATGTAAGGCGCGATAACCTCCGAAGAGATCTAAGGCCGAGCTTCTCTTCCAATTTGCGTCGTGCTCCTCTTGATTTTCCCTACAAATTGGCCGGACGGGACCTACATGATTTTATGCCGACTCCGAACGGCATCTGCAAGGCAGATGAGTTTTCACTGAGAGCTTTTCATGGCAGAAATACACCCGGAGCGCTTGCCAAACGATGCCGAGGGGCGACCCCGCTTAGAAAAATTTTCTTCTAATTGAAAAACCTTATTTCTAAAATGTTTGATGTTGCTTTGCCCGGGGTTTGAACCCAGGGCATCCGGTGTGGTAGGCGGAGCACGCTACCATCACACCACGGTGGCCGCCATAAACATATACTATCTGTAATTGTTTCATCGTCTACATTTATTCTTTGTTTATATGCGCTTTGTCCTGATGATCCATCACAGCACCACTTAGTTATCAATGCTAGCTCTTTTGGAAGTGATTTCAACTTTTCTTCAGTAAAACTTTGAAGGTGTCGTGTAGACGTTTTGTAGCTCAATTTCAGCTGATACTTCGGTTATTTTGGGACTTAGAGGAACTGCTTCTTTCTTGGCTTGAGTAATTTTTTTGTATCCAGGTAAATTATCGGCACTACGTTGCAATAATAACTTACGCAATATAATATATTTTTTCTTCGTTAAACCGAGATCTATAAACAGCGCCAAAGCTTCTTCGGGAGTGTATTTCCTAGGTAGCGCATTTGATCCTCATAAGTCGCACTGGACTTGCTACCGCAACTGCTTCTGTTATATGAGACTTCACGTTTTCTTCGTCTTTTTTATATTTAATAGCCAGTGCTTCTGAAAGATGAGTCGTGGCCATAGCTTTTGTGGTATCTTTTGTGGTTCCTTTTGTAGGTAGAACACTCTTCTATGGGTTTCGTTGGTCTCCCTCTAGTTGGATTGGTTGACGTGCTAGGCGTTTCTTCGTCCAAAAAAGTTTTGTCAGCTAGCCACTTTTCATGCTTACTTAGAAATTTTTAATTGTTACGATGACGTCCTTCCATTTTCTTTCTATCATAATGTATTGTAAACCAGTTTTTTCTTGCGGGCCTTCCTTTTCTTTAATGCTTGTTTCACTCGATAATTCTCTCATAATAGCCTCAACGAAGTCCCGTCTTGACTTTGTAGATTTAAACACCGCAAATAGTTTCGAGAAAGATAAATGGAATAAAGGATACACAACAAAGAGGAGAAAAATGGAACATAAAATGGGAGAGAATGTGTAGAACAAATTGTACCGGATATTCTTGGTTGTATATAACAAATTTTTTGCACGGGGACATAAACATTCAATGACGATTAAATATATTAATGGATATGCTTGTTCAATTTGAATTTATTTCGGATAAGTAAGAAACCATTTAAGTGTTGGTACAAATTCTTTATTCATTGTGTGCATAACTTAATATTTCGTAGATGGTTCGTCGCACTGCTTCCCCTTCATTAGTTTGGGCACTTGGTAATGACTCACCAGCATCGTGCTCCGATTGCTCAAGTACGTAATCGAAACGATCATCTTTTTGAAGCATACGATTGTGCAACAATGCGCAGCAGATATTCAATTGTTCACTTTTTTCATGCCATTTTCATCTTTTATTTGAAGCCTTAAGTTTTTTAAGCTACCAAACCTGTCCTTCAACATGCCGTAATAATGTTCAATTCTAATCCTATAACGGCTGAATAAATTGTTAAAGAAAGTCCGTTGGCTTTGTGTTAGCTCTCGAG
Source organism: Eurosta solidaginis (assembly GCF_040869045.1). Taxonomy (NCBI): domain Eukaryota; kingdom Metazoa; phylum Arthropoda; class Insecta; order Diptera; family Tephritidae; genus Eurosta; species Eurosta solidaginis. Next base: position 152,644,075 of record NC_090319.1, read on the forward strand.
AATTTTCTCTGAATGGTGTTATAACAGTGCGAGACAATTTATAGACACTGTCGCCGCTGATCCATTCAGCTTCTCCAAAAAATGTATCAGCTTTATTGGACAATGCGCTATTATTAAAAATAAGGGCATCATGAACGCTACCTAAACAGCCTAACACCAAATGTCTTATTTGAAGCCTATTATCACGAATGGCTTGAACTTTAACAGAGTAGTGATGCTTGCGTGAAAAGTAAGCTTCTAGATCTTGCGAAGGTTTTTCGGCCAATGGAATTTCTGTACCATCGACGTATTCCACGCAATTTCCTAGTTCATGCCAAGTCTCTGATATGAGCTTTTTACGTTCATCGACATTTGGCCAAAACAAATAACGATCTTTATGCTTCAAACAAGAATGTTGAGCACACATAAGCTAGTTAGGAATATTTACGAAAGCATCATTCCCTCTAAACATTTGCGCAGCAATCCCCACAAAGCCATTTTAATAGGAAACTAAAAAAAATGTGAAACACGGTTATTTTGACAATAGATGTCCAATTATACAGACAAGTTTCGCACTCCCAGCTTTTAATTTAATTAATGCTGATTAAGAGTGAACGATGCTTTACATTTTAACAACTTATTGTGTATTAAAACTTTTCAATCTGTCGTGCTCCAATCTTATCTTTTCCATTTCGGTTCTTTCTTCTTTCTTTGGTTGTAGTTTCTGCAGCTTGAATTTGTTTTCCTCTTTTTCTTTTTCGAATTTGTGAAGCGCTTTGGGTTTCCTTTGATTCTCAAATAAACAAATACATTTTTTGGTTTAATATAATAGGTTTTACAACACTGGGTAGGAACAGTTTCTAATTCCGAAAGCGGCGAGTTGTAATGTGAAATGAGACAACGATCAGCTGACGGATATCACGAAAATGTCGGGAATGACTTCCGCAAAAGGAGAGTGCGTTTTCTTTTCTATTTGGATCTCCAAGGTGTCAACATCACAAAGTTATAAGTGTGTAATGGTGTCGGTAGCTAAAATCGGTATCGCGAAAAAAAAAATAGAGTATAATTAAAGTAAAACGAAATAAGCAATGCATTTCTTAATATACTCCATCGAAAGCGTAAACTTCAACTTTTCATCGCATGCGAGTGCCGACACCTATCTGAAGCCACATCTTCTGAAGACAACACCCATTCGAGGAAGGAAGCTACAACTCCCCTAATGAAACTTTTGCTTGGAACCAAGCTAGTGGCGATATAACGCAAGCCACAGCAGATTCTTGCGCAGTCCGGAGTTAGAAATACATACATATTTTACAGGGAGATTTGCATGGCATTAATATTTTATAGGAAGACGGCCAGCTAGCTTGCCCACGTGCCAGATTATAAATCCATAAGTTTCACAATGATCAGCTAGAATTCACTGTGCTAATATAGCGAATCAAGCTAATTTATTTAAATCCCTCATGAAAAACAATATCTTGTGAAACAAAATTTTCTTGAAGGTTGAGAAGTGAATTTTTTTAATACTAAGCTATTCTCAGAAAAAAAATCTAGAGAATTATGTTTGTGAAGCGAATCAATATATTTAAATATACAAAAAGAAATAAGAACACATATACAAAGCTAGAAAGAAGATATTTGTTTTAAATTGTGAATTTTCCAGCTACGTAATTCATGTGTGCCGAGAGATAGATTACGGAGAGTCCCCAATCCTCAAGAAACTAAATGGTTCTTTAATAAACTAGAAGTTATCAGTCTTCTTATAATTATATAATTGTGTAGGAATATAACCGGAAAGATCATGTGCCCACATACTACGCAAGTATGTATATTTCATAAACGTGTATTTTAAATTTTACCAATTTTGTTAATAATAATTAATTATATTGTATTTTTTTATCAACTGATTGTCAGCTGAGTAAATTGGAAGCAACCAAGCAATGTAGATTAGACTTTTGTTATCCATTAATGTTTTTCTTTAAATTCAAACTATAAATCATATTACGTAAATTTTGGCTAGAAAGGTATCAAATGAAAGGTGTTAATGAGTAGTTTAAGAGGGAGTGGGCCTTAGTTCTATAGGTGGACGCCCTTTCGAGACATCGCTATAAAGGTGGACCAGGGGTGACTCTAGAATGTGTTTGTACGATATGTGTATCAAATGAAAGGTCTTAATGATTATTTTAAAAGGGAGTGGGCCTTAGTTCTATAGGTGGATGCCCTTTCGAGACATCGCTATAAAGGTGGACCAGGGGTGACTCTAGAATGTGTTTGTACGATATGGGTATCAAATGAAAGGTCTTAATGATTATTTTAAAAGGGAGTGGGCCTTAGTTCTATAGGTGGACGCCATTTCGAGTTATCGCCATAAAGGTGGACCAGAGGAGGGTTCACATGAAAGGTGTTAATGAGTGTTTAAAAAGGGAGTGGGCCGTAGTTCTATAGGTGGATTTCTTTTCGAGCTATCGCCATAAAGGTGGACCAGGTGACTCTAGAATGTCTTTGTATGATATGGGTATCAAATTAAAGGTTTAATGAGGATTTTAAAAGGGAGTGTCCCTTAGTTTTATATGTGAAGGCGTTTTCGGTATATCTTTTTATTTATTTATTTAATTTATTACGACTCTTAGAGCCTAGATCAACACTTAAAATTATTATTGCATTAATTAACAATATGTACTATGTGTGAGATTGAACTTGAATTTGTATTTGAATTTGAAATATGAATTTGAATTTATATTTGAAACATATAACACAAATCCTTTCGAATCCTAATATTTATTTTATATTCATTGACTTCAATGAGCATATAATCTTTTCTTAAATAAGTTATTATCATAATTCTTAATATTTGCAGGTAATTTGTTGAAACATTTTAACCCTTTGTAAAAAAGTCTATTTTTTTCAGACTCCGTTTTGTAATTAGGTAATTTAAAATCATTTCTCTGCCTCGTATTTCTTCCATGAACCTCGTAGTTAAATTTAATATTTGTTTTTAGATAATCACGCAAATTTCCGGTTTTTATGTTGTATATAAAGTTTTTTTACGCTCATCCAATTCAAACTTTTTAGCATATCTTTAATGGGGGTATCAAAACGTTTACCTAATATAAAGTGCATAGCTTTATTCTGCATTTTTTGTAGTTTATCAATTTGCGAACCTTTCAAGATAAAGAAAATAGTAGAACAGTATATGAAGTATGGCTCAATTATGGATCTATATACTTTTGCTTTATAATAACTATTCAAGTTTCTACAGGTTCTTTGAATGAAATAAATTTTTTTAGCTATTTTACCTGTTATATAATCAACATGGCCCTCAAATTTTAGTTTACAATCTATTTGAATGCCGAGATATTTAATCGTCTGCACCTTTTCAATTTTAGTTTTATTTATTTTAACAGTTTCAAATGAGCAATATTCTTCCTTGTTATTACCATATAATTAGGTTTTTCAATATTAATTTTTAGTCCGTTACCACACACCCAAATATAGGGAGCATCTAAATCACTTTGTAGTTTTTCTCTTATGTCATGTTCATTCCTACCATTTATGGAAATTAGTGCATCATCCACGAATAGTTTTATGGTTCTGAATTTTAATACAGACTTAGTATCATTAGTATAAATATTTAATAAAATTGGAGCTAGCACAGAGCCTTGGGGTAAACCAATCTTAACGTGAAGTTCGTCCGATAATGCTAAACCAATTATTGTTCTTTGCTTACGATTCGTTAAGAAATTATCAAACCAGTCTAATTCAATGACTTTAATACCAATGCATGATAATTTTTCTAATAATGATTTCTGATCGATAGTTTCAAAGGCTCTTTTGAGATCAATGAAGACTGCACTGATCGACTTTTTGTTATTAAATTCTTCTTTCCATTCTGCTATAACCATGTTTAAAGCTGTTTCGCAAGAATGATTTTGACGAAATCCTGACTGTTGAGGTATAAGTAAGTTATTATTTTCTAAATATTGAACTAATTGATTTTTAACTACCAGCTCTAAAATTTTCTCATCAATGGACAAAGTATTTATAGGTCTCAGCTCCTCTGCTTTAATAGTATTTGCAACTTTTTCTATTGGGATTATAGTCGAGGTTTTTCAAATGGTTGGAAATATGCCATTGCTTAAACTTTCATTTATAATTTGAGCATATAAATAACCTACATATGGTATTACGTCTTTCACAATACCATCTGATAACATTTTTTTTCCCCCTCTTTTAGCTTTAAATTTACTAACAATTTTTACGACGTCATCCGTGTTGACTTGGTCAAATTTAAAGACACAATTAGTTAGACTATGTATATTGGCATCTCTATCAAATAATTATATATTACTACAAATGTCTTGGATGCTATCTACAAAATATTAATTTAAATTTTTGGCAATTTCGAATGATTCATTATCATATATTAAACCATTTATTACTATTTTCTTGATAGATTTAATTTCATTTCCTATACTTATTGCCTGTTTCAAATGTTTCTACATCATTTCACTATCATAAATAATACTATTTATTTTATGTTCCATATGTTTGATATTTTTAATTTTGACAAGCTCTTTGTATTTTTTTTTAATGTTTCTATACTCATCCCATTCTCCTGAAGTTGCGCAAGTTTATATATTTCATATTTATATTTATTCATATTGGCTAACTCATTGCCATACCATTTATTCATTAATTTTAATTGAACTACCTTTTCATAAGTTAGATTTTGCATAACACTCAAAATATTGGTATTAATGATAGAAACTTTATTATCCAAATTAACTCGCTAAAATCACATATCCGCAATTGATTTGTAAGTTATTCAATATTATAGTACTCCCATGACGTAATTTTCATAGGGCTCCTCATTCTAAATTTAGGGCTTATTTTTATCTTAAATTGTATTGTTTCATGATCGGAAATTTGGTGATCGTCTAACTTTTCACACACTATGTCTTTAGTATTCGAAAAAAGTAAATCAATTTTTGTTTTGGATACCTCGGTTATACGAGTATCAAAATATCAATTCAACTAGTTGTATGCTATATGTTGACATATTATTTAAGTTAATATTAAAATCGCCTACAAGAATGTTATTATCAGACAGCTCACTAGTACTATCTAAGACGGTACGTAAGTAGTGTACGAAATCCGCAGTGCTCGGTGAGTGATAAACCACACCGATTTGGCATTTTGCATTAAAATGCTTCAATTCATATTTTTAGGTAATGCTTTATTATACTTAATGCTATATTCGATGGATTCATGCACATACACCAGAACACCATCAGTATGCCTACTATGTGAATCACATTTGACTAGGTTATAAGTTTGTATGCTCAACTCGTGATTCGTTATTAAATTTGTGGTACATGTTTCAGCACACAGTATTACAGCTGGATTTTTATTTCAATCAGTCTTTCCAATTCTACTTTGTTCCCTAAAATACTATTTATATTGATATATAGACAAATTAAATTGGTACTATTTGATTGCTACTTTGTAGTTTTGGTTTTATCTTGAATATATCTTTGATATGTTGGGCATTCCTTGCTAAACGCAGCATGGTGTATATCAGTCTCTATCAATTTTTCTGGACTAGCTCACAGCAGTTTACACAATTATATACATTTGATACACAATCTCTGAAATCGTGATTGCCTCCACATCTACTACAAGCTTTTTTATTCATACATTCAATCGCCTTGTGATTAAATCCCAAGCATTTAATGCATCTTAATACTCTTTCATAATCAGTAATTATGCAAGAGTCCCATTCTACATTAATTCTCTTTTGTTTAATAATATTATCGCATGTTTCTATATCTGTTTCAACAAGAGCATTAAAACATTCTTCTCATCGACCGGGTTTCTCAAGAACCTTTACAACTTTGAAATATTTACCCTCACATATGCTATTTTGTTTTGTAATATATTCTATCAATCACTCACTGCTAAGCCTCTCAGTTAAACCAATAACTTTAAATATTTTTATAATCCCTCTCTTATCTTTTGTTTTTTCCATATCGTATTCATTCCCAATTTGTTCTGCTACCTTTTTCTGCAATAGTTCGAATGATTCCTTATTCTTGCATTGCACTACTATCCCTCCGTTGTTGATCTCTTTTACTGCTGTGACATGACATTCGGTTGGCTCGATGACTGTTTTAAGCGCTATTTTGGTGTGTTTATTATTCTTTGCTTTGTCTTTCGGTTTAATCACAATCCTATTTTCACGTTGTGCGGCTGCTTGTGCATTTGTAATTTTTATACTCAGTTGAGCAGAGCTCACAGAGTATATTAAGTTTGATTGGATAACGGTGGATAACGGGGTAGACTTCCATATATCAAAATAATCAGGATCGAAAAAAAATTTGATTGAGCCATGTCAGTCCGTCCGTCCGTTAACACGATAACTTGAGTAAATTTTGAGGTATCTTTACTTTTAAAAGACGGTAATTTAAAATTTTCCCAAGCTGTAATTTGGCAGTCGTTGAAGATATTATAATGAAATTTCGCAGGAACGTTACTCCTATTACTATATGTACGCTTAGTACGCCCACTTTTAAAAAAAAATTTTTTTTAAAGTAAAATTTTAACAAAAAATTTAATATCTTTACAGTATATAAGTAAATTATGTCAACATTCAACTCCAGTAATGATATAGTGCAACAAAATACAAAAATAAAAGAAAATTTCAAAATGGGCGTGGCTCCGCCCTTTTTCATTTAATTTGTCTAGGATACTTTTAACGCCATAATTCGAACAAAAATTAACCAATCCTTTTGAAATTTCGTAGGGGCATAGATTTTATGAAGCTAACTCTTTTCTGTGAAAATGGGCGAAATCGGTTGATGCCACGCCCAGTTTTTATACACAGTCGTCCGTCTGTCCTTCCGCATGGCTGTTAACACGATAACTTGAGCAAAAATCGACATATCTTTAATGAACTTAGTTCACGTGCTTACTTGAACTCACTTTATCTTGGTATGAAAAACGGACGAAATCCGACTATGACCACGCCCACTTTTTCGATATCGAAAATTACGAAAAATGAAAAAATGCCATAATTCTATACCAAATACGTAAAAAGGGATGAAACATGGTAAGGTAATTGGATTGTTTTATTGAAGCGAAATATAACTTTAGAAAAAACTTTAAAAAAAGGTTGTGACACCTACCATATTAAGTAGAAGAAAATGAAAAAGTTCTGCAGGGCGAAATAAAAAACCCTTAAAATCTTGGCAGGTATTACATATATAAATAAATTAGCGGTATCCAACAGATGATATTCTGGGTCACCCTGGTCCACATTTTGGTCGATATCTGGAAAACGCCTTCACATATACAACTACCACCACTCCCTTTTAAAACTCTCATTAATACCTTTAATTTGATACCCATATCGTACAAACTCATTCCAGAGTCACCCCTGGTCCACCTTTATGGCGATATCTCGAAAAGGCGTCCATCTATAGAACTAAGGCCCACTCCATTTTAAAATACTCATTAACTCCTTTCGTTTGATACCCATATTGCACAAACGAATTCTAGAGTCACCCCTGGCCCACCTTTATGGCGATATCTCGAAACGGCGTCCACCTATGGAACTGAGGATTACTCCCTTTTAAAATACTCATTAACACCTTTCTTTTGATACCCATATTGCACAAACGAATTCTAGAGTCACCCCTGGCCTACCTATATGACGATATCTCGAAACGGCGTCCACCTATGGAACTAAGGATTACTCCCTTTTAAAATACTCATTAACACCTTTCTTTTGATACCCATATTGTACAAACAAATTCTAGAGTTACCCCTGGTCCACCTTTATGGCGATATTTCGAAAATGCGACCACCTATACAACAACCACTCCCTTTTAAAACCCTCATTAATACCTTTATTTTGATACCCATATCGTACAAACACATTCTAGAGTCACCCCTGGTCCACCTTTATGTCGATATTTCGAAACGGCGTCCACCTATGGGACTAAGGATTTCTCCCTTTCAAAATACTTATTAACACCTTTCTTTTGATACCTATATTGAACAAACAAATTCTAGGGTCACCCCTGGTCCACCTTCATGGCGATATCTCGAAAAGGCGACCACCTATAAAATGAGGGCCCACTCCCTTTTAAAAATACTCATTAACACCTTTCGTTTGATACCCATATCGTACAAACAAAGTCTAGAGTCACCCCTGGTCCACCTTTATTGCGATACCTCGAAAAGGCGTCCACCTATAGAACTAAGGCCCACTCCCTTTTAAAAGACTCATTAACACCTTTCGTTTGATACCCATATTATACAAACGTATTCTAGAGTCACCCCTGGTCCACCTTAATGGCGATGCCTCGAAAAGGCATCCACCTATAGAACTAAGGCCCACTCACTTTTAAACCCCTCATTAATACCTTAAATTTGATACCCATATCGTACAAACACATTCTAGAGTCACCCCTGGTCCACCTTTATGGCGATATTTCGAGACGGCGTCCACCTATAGAACTAAGGCCCACTCCCTTTTAAAATACTCATTAACACCTTTCGTTTGATACCCACATTGTACAAACAAATTCTAGGCTCACCCTTGGTCCACCTTTATGGAGATATCTCGAAACGGCATCCACCTATGGAACTAAGGATTACTCCCTTTTAAAATACTCATTAACACCTTCCATTTGATACCCATATCGTACAAACAAATTCTAGAGTCAACCCTGATTCACCTTTATGGCGATATCCCTAAATGGCGTCCACCTATAGAACTATGGCCCACTCCCTCATAAAATACTCTTTAATGCTTTTCATTTGATACACATGTCATACAAACACATTCCAGGGTTTCCCTCGGTTCATTTTCCTACATGGTTATTTTCCCTTATGTTGTCACCATAGCTCTCAACTGAGTATGTAATGTTCGGGTACACCCGAACTTAACCTTCCTTACTTGTTTTGTTTACATTTGTGTTGTTGTTTAGGCTAGTACCCGCCAAAACTTCATTTAATTTTTCACTATTATTTTCTATTGTTTTTGATAACTAAGACAGTATATCTTTTCTCATTTGAGTAATTTTAATTTCTACATTATATTCAAGCAGTGAATTAAAATCAGTCATCAGACAAATTTTCAACTGCTGTATTTTGTGAAATAATGCTTCTTCAATTATATCTTTCATTACTGTCTTACCGAGTCTCTTTTGATCGCAACTTTGTATCAAATGTTTTATTTCAATAACTTTGGTATTGGTATCACACACCGAGCATTGATTGCAAAACCAATTTAAATTAGCATTCTCACTCAATAGTTTAATTTCTTGTCTTTTCATGTTGCTGCATTTTATCCACAGCCACCCGAACATGAAATAGCATCGTCTATTTGCACTAATTTTATCATGCATTCTTTGCATTCAGACGGCGGCATTTTGCCTAATCCGCCACCACTTTTTTATAAAAAATTATTGATAAAGTCACTGTTTTCACGATTTCCAATTTGGAATTTATATGTTTTGCTTATCAACGAGTTCATTTAACAAATTGATTAAAAATTAAAAGCTCAATTGCGCATGAAAATAAAAACTGACACGGATCAAATAAAAACACATCCATCTTCTTTCGCTCTCAACTCGACCAAAATGTGGATCAGGGCGACCCAGAACACCATCTGTCGGGTACCGCTTATTTATTTATATACGTAATACCACGAACAGTATTCCTGCCATGATTCCAAGGGCTTTTATTTCGCCTTGCAGAAATTTTTCATTTTCTTCTACTTAATATGGTACCCATTTTACAAATGTTTTTCTAAAATTATATTTTGCGTCAAAAAACCAATCCAATCGCAATGTTTTATCACTTTTTTCGTATTTGGTATATAATAATGCATTTTTTTCATTCTTTGAAATTTTCGATATCGAAAACGTGGGCGTGGTCATAGTCGAATTTCACGCATTTTTAATACCAAGATAAAGTGAGTTCAGATAAATACGTGAACTAATTTAGTAAAGATATATCGATTTTTGCTCAAGTTATAGTGTTAACGGCCGAGCGGAAGAATAGACGGTAGCCTGTGTATAAAAACTGGGCTTGGCTTCAACCGATTTCACTCATTTTCACAGAAAACAGTTATCGTCATAGAAGCTATGCCCTTACCAAATTTCAAATTTGTTCGACTTATGGTATTAAAAGTATTCTAGACAAATTAAATGAAAAAGGGCGAAGCCACGCCCATTTTAAAATTTTCTTTTATTTTTGTATTTTGTTGCAACATATCATTACTGGAGTTTAATCTTGACATATTTTACTTATATACTGTAAAGATATTAAATTCTTTGTTAAAATTTGAATTAAAATGTTTTTTTTTTAATTGGGCGTGTTAGTCATCCGATTTTGCCAATTTTTATTTAGAACACATATAGTAATAGGAAAAACGATCCTGCCAAATTTCATCATGATATCTTCAACGAAGGCCAAATTTCAGCTTGCAAAACTTGTAAATTTCCTCATATTAAAAGTGGGCGGTGCCACGCCCATTGTCCAAAATTTTACTAATTTTCTTTTCTACGTCATAGGGTCAACCCACCTGCCAAGCTTCATCGCTTTATCCGTCTTTGCTAATGAGCTATCGCACTTTTTCGGTTTTTCGAAATTTTCGATATCGAAAAAGTGGGCGTAGTTACAGTCCGGTTTCGTTCATTTTAAATAGCGATCTGAGATGAGTGCCCAGGAACTTACATACCAAATTTCATTAAGATACCTCAAAATTTACTCAAGTTATCGTGTTCGCGGACAGACAGACGGACGGAGGGACGGACATGGCTAATTGAATTTCTTTTTTCGCCCAGACCATTATGATATATAGAAGTCTATATCTATCTCGATTAGTTTATGCCGGGTGTACCGTTATGCGGACAAAATTAATATACTCGGTGAGCTCTGCTCAGCTGAGTATAAAAATCCCGCTTTTGTGTGAATTACTTTGGTGATCAGCTGATATTGATTTGCGATAAAATACCATGTATGCCACCCAAAGAGCCTCGCATAGTTGCCATTACGTCGCAACACAAATTCCATACAAAAGTGAGCTGATGAGTTTCAACTTTGCCATTTTGCGACGTGTGCAATGAATACAATAAGTATGCGACAGTAAATGAGTCCCCTTATTACTTTTGTGGACTGTTCTTCCGGATTGTGTTAAAATGGTAGAGTTCTTGTTTTCCTTTACTATGTTTTTGATATCTTTTTGAAATTTTTGTGCCTAATCTCTTATTAATTTTTACGTAAATAATTTCTCCTGGGTGGTAGATTTTTATAGGATGCCGGTTTTTTTGTGATATGAAATATCTTTTTCCTGTATGGTTTTTAGTTCAGAGATGTTTTCTCGCATTGCCTTTTCAAATAGGCTGGATCTGTCTAGACACTTCTCCCGAAAAATACTTCTATGGGTTTTTTTGTGGTAGAATGAACTGTATAATTGTATTCGTAGACTGAGTTATCAAGGAGTTCGGCAAATGAAGTGAAAGTTCGTGCTGCTTTTAGGCAGCGCATTATTTCCGTGAGTGTCGGGTGAAAGCGTTCCACTCCACCCGTTAACGGAACTGGCATAAGGTGGTGTTCCAAAAATTTAAAATATCAATTTGTCTTCTATTAGGAATCTGATCGTGGCTGAATTAGGAGAAGTTTCGCTGTCTATTACTACTGATTCGGGTACGCCAAATTGAAAAAGTAGCTCGAGAGGTGGTTCTTTAATATGTTCTACGGCTCTGGATCGAAATATTTTTGTTTGCGCATACTTCGAAAATTTATCTATTGCCTGTCTGTCAAGTAAATATGGATGTGTAAAATTTGTCCTGGATATTTAGGCATAGGTGTTTGGAATATTTCTGGTTTACCAAGGTGACGGTCGTATTTATTTTCTTTGCAAATTGAACACTGTTTTACATTTCTATTAATTTTTCTATCATTGATGGGAAATAGTAATTCAAAAGAATTTGGACCTTATTTTCTCGACAATTTCTATGTGCTCTTTTGTGTGTTTTTATTATAATATCTTCCTGTTCATGTTTGTTTGTTACGTCCTGGACTTGGAGTTGGGTAAGTCTGACTTTGTTGTTACTGAAATGTATTGTGTATATTTCTTGTATTTTTCCCATTATCCGTTCATCTCTTTTGATGCAATTTAGAACGGAGGGGTTTAAATATCTTTTGAGGCAATTTACAAATATTGCTGAATCATATCCGGGTTCTTCAAGGATGAGCCTGTGGTATGTGGGAAATATTATTTTAAACTCATAAGTTGAGGTTGGACCGATGTTTAAGAATATTTGGTTTTTAAAAACATTTATTGGAGTTAATTATGGTGAACCGAATTGTCTGATGAGCTTTCGTCTCTATGCTGAGTCGAAGAAAGGGAGCTAATTGGTTCAGTAGGCATACTTGAGAGCGCGTCGGCTACAACGTTAGTTGTACCAGGTTTTAGTTCGTGATTGTGTTCTTCCAGAATTGATTTTCATCGTTTCATTTTAGAATTGTTGTTTTTATTGCGAAGAGCCTGTGTAATAGGTTGATGGTCGCTAAATATTTTAATTTTGGCGGAGCCATAAAGATAGGGTCTAAAGTTGTTTAGAGCCCATATATTGGCTAGAAATTATTTTTCGTTTGTAGCGTAAGATTCTTCTGTTTTGGTAAGTGTTCTGGAAATTAATGCAATAGGTTTTTTCTTGAGAAAGGACAGCGCCGATGGTGTAGTTAGTGGCTTCGGTTGTCAGATGAAATTCTTTCGTGAAGTCAGGGTAGGAAAGTAGATCTTTAAATTTTATTGAAAGCGCCGTTTGCTTCTTCGTTTAAATCAATGTTTATTTTCGCGGACTTGTTTATGGATATACGTCCTTCTTCCCCTCTTAAGAGTAGCGTTGCTTGAGGAAGGACTGCGCCAATGCCGTAGTTAGAAGCGTCGGCTGTCAGATGGAATTCTTTCGAGAAGTCAGGGTAGGAAAGTATGACGTCTTCGAACATAAGGGATCTTTTTATTTTATTGAAAGCGTCTTTTGCGTCTTCGTTTAAATCAATGTTTATTTTACCGGACTTTTTTTATGGATATTCATACGTCCTTTTTCCCCTCTTAAGAGTAGCGTAAGGGGTTTATCCCACATGGTATAATTTGTATAAAGCGGCGGTAATAACCGGAAAGGCCAAAAAAAAAGTTAAGTTCCTTAATTGTATTGGGTAAGATATTTTCGCAATCGCGTCTATCTTTGCTGCATTTTTTGTGGTTCCATTTGAAAAAATAATGAATCATAGGAATTCTACAGAGTCCCTAAAAAAATGACATTTATCCAAATTAATTTTCATGTTGGCATCTTCAAGAGTTTTGAAAATCTGTTGCAAGTCAAGAGCGTGCTCCTCTTCGGAGTCACTGAATATGACGATGTCGTCGATGTAAACGTTGCATATTTTGCCAATATGATGGCAAAGAATAGCGCCCAAGGCTCGATGGAATATTGAGGGCGCATTTTTTAGTCCGAAGGGTAGCCTTGTAAATTCATATATTCCATTATTAATGGAGAAACTGTTTTCTCGATGTCGGATTTCTTGAGTGGGCTTTGGTGGAATCCGCTTTTAAGGTCTAATACGGAAAAATATTTGTTTTTCCCATGTTGGGATAAAACGTTTATTTTGGGTATTGGGTAGCGATCTGCTACAGTGATTGCATTAAGCTTCCGGTAATCAATAACTATTCTATATTGTTTATTTCGCTGCGAGACAAATTTTTTGCCACGAGCCAAACGGGTGTGTTAGAAGGAGATATTGTTAAAGACCACTCCCACTTTTATATAAAAGATGTTTTAAAGGGTGGTAGACGAAAATAGTAAGCTATATCTTAGCGAAAAGAGCTGTGTGTGAATAGAATTTTACTTTCTAAATTGAATTATAACATTAAATTGCAAATCACTAAAATTTTTGAAAATGGTTGTAGCACCGCCCCTTTTATGACTAAGCAATTTTCTATGTTTCGGAAGCAATAACTCGAAGAAATATTAACGGATCGTAATGAAATTGTGTACACATATTTTCCTTATAGCAGAAAACATTTCTAGTAAAAATGGACGAGATCGGTTAAAGACCACGACAACTTAGATACAAAACAAGTTTAAAAGGGTAGTAGACTGGAATAATAAGCTATAACATAGCAAAAAATGGTTTTGAATTAATGATATTTCACTTATCAGGTTTTATTGTAAGAGGAAATGGGGAGAATTTTTTTTAAACTGGCTGTGCCACATGTTATGTATAAAAGTAATTTATCTGAAACGAAATGTACAATTGAAGCTCACGCTGAGTTTATAATGTTCGGTTACGCCCGAACTTAGACACCTTTACCTGTTACACTCATCTGAGCAGAGCTCACAGAGTATATTAATTTTGTTCGCATAACGATACCCCGTAACGGCATAAATTAATCGAGATAGATATAGACTTCTATATATCAAAATGATCTGGCCGAAAAAAGAAATTCATTTAGCCATGTCGGTCCGTCCGTCCGTCTGTCTGTCCGTGAACACGAAAACTTGAGTAAATTTTGGTGTGTAAGTTCTTGGGCACTCATCTCAGATCGCTATTTAAAATGAACGAAATCGGACTATAACCACGCCCACATTTTCGATATCTAAAATTTCGGAAAACAGAAAAAGTGCGATAATTCATTACCAAAGACGGATAAAGCGGTGAAGCTTGGCAGATGGGTTGACCTTATGAAGCAGAATAGAAAATTAGTAAAATTTTGGACATTGGGCGTGCACCGCGCACTTTTAATAGAAGGTAATTTACATGTTTTGCAAACTGTAATTTGGCAGTCGTTGAAGATATCATGATGAAATTTGGCAGGATCGTTACATCTATTACTGTATATGTTCTAAATAAAAATTAGCAAAATCGGAAGACGATCACGCCCAATTTAAAAGAAAAAAATTAAAAGTCAAGTTTAAACAAAAAATTTAATATCTCTACAGTATATATAATAAATTATGTCAACATTGAACTCCAGTAAGGATATGGTGCAACAAAATACAAAAATAAAGAAATTTTCAAAATGGGCGTGGCTTCGCCCTTTTTCATTAATTTGCCTAGAATACTTTTATTGCCATAAGTTGAACAAAAATTTAGAAATTCTTGTGAAATTTGGTAGGGGCTTCTATTACAGCTTCTAGTAGCTTCTATTACGAATACTGTTTCCGTGAAAATGGGCGAAATCGGTTGAAACCACGCCCAGTTTTTATATACAGTCGACCATCTATCCATCCGCTCGGCATTTACCACATTAACTTGAGCAAAAATCGATATATCTTTACTAAACTTAGTTCACGTATTTATCTGAACTCACTTTATCATGGTATTAAAAATGGGCGAAATCCGACTATGACCACGCCCACTTTTTCTATGTCGAAAATTTCAAAAAATTAAAAAAATGCCATAATTCTCTACCAAAAACGAAAAAAGGGATGAAATATTCCCATTAACTTTAGAAAAAACTTTTTAAAATGGGTACCATATTAAGTAGAAGAAAATGACAAAGTTCTGCAGGGTGAAATCAAAAGCCCTTAGAATCATGGCAGGAATACTTTCGTAGTATTACATATATAAATAAATTAGATGGTATTCTGGGTCACCCTGGTCCACATTTTGGTCGATATCTCGAAAACGCCTTCGCATATAAAACTAATGGCAACTCCCTTTTAAAACCCTCATTAATACCTTTAATTTGATACCCATACCATACAAACATATTCTAGAGTCACCCCTGGTCTACCTTTATAGCGGTATCTCGAAAGGGCGTCCACATATAGAACTAAGGCCCACTCCCTTTTAAAATACTCATTAAGACCTTTCATTTGATACCCATATCGTACAAACAAAACCTGAGTCACCCATGGTCCACCTATATGGCGATATCTCGAAAAGGCGTCCACCTATAAAACTAGCGTCCACTCCCTTTTAAAATACTCACTAACAACTTTCATTTGATACCCATATCGTACAAACACATTCTAGAGTCACCCCTGGTCCACCTTTATGGCGATATCCCGAAAAGGCGTGCACCTATAGAACTATGACCCACTTTTAAAATACTCTTTAGTACCTTCCATTTGATACCCGTGTCATACAAACACATTCCAGGGTTACCCTAGGTTCATTTTCCTACATGGTGATTTTCCCTTATTTTGTCTACAAAGCTCTCAGCTGAGTATGTAATGTTCGGTTACACTCGAACTTAGCCTTCCTTACTTGTTTTTATTTTAAATTTATTTTGGATAACAGTGTAGTTCTTTAATGAGCGTAATATAGGGAGGAGGTAGAATTTTAGTCTATTCGGTGAGTTGAAAATATTAATGAAAGTATGCTCGCTGATTTCTATATCGCCTGCTACTGACTTAGCTAAGAAGTCAGATTTGTTTTTTTATAGGATTTGGCACTATATTTGGATATAATTTTTTGTTGAGTCTGCGTCGATCAAAATTTTTGTATGCTTCCACTTCTCAGTCTGTATTCGATATAAGGCAGAGGAGAGTGATTTATTCTAAAAATGTAGGTAGTTTTATCAATGTAATTAGGGGGCTAAGATAATTGGCTTGGATATCATAAGTGGTTCCAGGCTCTGGATCAGGGACTGTTATCAGTCTTAGACCGGCCATAGTGACGAATGTCACGCGTGATTAGTTATCACGTCCTGCACGAGGTGTCGCTGCTTCTACTGATAATGGCGGATCTAGAGAGGGCAACTCGATAAAACCCGCACCCCTGAGTCATTGTGTCGAGCTCAGGGGAGGGAGGACTCTGTAAGAGTCAAGATCGGTACACAACGGTGACGAACTGGATTGTTTAGGGCTTTTGATTATTGACATTCAATTTTGACTTCATGACTTTGGGCTGGTAGGTGCGGTATTCTGCCACCTTAGTAGGTCGGGGTGAAGCCCTACCGAAATGGCTGGTAGTCTAATGCTGCACCTGCCCACGTCCCGCTAAACCCGTGGCGGGCCTCAAGATACGTTCCGGCTCCGTCGCCGTTAAGTTGGTGGTGTAGGTGCGGTTGAAAATTTTCAAGCTTCGCGTCCGGTCTGGCTCTGAACGCATTACTCATAAGGTAATGCGTCAACCCTCGCGTGGCCTCCCTGCATAGCATAGATAACCACGGGACCGTTGAAGGGCGACTACACAATCGGCTCCGGATAGCGGCCTTGAGGGGGACTTTTTAGAATGGACACGAATAGCACGAATCCGCCAATGATGGGGTGCGGAAGAAGAGCGATTTTGATGGAAATCCGGCAAATCAATCCTCAGCACTCTAAGGCGGCTTCCGCAAATTTGTTGCTCTGCCTTGAAAAAGGTGGAGTGGATATAATCCTTGTCCAGGAGCCATGGCTGAGTAGTAACGGCAGTAAGATTTCTGGATTAAGGACTGGAAAATTCAACACCTTGGTGCATGGGGAGGCAAGTAGGCCTAGATCCTGTGTGCTTGTTAAAAAAGAGATTAAAGCTTTTATTCTCTCTAATTTCAGCAATGCTGACGTAACCATGGTCTGCCTCGAGCGAGGAAGTAATGAAATGTGGGTGGTCTCAGCGTACATGACCCACGGGGATGTAGCGCGACCACCACCTGCGATAC
Source organism: Eurosta solidaginis (assembly GCF_040869045.1). Lineage (NCBI taxonomy): Eukaryota > Metazoa > Arthropoda > Insecta > Diptera > Tephritidae > Eurosta > Eurosta solidaginis. The sequence goes on from NC_090319.1 coordinate 152,661,725, forward strand.
TGGGCGAAATCACCGCTGAAGCAGGGCGGAGAGGTGTTGGCGTGATTATCGGTGCCGGTGCTAATGCCCATCATAGCATCTGTGGAAGCTCGGATACCATCACTAGAGGTGAGTCTTTGTTTACCTTTATTGTAGATGAGGGACTTTGTATATGCAATAGGGGGAATGACCCGACTTTTATTACTGCGGTAAGGGAGGAGGTCCTGGACCTCACCCTGGATATCTGGCTTGAGGGTTCTGAACGAGCACTCCTTCTCTGATCACCGATATATTCAGTTCTCGGTGAACGAAGAACGTCCCGGTAAAATATCTTTTAGTAACCCTAAAAGTACTAACTGGGACTTGTTCGGACCTGTCCGAATCTTAGATAGACGTTCTTGTGGAAAACTTCACTTCGGCGAGCAATTGCGCCTTTCAGCTGTCCTGCCCATTGCAAACTTACAGGGGGAAGGGCAAGCCGCCCTGGTGGTCGGATTCTCTTGACAACTTAAGAGCGTCCAGTTGGCGGCTATTCAATAGAGCCAGGAGGAGCAAATTACCCTCGGACTGGGAGCTCTATAAGGTGAGTCTGGGGATTTATAAATATGAAATAAGGATAGCCAAGCGAGATGCATGGCGAAGCTTCTGCGAAAACGTAGAAGGCTGTAATGAATCCGCGAGGCTTACAAAAATACTCTCTAGAAATCCCGCTCCTCTGGGGTATCTGAGAGAGGATGGTGGGACTGGTCGATGAGTAGCGAGGAGTCACTAAAGCTTTTACTGGAAAATCATTTTCCCGATGTCCCAGTTGCGCAGGAATCTTTGCCTGCATGGTCGGCGGTCGTTGGCCATGCAGAAGTGCCTGCCCCTCCAATACGGGAAAGTCAAATAACCTGGGATATAGGGTCGTTCAAGCCCTATAAGTCTCCGGGCCCGGATGGAATCATTCCTGCGCAACTTCAAAAGTCTTTGTGGATTTCCTGCCGCTGGTTGGCCATCATCTATACTAACTGCCTCAGGCTTAACTATATCCCGAAGTCTTGGCACACGGTTAGGGTTATTTTCATTCCGAAGGCCGGCAGAAGCTCACATGTATCACTTAACGATTTCAGGCCAATCAGTCTGTCGTCGTTTCTTCTTAAGACGTTGGAGCGGTTGTTTGACCTGTACCTACGGGAAAGGATAACTCGGGGGTTACTGTCGGCTTCACAGCATGCGTACTGCAAGGGCAGATCGACGGAAACGGCTCTCCATTCGATTGTAAAGCAAATAGAGGGGTCCCTAGAACACAAAGAGTATGCTCTGGGTGCCTTTCTAGACATCGAGGGGCTTTTAACAATGTCTTACCGGGGGCAATCGAAAGAGCTCTGATGGGTTTAGGAGTTGAGGCGGCTCTGGTGGAATTTATTAGCAAACTTCTATGCGGCAGAATTGTAGCAGCGGAGTGGGGAGCGGCCATAATTAAGAGGAAGGTGTGTAGGGGTACGCCACAGGGAGGTGTCCTATCTCCTCTCTTCTGGGTTGTGGTAGTCAACGAGCTTCTTGTGGAGCTGGAAGCCATTGGTTGTCGGGTGGTTGTCTATGCAGATGACCTCGCTATCCTAGTCAGAGGCAAATTTCTGGGCACCGTGCGCGATGTTCTGCAGGGCTACCTGGTCACTGTGGCTAGGTGGGCTGAATCATGTGGAGTGGCGATCAACCCGGGAAAAACGGAATTGGTTCTTTTTACAAGGAGATATAAGATGCCCGATTTCAGAACTCCCTCGATTGGAGGGGTACCGTTGGTACTTTCTGATAGGGCTAAATATTTGGGGATTGTTTTGGACAAGAAACTGTCCTGGAGACCCAATGTGGAAGATCAGGCCAGGAAGGCCGCCATTGCCTTGTACTGCTGCAGAGTGGCTATCGGAAAGAGATGGGGACTCTCGCCAGGAGTAGTACACTGGCTTTATGAGATGGTGGTCAAACCGATTCTGCTATATGGGGTGCTGGTGTGGTGGAAAGCACTGGACACAGCGAGCACCTCCAAAATGTTAGTGTCAGTGCAACGCACGGCGCTGATCGGTATCAGTGGCGCTCTCAGAACAACACCTACCTTGGCACTGAACGTCATGCTGAACATATGCCCAGTAGATATTGCGGGAAAGGCGGCCGCGGCAAGGTCGTTGGTCAGGCTTCGTGATATGGGATATGGACTTTCTGACCGCGGACACTCTAGCCTTCTTACCAGTTTCGACTTCATCCCGGACAGAACGGACTACTGTATGTCGATAACTGCTCCCTATACAACCTTCACCCCAGTTATTCCGAGTGGGGAAGAGGAATTATCTGGGGCATGGTACCGGTTAACTTGTTCACGGATGGGTCGAAGACGGATGGAAAGGTTGGGGGGGGGGGTCTTTTGTCAAGAGCTAAATTTAAGCCGCAAGTTTAAGTTGGCTGATCGCTGCAGTGTATTCCAAGCCGAAATTGCTGCGATTAAGGATGCGGTGGATGGAATGCTATCCAGTGCTACTACGGTTAGGGAATTTAACATCTACTCTGATAGCCAAGCGGCTATCAAGGCCTTGAGCTCAACTGCAGTGCGATCGAGGGCGGTCTGGGAGTGCCTGACCTCTCTTGCGATTGCATCGAATTATTTTACAATTAAGATTATCTGGGTCCCGGGCCATAGTGATATCCCGGGTAACTGTCAAGCGGATCTCTTAGCCCGCATCGGTACAACTGAACCGGATGAAGATGGCTGTAGGGATTTCGGGATCCCACTGGCCACCTGTGGATTGCTCCTCCATAGCTCGGCCTCGAATCAGCTCAGCAAACGTTGGGCGGATACCACGTCTTGCAGGGTAGCAAGATCTTTCTGACCAAAAGTGGATGGCAGGAGGTCTGCTGCAATAATTGGGTTCAGTAAGGCTCACCTATCAATGGACATTGGGGTTTTTACAGGGCACTGTCCCATGGGTATCCATGCGGTACGTCTCAATATACTGGAAACTCCATCCTGCTGCAGCTGTATGGAGGATGATGAGGTGAAATCACCAAATCACTTTATGCTTGATTGTCCAGCTTTTGCCAGAACTAGGCGACAGTACTTCGGTCGCGACTCACTTGGATCTCCCGAGGATATATCCAAAGTTGAGATCGGTATTATTCGGAGCTTTATCGTTGCTACCCAACGATTCTCTAAGTAGCCAGATCTAAGTCACCGTTATTTTTAGTGTATGTGGTATCACAACGGACCTTCGTGTTGTCCAAGTGAGCTATCCTTATCAGGGTAGCTACCACCCAACCTATCCTATCAATGTAATTATCATCCTGGGGGTCTTTCTCGTAGTAGTTAGTTTCATGATGAGGTGGAATCACCAAATCACTTTATGCTTGACTGTCCAACTAGGTGACAGTACTTCGGTCGCGACCCACTTGGATCTCCCGAGGATATATCCAAAGTTGAGATCGGTATCATTCGGAGCTTTATCGTTGCTACCCAACGATTCTCTAAGTAGCTAGATCTAAGTCACCGTTATTTTTGGTGTATGTGGTATCACAACGGACCTTCGTGTTGTCCATGTGAGCTATCCTTATCAGGGTAGCTACCACCCAACCTATCCTATCAATGTAATTATCATCCTGGGGGTCTTTCTCGTAGTAGTTAGTTTCATAATTTGTCCGGTAGTCGTTTTATTAGTTGGATATTCCGTAATAGGAGAATAGTCCTCTTGAACTTTGTATTGAGATGGGTCTGAGTCGATGTAAAATTTCTTTGTATTTTATTAGGTACGACTGCCGGAAGGGTCCCTGGTGGAGGTAGTTTGTTTTTCGGATTTTTTGGTTTTGATCGGTTCATATAGATAAGTTCCGTGTCCTTAACGATTGGTCAGTGTCCATTAGTTCTGGTCGTGATTGGGGTTTTTGAGGAGTGTTGGATTATTTGGATGTGGTATGTACTGGTTTTGTTGGTAAGAATGTTGGTATTGGTAGTTCGATTGGAAAGGCCTGTAGGAAGGAGCTATGTTCAACCTAGGTTGGGGCATATATGCCAATTCGGGGTAAAATACGTTATTCAGTCGTTTGGGAGAAAGGTGTGGACGGATGTCCCAAGTTCTCCTAGTGTGGCCATTATTTATTAAGGTATAGTGAGACATGAAGTTTTAGTTTTCAAGCTTTAAACACAAGTGGAGGGCTGCGGGCTCCCTCATTCCGAGGAGCATTGGTAGATCTCCTTTAAGTCCACGAATGAATGTATCTAGGGCTTTGTCCATATACGTGTGGGTGAGCAGATGCATGGCTTCTGTTCCGACATCCATGTAGCCGACATTATTTAGAATAAGCGACAATTGTAAATACACCCGGTGGTAAAATTCTTGAATTGTCAGGTTACCCTGCATAAGCAACGTCATCTGGTATTCGAGAGTAACTTGGTCATGTTTATCCGCATAATATAGCGTTAAGCATATTTAAATTGCTTTCCAGTCTAGTGGAGTATTGTATGACTCCAAGGCAATGTCGGCGCTTCCGACAATTTTGTTGCGGATAACGTTGAGGATCCCATTTGGGAGATCTCCTTTAAGGCTCATAGATTTGAAGAATCCAATATAAACTCTTCTTCCAGGAGTTAAATTCTCCAGGTTTCCCTGAGAACTCGCGAAGACGCCTTACCACATCACTTATTCTGTCTAGCTCGGAGATGTCGGGCGAACCCATGTCGATGGTAAAGTCCCTAAAGTCGTAAAAGATCGCCTTGGGGTTGAGGGCGGCTTGAACCATGTTTCGCCCTTCTTATTTAAAAATATCAGTCACGATCCCAGATATAACTTCTGTTAACTGGTCCATCGTAACGGAATTGATATCAGGAGCGGGGATGCGGGAAGTGCGTTTGAGGATTTGACACTTTGTAAAATTAAAATGCATTAAATAACCCTCAGCATCAAAAATTTATTCCGGCGGACGTATTTTGTAAAACCAAGTAAGTTTTCAAAGGTGCTCCTGCTTTTTTAAACGGTTTTATTTAGCTGACTTCCTGGCACGAATATTACAAAATTCGTGAAATTTAAGTAACTTCGCGACAAGCTACAAGCTTGAAACTTGGAATATAGTTCAGAACCCGATGACAATGCAATAATAAGAAAAAAAACTCCGATAGGTGCCGCATGGATCGAAATATTTCAAAAAATCGTATTTGTGGTCCGATTTTTTTCATATTTGAAACACATAATACATACATGAATAGAAAACACCTGTGAAAAAATTGCCGCCAGGTGGCGCAAGGATCGATATATTAAAAAAATCGTATTTTAATTAGAGACAATCGCACCTAATGTCTCAGTTATACAAAAAGAAATAATTGATTTAAAAAACCAATTCGATAAACAAGAAAATGCTGCATTTTCTTGTAATATACGTATAAATGGTGTACCTGTGTATGAAAAGCAGGGATGCACTTTAACGTTAAGCTAATCGTTTATCCAAAAATTTCCACCGTTTCCGTTGAAACACTTCGAAATATTATCGATAAAGAAATTATCAAGATAAATTGTATCTCGATTTTAGCCGAAACAAAAAGCTTTCGTTATCGTTAAAAACTTTAACAAAAACGTGATACTTTATGTTTGAATTGTGCTGGCAATGCTATAGCCATCGTGAAGCCGTAAGGTGGTAACAGCGAGCGGACATACACACACAAACTCCATGTAATTTGTTTGTGTAATTCATTGGTTGTAATGTCAAAAATACTCTGAGAAATGTTCGTACTGTCAAAATTCATGAGAAAAGTTGCAATCAGCTTGGCTGATGCTTTCACCTTTAATGACTCCGCCATCAATCAGCTTTGCCAGCATAGTTTGAAATTAATAATCAACATAAACGATTTGATTTCGTTTTGATATGGCAGAAAACGAAACAAAATCATTTCGTTAATTTGACGTTCTTAACGTTAATAAACGAAACGAAATGACTTTGTTTCGTTTATTAACGTTAATTATCGTAACGAAATGATATCGGTTCGTTGGTTAAGCATGCCTGATGAAAAGGATGTAAATGAAATCTATGTGACACAATTAATATTAATCGTCCAGCAGTAAAGTCAATATTTCGTCTTAAAATCCAAATCTGGGACAAATAATACTGATCCTGCAATAATCGTTAGACTCGGAACACCATTTGAAAGAAACTCCTTGGTAAAATCAATTTCAAGTCTGAAAAAACCTCTTGGGGCTTCGATAGCTCTGTAGTAAGTTCCCAAGGGGTTTTTTGCGCTCGTTGAAAAAAAGAGAAAAAAACGGACAAGAACACACATCAGATTAAATTCAAGAATTTAACAATTTAATAATTTGCACTTTAAAGTTAACTCACAATGTGTAATTCAAAAGCTAATTCACAATTTAACTAACTATATTCAGGTTAAGTTATACAAATGAAAAGAAAATCTTACCTATAACAGGGCTGATGGCTGCAGTTGTCACGGAGGTTTCCAAAAAAGAAGTGAAAGAGTTTCTTTCTTATAAAACGCGTTCACCCCTCAATTCCGTCGAAAAGCGGTTTTGAGGGGTGATTGAACGAAAGTAAGTTAAATTGGAAAGTCGCGCACCAACACATACATATACCCCTGCACGGACATATGTAGCCGTTGGTGTTAGTGCGCGAAGGTAGATCGAAGCAAACACAGATAGGTTACATTAGGCTGGGTCACTATTGGCCGTGCTCATTCTTGGGTTTAGCTTGATGGCCTGAACATGCCGGCCCCCCTTGCCACAAGCAACATCGGTAGATTCCTGCGGCCATCTTCCCTGATCAACTTAATACTAACTAATATATAAATGAACAAAATTCATGAATGTCCCAGTAAGGGCATCAGCATGGCGGTTTCCTGCTTGACACAGTAATTGGTATTTCGCATCCATCCATAAATCGTGCAGCTGTAGTAAAGAAAGAATAAACGTTAGGATATAGTACGTGGTTGAGTTCAATTTTTTGCACCTCTTCTCACATGAATGGCACGTGAAGCTAGTTGGAGGGTTGAGGAAGATTTAGGAGCGGCACCCCCCAGAGAAGAGCCAGCCAAGTATACTGCTCTGCGCTAAAAAAGGGCCAAACGTAAATGGCAATGTGCCCGGCAGTATCAGCTCCGGATATATATCGGCTCCCAACACGAGTCGAACCGGACTTGACACAAAAAAATGTTGGATCGGCGAGCTGCATATGGGTATACGGTGTCGCGACCGAGGGGTCGACATTCGCGCTTGGAGAGTGTCGATCCAGCTGGCCATGCGAACCTATTCTCTCCAACTCGTATCCTTGACGGGGCGGAAAGTCCGCGGCGTTCGTGTGCGAGTGGGGGCCGGAACTTCCTTGGTTCCACCTTCCTACTGGTGGCCAAGCGGAAAGGCCGTGATTCCGCTCCGGCTTCGTTCAACTCTCCTTCTTCTAGCTCGCTTGGCCCGATGTCAGTTCCTATTTCTGATACTTGAAGAGACAGAATGTGTTCGTCTTCGCTATCCATCTGAACGCTCCATGGCCTGGTATCAACTTCTTGGGGCTCCAGATTGTCGAAGCTCTGGTGCAGCGTGGTGTGATGGTCCCCTTGGCACTGGTGACAACGTCCTTTGCTCGTGCAGTCGGCGGTGCGGTGTGCTACTGATAGGCAGTTGCCGCAGTACCGTCCTAATGCGGATTCCCTTTGTCTTTCCTCGGGCGATTTGGCTCGGTAGACCGGGCATAACCGGATCGGGTGTCGCTTGTCGCACAGGTGGCATGGTTTCGGGTACCGCTGGGCCATGCGTTCCGCCCTCCTGCGTAGAGTCGTATACCGGGTCATACTGGACCTGAAAAGGGGTAATTGTCATTGGTCAGGGTTTAGAATTTGAGGGGATTTCATCATACTTGAGGGGAGTTGGGTGTCGAGAAGATATTCAAAAAAGGTTGGCAACAAGCTACAATTACTTAGGCAGTTAGCTGCACAAGAGCCTTGATTTTGTGTTTTTTTTTTTTTAACACAAATTCGATATACAACGCGGTTTTTATGTAAATTATCTTTATGTCCACGCGATATGTTTGAAATGGCAGTTACTTCTCTATGACGGTGCGCTTCGAGTGCTATCTGACAGATTTGGCTTTAAGTGTAGCCACGCGGTAAGCTTTTGGCCGGTTGTCAGTATGTCAGTATTTTGCCGACAGATGGCGCATGGGGATAACTTTTGTTGAACGTATTCGTTGTGTGGCTAATTAATCATTTTAAAGCAGCAATCGAGGATGCCGAACGTGCCAAAGAAAACAGAGGTAAGTTTTATTTATTCCTTAATCTGAGATAACCATTGATCGGTTGAGGCGTTCCGCCCATATACGCCGCTACATCTAACTATTTATTTCCGCCCCTAAGTTTACATTTGTATAGTGTAATCAAAAAATATTGTAAAAGATGATAAATAAATTGTACATTAACCCCATACGAAATCAGGTGCCATTTGATCCGGGTGGTAGTAGGGTATTTTGGAGAAGATCATTTATTTCAGGTTATAAATTCGCCTTTTTCGCCCTAAAAAGGGTTAAGTCTTCTTTTGGGAGCATTTTAATAACCTTTGTTCAAATCCATAAAACACCAAAAAGGAAGAAGGAAAGGGGAAAACACAAAAAAAAAAGAAAATGTGATTGTGTTTTTCAAGATTTTGCGCCGCCTTAGCATCTGGCAACACCATTCGGAAGGTACATGTAGATTTTTTTTAAGTGTGAATTGTGTTATTGTAAAAGTGGCTTGTGTTACCCTTCAATGAATTTCCTGTCATTGATGAAAAAAACGAGGTACGCATCAAATGTATTTTTATACACATTATTAATTTTCATTTTCTTTCTTTTCTTTTCAGGTTAGCTGCGTAAGGCCTGTTTTTATGCATTACAGCTACAGGAGTTGTATGATTCTGAAGCATTTGACGCGCGCACAAAATTGGAATGCGAAGCTTATGTTGCCTGGATGCATGGGACGTTACGTTTTGAGCTTCAACTGTGGGTTTCCGCACTGGAGCACCTAAAACGTGCCCAAGTTGTTTATGAAAATCTAGCCAAGACATTGCCCGACGATGAACAAGAATTGGCTGATCGTGCTCGTATTCTTCTACCTTCAAATATGCTACATGCACCAACGACAGTTCTAAGAGAAATGTGTAAACGTTATGCCGAATACGTAGTACCTCGTACATGTCGCGTTGCTGTTGGAACATATAATGTCAATAGAGGCAATCATTTTCGGAGTATTGTTTTAAAGACTCACTATCAGATTGGTTATTAGATTGTCATGCCCTAGCCAGAGCTAAAGCATTAGTTAATGTTAATAATCCTTCCGAGAATGCTAGTGCACCAGTTGATATATATGCTATAGGTTTTCAAGAGATTGTAGATTTAAATGCCTCTAATATTATGGCTGCTAGCACAGATAATGCTAAATTATGGGCGCAGGAGTTACAAAAGACAATTTCTCGGTACAATGATTATGTTTTAATTACTCATCAACAATTGGTTGGTGTATGCTTATATATATATATTCGACCAGAGCATGCGCCGTTCATTCGTGATGTAGCAATTGATTGCGTAAAAACGGGATTAGGAGGCACTACTGGGAATAAAGGAGCCTGTGCGATACGTTTCGTTTTCTATGGAACTTCGATGTGCTTTGTTTGTGCACATTTTGCTGATGGTCAATCACAGGTGGCTAAACGTAATGCTGATTATTCGGAAATAACAAGAAAATTAGCTTTTCCTATAGATCGTACTCTCAAATCCCACGATTGGGTATTTTGGTGTGGGGACTTCAATTACCGAGTTGATATGGATAAGGACGATTTGAAGGAAGCTTTACAAAATGGAGATACTACATCGGTTCTAGCAAATGACCAGTTACGTAAATAACAGGAAATTGGCAATGTATTTAGCGATTTTCTCGAAGGGGAAATTAATTTTGATCCAACGTATAAGTATGACGTATTTAATGATGAATATGATACATAGGAAAAACAATGTGCTCCGGCTTGGACTGATCGTGTATTATGGCGTCGACGTAAGGCTCTTTCGGCCGAAACAGATGTTAATAGTGTTGAATGGAATCCGGGTAAACTAATACATTACGGCCGCTCCGAACTGAAACAGAGTGATCATCGTCCGGTAATTGCAATCATTGATGCCGAGATTGTTGAAATTGATTATCAACGTCGAAGAGAGGTGTTTGAACAGGTTATATGCGACCTGGGGCCGCCAGATTCGACCATTGTAGTGCATGTAAAAGAACAAGCTGTTGATGAAGATGGCCCTACCATTTATGATGAGGCTGTTATGTCTACTCTTATTCAAGAATTATCTAAAATGGGTGAAGTAACTTTAGTACGTTATGTTGAGGATACAATGTGGGTAACATACCGTAATGGCGAATCTGCATTAAATGCTAGTAAGAAGCAATCTATTCACATTTGTGGTTTAGAGTTGGAGTTTGAACTGAAAACAGCTGACTGGCAACCATTAGTGGACCGAGAAATCGAACTTTGCTCTACTAACACAATACCATTATGTGCAAATCCAAAAGAACAGGCATAGCTGTTCAGTAGTTCACCAGATGTGCCACGTCGATCTAAACAACCTCCGACTAGACCAGTACCAGCACGTCCACCAATGCCAATGTCACCTAAAAACTCACCGCGTCATCAACCACATGTAGGCGTTATAAGCGTAGTGCCGGAAATGTTGCAATCGAAAGGACCGAAACCGCCCATGCCACCTCAACCAACAATGACACAGCCGCTGCAGCCATTGCCAGTATCTTCCCAACACAAGAATATGAAATCAGTAGTAGGAGGAGTTGGAAATATGGAGGTATATAATAATGGAAATGAGAGCCTTTCCTCCTCAAAATCGGAATCACCTACTGACACTTCTGCATTGCACTCCTCATAATTAGTTTCTCCAGCTGGTTTGGCCGATGCGTCTTTACCCCCGACACCACCGCGTCAAAGAAAAAATGCAACACCATTATCCACACCAACTCGTCAGTCAAAGCAAACATCACTTGATATACGAGAAGGGGCTTCAACATTTTACGATGGTAGTGCTTGTAATATATATGAAGAAATACAAGATAATTCCGGCACCTAGGCATCCGCCACCGCCATTTCCACCAGCTGTAAATTAAGATAATTTAATGCATTCTTCTGGTGGTGAAAGTCCACGTAAACAAGGATCAGCAATCCAGCCGAAACAAGTAGGGCCCCCACCACCACTTCCAGCACGCCACGGACTGCCGCCAATTCCAAATCGAAGCGGAAATGCACCACCTTTACCTACTCGTCCAAATAATAACAATTAAAGGTCGAAGTGAGAACGGATTCAGCGATGCTGTGTTTCAATGCCACAAGGTAATATTTCTGACTGTTAAATGATTGCGCTTTTGTAATTGATATTAGAGAAAAATTGTAAGTTTACAAACGGCGATGGTTACTAGGACATGTTTCTGAATTTCACTTCTTCATCAGCTAGCTTTTCGGGAGCTGAGCGTTGAACTCGAATCTCCAACATTCATATCAGTGCAAGCCTTTTAGCTGCTAAGCCATATGAATGTCCCGTTTTTCGCTGTACAATTGGTCTCTAAGAGTTGCCTTTTTGTATATATTCCCTTGATCACCATGTAGGCACATACACTCTGTATGTAGTTTATTCCTAATGGTGTGAATATGATTTTTAGGCGCGCTTTTGAAAGCTTAGTAACATTTGTTCGGATTTTTACAGTATTTGTTTTTAATACTTCCGCTGTTACTATTATATCAATATGATCATATGTATTTAATTAGCGAGCTTTGCTCTTATTGCTTTATACAATGGTTTTTGTAATTGATATTATTGCGCTTTTGCTTTAAAAGTTTTAGGGACGTTTTCTGAAGTAAACTTCAAAGATTTTTCAAAATTCGTGTTTATAAGGCAGATCAATTTTTAAATTCATATAAGAAAACGGCCTTAGTTTTTCATTTTTTTTTATGCTTGTGCTCAAACAAATAAATATTGATTAACTTTGCAACATCATATAAAAAAGGAGGTAGTTCCACTCAAAATTTTTTGACGTATTTGGGGATTTTTGAAGTTTCATAATGTTTGTTGTTTTGCTAAAAGCGTTGCCATACCATTACTGTTTAAGTCGAAATTGTGGTTTTCCGGGATTGAAATTTCCTTCAGGATGAAAATGCAATGGTCATCTGAGACAATAATAATATGCTTTAGCACGATTTATGTGCATATATATCGATTGAGAATGCAGTAAAACATGCGATTTTATTGAAAAATAGTGGTTAATGACTCATAGCTTTATGGCAGCTTGACCCCTAGACAAAAAAAATACACGAAAAATTCTGTTGTTCTAGCATGGCCCTATTATCATGCCTCTACAGTGGATATTTCTCAAGGCATGTTTAATTTGTTACGTTTGTGGGACGCCACATCCATGTCAATGCTAAAAGGGCACAGAATATGTTTAGGTGGGGCTTGCCCCAAGGTGCCCCTGGTACAATGGGCAAGATAACTCTCATAACTAGTGGCGACCCTACAGAGCTACATGGCAATGTTCTCCCTGAAAAATTGTTTTTTGTCGCTAACTTCAGATTTTGGGACTGTATTAGAAGTTCTGAGTATACAATTTTTGTATACTTTATTGTCGCACAGTGTAATCAAGACGAATTTTATTCCAGAAATTTTATGCAATAACGAAGCGAACTCTGATATAAAACGCACGAAATGTCATTCAATGGTAATTAATCACTATATTTAATCGATTTCCAGTTACGTGCAGAATGGTGATTCCATACAATCTTGTGAGCCGATCACTCTGAATTACAAAATGAACAATTGCAGCAATTCCTATTTAAAATGTATTATGTAAGTATAAATAAATCTTTTATATCCCTCATTAAATTGCATCTATTTTTTTTTTTTTTTTGATATAAAGTATTATCTTTTATCTGCATGCCAGTTGATAACTAGCATGCAGCACAACAGATATATATATCTTTGAAAAGGCGGGGGAGGGGGGGGGGGTGGTCGTAGGTTGTATGTTTCGGGCCTGGGTCGTGGGTTCGGTTACGGTTCTCTGGATCCCTGATCCTCTTCGCTGGATGGGAGTAGCACGAGTTTAGTGAGGGGTCTTGTGACCTTTCCCTTTGCCGTCATGAGATCCACTACTCGTACTCGTCCATCCGATCCCGGATGGAGGTTGATAACCCTCCCGAACCTCCACTCAATGGGTTGCAGGTTGTCTTCTTTTATGACAACTAGATCGTCAAGCTTCATGTTTGCTTTAGGTTGGCGCCATTTGTTCCTTTTTTGAAGTTCGACGAGGTATTTCGTCTTCCATCGTCAACAAAAGGTGTGGTGTAGCGGCTTTAGTCGCTGCCATCGATTGATAATCGATGCGGGGTTTTCGTCCGCGTCTGGTTCCGGGGGTGCTAATAGGTGTCCCCCTATTAAAAAGTGCCCCGGGGTTAATGGTTCTAGGTAGGACGGTTGATTTGAAGAGGGCGTTAAGAGGCGGGAGTTGAGGCATGATTCTAACCTGCAAAGCAGGGTAGAGAATTCCTCAAAGGTATATTTAAGGTTGGATGCTACCCTTTTGAAGTGAAATTTAAAACTTTTCACTCCCGCTTCCCACAATCCCCCCATGTGAGGACCAGACGCAGGAATGAAATGCCAATCTAGATTTTGGTATGTATAGGTTGCTAATACCTCGACGGGTGAGTCAGCGATGTAGGTTTTGAACTCCGCCCTGAAGTCTCTTGATGCCCCGACAAAATTGGTTCCGTTGTCGGAATACACATTCTTCGGGCAGCTTCGTCGCGCGACGAATCTGTCAAAAGCCGCCAAGAATGACCGGGTGCTCAGATCGGTAGTCGCTTCCAAGTGGATGGCCTTAGTGGAGAAACACAGAAAGAGGCAGCCATATCCCTTGGACACGCGACAGCCTCGCCCTTGGTAATTCTTTATCTCAAAGGGGCCGGCAAAATCTACCCCGGTGTTAGTGAATGCCCGGGCATAGGTGGTTCGCTCGGTCGGTAGAATGCCCATCAATTGTGTTTGCGCCTGTTTCCTATGCACTGCGGATACCTTGCACTTGTGAATTCTGATCTTATCATATTTTTCACGCGAGGTATCCAGTACTGTGTTTGGATCAGGCGCAGCATAAGCTGATTCCCCCCATGTAACGAGATTTTATGGACAAATTGTGTGATGAGGCGAGACGGTCAACTATGATAGGGCAGAATTATGGGGTGACGTTCGTTATACGAGAGGTCCTTGGACGCCGCAAGCCGCCCCCCGACTCTGATTGTCTCGTCCTCATCGAGAAATGGGTGCAAGGATTGTAAATCGCTCTTTGGCTTGATTGACCCTTTTTCTTTGAGTGTTCTGTACTCCTCCGCATAATGGTTTCGTTGAGCATTGACGATCAGTCGACACATTGTTGCTTTGATCTCAATGGGTGAAATCGTCAGTGATATTTCATTGAAGGAGGTTTTGAGATGAGTCCTTTTGTAGAACCGTAGAACGTAGGACACAACTCTTAAAGCCCGGGAAAGGTCGGAAAACCTGTCTACAATATCTTCGTCTTTACGGTTAACCGAGGTTGTGTGCACTTGTAATCTTTTTTCTTCCATGGTTGTGGTGTAGTTTATTTCCTGGTTTGCCCATTCTTTGCCATCTTGCTGCAGCCAAGATGGGCCTTCCCACCACAAGGAATTGTTTACTAGTTCTTGCGCTAATAGCCCTCTACAGGCTAAGTCTGCAGGGTTTGACGCTGAGTCCACGTGACGCCAGTCCGTGTTCCCTACTTGGTCTATTATCTTTGTCACACGGTGGGCCACGAAGGTTGACCATGAACACGGAGGTTTCCGTAAGACAATAGTTGAGTCAGTCCATAATAAGGTTTTATGTTTGCCTAAATTAAGGTTCTTGTTGATAGATTCTAGGGTTTCTGCAAGGAGAACTGCTCCACAAAGTTCTAGTCTTGGTAAGGAGATAGTTTTTACGGGCGCGACTCTTGATTTGGCTAATAGCAGGCTTACAAATATTTGTTCATTAATATTGACGCGCAGGTAAACGGTGGCTGCGTATGCTTTTTCTGACGCGTCCGTGGATTTCCACTGTGGCTGTTGGTGAGAAGTGTACCCAGCGTGGGATCTGAATTTTTTCTATGTGCCGGTAACTTTCGATGAAACTTTGTCACCGATCCAGCGAGACTGGCGACACGGCTTCATCCCACCCTGTTCCCTCTAACCAGATGCCTTGCATCAACATTTTGGCGGTAACCACGAATGGTGCCAGCCACCCTAAGGGGTCAAATAATTTTGCTATGGCCGACAGAATTTTCCGTTTTGTAAAGCTAGACTGTTCCTCTATGGGTTTCGTTTTGAAGTAAAAGATATCTGAGTGGGAGTTCCACCTAATGCCAAGTGCTTTAACCATACTGGTATCCTCGAAGTCTAGGAAATCTTCGTTTAGGAGGTGAGTCTTTGGTAGGCCTTTAAGTAGTTTGTTCGAGTTGGCGGTCCATTTCCTCAGCGAGAATCCTGCTGTCCCCAGGGCCGTAGTTATTTGATCCCTTGCTTTAATGGTGTCGGTAATAGTGTGTCCTTCTGCCAGCACGTCGTCAACGTACGTTGCATTTCGTAGTAAATCTGATGCTATAGTGTGGCTGTGCTCCACGTCGTCCGCTAACTGGAGCAGTGTCCGTATTGCAAGGTACGGGGCACAGTTAACTCCGAATGTGACCGTTTTCAACTCATATAGTTGTATGGGCTGCGTACCACTTACTGTTCGGAATACAATACGTTTATACTTAGTGTGATCAGCGTGCAATAGAATCTGTCTGTACATTTTTTCTATGTCGCTGTTTAAGACATATTTGAAGAAACGCCATCTTAGTATGAGAATGGTTATATCATTCTGTACCACTGGCCCCGGATGGAGGATGTCGTTGAGGCTGACTCCGTTTGCAGTTGATGATGACGCATTGAACACCACTCTTACTTTGGTTGTTGTGCTTTCTTCCTTTTTGACGGCATGGTGTGGTAAAAAATAGGTATCACAGTCTTCAGCAGGGCTGTGTGTTGGTACCCGGGACATGTGCCCCAAGGTTTCATACTCTGCTAAGACCCTATTGTATTCTGACTGTAATGGTGGGTCTTTAGCTAAACGCGTTTCCATTCGGAAAAATTGTGAACACGCAATTTTTAATGAGGGACCTAATTGTTTATATTTTGGAAATTCCTGTTTAAAAGGCAAGCATACAATATATGTACCCTCATCATTTCGAATCGTTTTGTTCTTATACAATTTTTCACAATACCTGTCATAATGATTGTACGCCTTGTCCTTGGGGACTTCCTCTGTTTCCAAAAATGATCGTAGCTCTCTGTCTAATTGCACTTCACTGACAAAGGACACATATTTCTCGCCGGGTGAGATTGTTTCGGTTTGGCCGGTCAATATCCAGCCGAACACCGTCTCTTGGGCTAGCAGTGTTCCTAACACGTTTTTCTTTATTCCCCCTAACATCAACTGTGCATAAATGTCGCCTCCTAATATCAGGTCGACTTGCTCATTGACAAAAAAACGTTTATCAGCTAATACTAAGTTCGGGAAGGCCTGCATGGCCATGGCATCCACCTTGCATGTTGGTAGATTGCCAGTTAGTTGCGGCAGCACAAGCGCAGTGGTGGCGATATTTATTGTCGGATCAATTGGAGACGGCAGATGTATATGACACGCCTCCTTTACTTGTGCTGACACTTGATTGGTGATGCCAGACACGTGCGCAGACATCCGCTGAGATGGCAAGTTTATGCGACGTTTAAGTCTGTCAGTTATGAAAGTACATTCTGACCCCGAATCTATAAGTGCCCGCGCGGAGAAGTTGGTGTTGTTGTAGAATATATTGATGCGGGCCGTACCTAGTAAAACCCCTTTACTTGTGTTTGTAAAGCAGGCCTTGAAGTGGTTAGTTCCATTGCTTTGGTTATTTCCAGTGCTTTGGTTATTGGAATAGGTACCTCTGTTGCGCTTGGGCTGATGGGCCAGGGTGGTTATTATTGTTGTTTGCGTTTTGGTTGGTGTTGGTTGCCTGAATATGTAGGAGCGTATTGTGTCTTTGCTG
Organism: Eurosta solidaginis; assembly: GCF_040869045.1. Classification (NCBI taxonomy): domain Eukaryota; kingdom Metazoa; phylum Arthropoda; class Insecta; order Diptera; family Tephritidae; genus Eurosta; species Eurosta solidaginis. The sequence goes on from NC_090319.1 coordinate 152,678,862, forward strand.
GCAGGTGGCGCAATTGTAAGAGCTTGAACACCTAGACACAGTATGTCCTGAGGATAGGCAGTTAATAAACCCTTTCTTGTTTTTAATGAATGTGATTCTATACCGCCAATGTGCGGAACCGTTGGCAATGTTGTAGTTTGTGCTCAGTGGATTTACACATCTTGCACGCACCTTTGGTTACACTCGTCTGAAAACCACCTAGGATAGGATAGGTTATGTGGTAGCTGCCCTCATAAGGATCAACACGAAGGTCCGTTGTGATACCACATACACCAAAAATAACGGTGACTTAGATCTAGCTACTTAGAGAATCGTTGGGTAGCAACGATAAAGCTCCGAATGATACCGATCTCAACTTTGGATATATCCTCGGGAGATCCAAGTGAGTCGCGACCGAAGTACTGTCGCCTAGTTCTGGCAAAAGCTGGACAATCAAGCATAAAGTGATTTGGTGATTTCACCTCATCATCCTCCATACAGCTGCAGCAGGATGGAGTTTCCAGTATATTGAGACGTACCGCATGGATACCCATGGGACAGTGCCCTGTCAAAACCCCAATGGCCATTGATAGGTGAGCCTTAGTGAACCCAATTATTTCAGCAGACCTCCTGCCATCCACTTTTGGCCAGAAAGATCTTGCTACCCTGCTAGACGTGGTATCCGCCCAACGTTTGCTGAGCTGACTCGAGGCCCAGCTATGGAGGAGCAATCCACAGGTGGCCAGCGGGATCCCGAGATCCCTACGGCCATCTTCATCCGGTTCAGTTGTACCGATGCGGGCTAAGAGATCCGCTTGACAGTTACCCGGGATATCACTATGGCCCGGGACCCAGATAATCTCAATTGTGAAATAATTCGATGCAATCGCAAGCGAGGTCAGGCACTCCCAGACCACCCTCGATCGCACTGTAGTTGAGCTCAAGGCCTTGATAGCCGCTTGGCTATCAGAGTAGATGTTAAATTCCCTAACCGTGGTAGCACTGGATAGCATTCCATCCACCGCATCCTTAATCGCAGCAATTTCCGATTGGAATACACTGCAGTGATCAGCCAACTTAAACTTGCGGCTTAAATTTAGCTCTTGACAAAAGACCCCCCCACCAAGCTTTCCATCCACTTTTGACCCATCCGTGAACAAGTTAACCGGTCCCATGCCCCAAATAATTCCTCTTCCTTAATCCTCTCTCTGGAATAACTGGGGTGAAGGTTGTATAGGGAGCAGTTATCGGCATACAGTAGTCCGTTCTGTTCGGGATGTAGTCGAAACTGGTAAGAAGGCTAGAGTGTCCGCGGTCAGAAAGTCTATATCCCATATCACGAAGCCTGAATAACGACCTTGCCGCGGCCGCCTTTCCCGCAATATCTACTGGGTATATGTTCAGCATGACGTTCAGTGCCAAGGTAGGTGTTGTTCTGAGAGCGCCACTGATACCGCTCAGCGCCGTCCGTTGCACTGACACTAACATTTTGGAGGTGCTCGCCGTGTCCAGTGCTTTCCACCAGACCAGCACCCCATACAGCAGAAACGGTTTGACCACCATCTCATAAAACCAGTGTACTATTCTTGGCGAGAGTCCCAATCTCTTTCCGATAGCTCCTCTGCAGCAGTAAAAGGCAATGGCGGCCTTCCTAGCCCGATCTTCACGGGTTGACCGCCAATCCCCATGATTCAGCCCACCTAGCCACAGTATCCAGGTAGCCCTGCAGAACATCGCGCAGGGTGCCCAGAAATTTGCCTCTGACTAGGATAGCGAGGTCATCTGCATAGGCAACCACCCGACAACCATTGGCTTCCAGCTCCACAAGAAGCTCGTTGACTACCACAACCCAGAGGAGAGGAGATAGGACACCCCCCTGTGGCGTGCCCCTGCACACCTTCCTCTTAATTATGGCCCCTCCCCCACTCCGCTGCGACAATTCTGCCGCTTAGAAGTTTGTCAATAAATTCAACAAGAGCCGCCTCGACTCCTAAACCCACCAGAGCTCTTTCGATTGCCCCCGGTAAGACATTGTTAAAAGCTCCCTCGATGTCTAGAAAGGCACCCAGAGCATACTCTTTGTGTTCTAGGGACCCCTCTATTTCTTTATTTATTTTACAATTGAATGGAGAGCCGTTTTCGTCGATCTGTCCTTGCAGTACGCATTCTGTGAAGCCGACAGTAACCCCCGAGGTATCCTTTCCCGTAGGTACAGGTTAATCAACCGCTCAAACGTCTTAAGAAGAAACGACGAGAGACTGATTGGCCTGAAATCCTTAGGTGATACATGAGAGCTTCTGCCGGCCTTCGGAATGAAAATAACCCTAACCGTGTGCCAAGACTTCGGGATATAGTTAAGCCTGATGCATTTAGTATATATGATAGCCTACCAGCGGCAGGAAATCCCCAAAGACCTTTAAAGCTGCGCAGGAATGATTCCATCCGGGCCCGGAGACTTATAGGGCTTGGACGACCCTATAGCTCAGGTTATTTGCCTTTCCCGTATTGGAATGCAGGACCGCCGACCATGCAGGCGAAGATCCCTGCGCAACTGGGACATCGGGAAAATGATTGTCCAGTAAAAGCCTTAGGGACTCCTCGCTACTCATCGACCAGTCCCCACCATCATCTCTCAGATACCCCAGAGGAGCGGGGTTCCTAGAGAGTATTTTTCTAAATCTCGCGGATTCATTGCAGCCTTCTATGTTATCGCAGAAGCTTCGCCATGCATCTCGCTTGGCTATCCCTATTTCATATTTATAAATCCCCAGACTCACCTTATGGAGCTCCCAGTCCGATGGTAATTTACTCCTCCTGGCTCTGTTGAAGAGCCGCCGACTGGACGCTCTTAGGTCGTCAAGAGAATCCGACCACCAGGGCGGCTTGCCCTTCCCCCTGTAAGTTTTCAATGGGCAGGACAGCCGAAAGGCGCTATTGCTTGCCGAGGTGAAGTTTTCCACCAGAACGTCTATCTCAGATTCGGACAGGCCCGAACTGATGATAGGCACCGCAGGCAGTAGCTCTCCCAGCTTCCTACAATACAAGTCCCAGTTAGTACTTTTAGGGTTCCTAAAAGAAATTTTACCGGGACGTTCTTCGTTCACTGAGAACTGAATATATCGGTGATCAGAGAAGGAGTGCTCGTTGAGAACCCTCCATCCAGATATGCGACCTTCCAGTTCTCTACTAACCAGGGTGAGGTCCAGGACCTCCTCCGTTACCGCAGTAATAAAAGTCGGGTCATTCCCCCTATTACATATACAAAGTCCCTCATCTACAATAAAAGTAAATAAAGACTCACCTCTAGTGTTGGTATCCGAGCTTCCCCAAATTCTATGATGGGCATTAGCATCGGCACCGATGATCACGCCAAAACCTCTCCGCCTTGCTTCAGCGGTGATTTCACCCAGTATCGCAGGTGGTGGTCCCTCTACGTCCCCGTGGGGCATGTACGCTGAGACCACCCACATTTCATTACTTCCTCGCTCGAGGCAGACCGTGGTTACGTCAGCATTGCTGAAATTAGAGAGAATAAAAGCTTTAATCTCTTTTTTAACAAGCACACAGGACCTAGGCCTACTTGCCTCCCCATGCACCAAGGTGTTGAATTTTTCAGTCCTTAATCCAAAAATCTTACTGCCGTTACTACTCAACTACGGCTCCTGGACAAGGACTATATCCACGCCGCCTTTTTCAAGGCAGAGCAACAAATTTGCGGAAGCCGCCTTAGAGTGCTGAAGATTGATTTGACGGATTTCCATCAAAAGCGCTCTTCTTCCGCACCCCATCCTTGGCGGATTCGTATTAGTCTTGTCGATTCTAAAAAAAGTCCCCCTCAAGGCCGCTATCCGGAGCCGATTGTGTAGTCGCCCTTTAACGGTCTCGTGGTAATCTATGCTACGCAGGGAGGCCACGCGAGGGTTGACGCATTACCTTATGAGTAATGCGTTCAGAGCCAGACTGGACGCGAAACGGGAAAATCTTCAACCGCACCTAAACCACCAACTTAACGGCGACGGAGCCGGAACGTACCTTGAGGCCCGCCACGGTTTTAACGGGACGTGGGCAGGTGCAGCATTAGCCTACCAGCCATTTCGGTAGGGTTTCAGGTTCTTGGTTTCCAGGGGTTTTCGGGTTCTTGGTTTCCAGGCTATTCTCAGTTATGCCAGAGACTGTCTCAAGTGTCTGAAAACGGCTCTGTAAGAATTTATCCATGTCTTCCCACTTGAATATTTCTGTTTTATTTTGAACCGTTTGCTCCCAGTGTGCTTTTTGGTAATTTCGTTGAACACAAATAAGTTATAATCGCATCTCAATTTGACACATCGATTTGATGTGTCTTTAAGGATGCGATGCTGTTGTTGATGTCTCGCTGCAACTCTTTAATTGAAGTGCCGCATTCCTTTTCGACCGCCTCTAAGCTGAAAAATGTTTTCAGCTGAGTGTTCACTAGTATGCGTTTGTTTTCGTATCTGTCTACCAGATTTTGCCACGCTATACCGAACCCTTCGTTTGTGAGCGGGCACTTTTGCACTATCTCTTTAGCCTCACCCTGGGTCTTTTGTATCAAGTGGTACAATCTTTCTACCGGGGTGAGTCGCTTATTTAAAATATATATGGCTGTAAAGAGGTCTCTGAAAGTAGGCCAGGATAAGTAATCTCACTTGAACACTTCAGTGTCACACGGGGGTATGCGGATATTTGTATCCCTTTCGTGCTGTTCTTCGGGCTTAGGGTCGGGTTTGTTGAATGTGGCCTGTCGCGTTGATATGTGCTTTATTTTAACAGCTGATATATTTTTTTCCTTCTAGGGTGTCCCCTGCTAATATTTCATCCTGGGCTGTTTTTGCTTTTTTTCCACTTTGCCTTTAACTCATCTTGCTGGATAGCCAAAGTATACTTGGTATGCTCAGAGTCGGGTGTGTTGTTGAAGTCAGCTTCAAACTCTATGATTTCATCAGCCACCCTGATGTAATTTTCCATCGCTTTCGACATGATATCAGTACTGATATTAAGGGCAAAATGGATCTAACTTGTTAATAGGGTAGCTCACGAAAGCACGTTCAGCTTAAGATAGGACGATGTTGCTAGTGGGTATATCCCCAATATAATGGACTGCCACCAAAGGGTAAACACGCAAGTTTTTCTCTGTGTATATTTTTCTTTAATTCTTTCAGCTAATTGTGCCTTTATGCGAACACTCTTGTCACCCAACTCACCGCAGTGTTAGTGTTGTGTATATAGGAAAATAAGGTTAAGTGACTTTGGTTTAATGGCAGTAACGCTGATTTATGTCAGAACCTAAAGAATTGGTTCAATGGATTACACTTAAGTATTCAATGGTTCTAAAATACTGGCAGTGACTTGCGATAAAGTTCGTTAAAGTGTTGTTGCAAATAAATTGCCACACTACAGTGAAAAGTGGGGTTATGTTGAATTTGTGCAGCTGGCTGCGATACTCCTCGAAAATATGCGTTACAGCAAATTACTAAATCAAAAGACTTTATATAAATCTGTGTAACTTAATTGCCACACATACGTATAATTACTTGCTTTTTTTTAATAAAATCGCGCTGTTGGTACCCCGGGAAGTTAAACTATGCGTAATTTCCCTAATTGTGCAAAAAACAAAAAAATTGAACTGAAACCACGTACCTTTGTGCCTTTGTTTGACCGCTCGTGTTTGTTTGCTGGTGTAGTGCTTGTCGCTTTTGAAGCGCTCAGATGCTGCTAACGGCTAGCTTTTGAAATGCTTTTGTGTGGTGCTGCTAACGGCTGGCCTTTGAAACGCTTTTGAATGGTTATATTAATGGTTGTTTTTGCTGCTAACGGCTAGCTTTTGAAACGCTTTTGTATGGTTATATTAATGGTTGCTTTTGCTGCACCCGGCTAGCTTTTGAAACGCTTTTGTGTGGTTATATTGATTTGCTGTGGTTATCCAGTTGGTCGCTGGTAATTTAATCGGTTCTATAATTATTCCGGCGTATTACGACCATGAAAAAACCTCTTGGGGCTTCGATAGCTCTGTAGTAAGTTCCCAAGGAGTTTTTTGCGCTCGTTGAAAAAAAGAGAAAAAAACGGAAAAGAACACACAGCAGATTAAATTCAAGAATTTAGCAATTTAATAATTTGCACTTTAAAGTTAACTCACAATGTGTACTTCAAAAGCTAATTCACATTTTAACTAACTATATTCAGGTTAAGTTATACAAATGAAAAGAAAATCTTACATATAACAGGGCTGATGGCTGCAGTTGTCACGGAGGTTTCCAAAAAAGAAGTGAAAGAGTTTCTTTCTTATAAAACGCGTTCACCCCTCAATTCCCCCGAAAAGCGGTTTTGAGGGGTGCTTGAACGAAATTAAGTTAAATTGGAAACGCACCAACACATACACATACGCCTGCACGGACATATGTAGCCGTTGGTGTTAGTGCGCGAAGGTAGATCGAAGCAAACACAGATAGGTTACATTAGGCTGGGTCACTATTGGCCGTGCTCATTCTTGGGTTTAGCTTGATGGCCTAAACAAAGTCTAACACGAACACGCAAAGGTCCGTTACGTTTGAACGACATCGGTATTGCATCGGATACTCTTTTTAATGTAAAGGAGAACTTAACTCCTTGAAATTTTGGTATATAAGTTATGATAGCTTAATATGCCATGAATTTCTATACGTACATATGATATATTGTAACAAATCTTGTGGAATTCCGCTTTTTTGAAACCTTCTGCTAACGTTCGAATCGCTAAACTGTTTCAAAATGATCTTTATTAGACTACTTTGGGAGTGGAACAAGTATACTTCACTTCGCAAATGATAGCGTATTTAAATCAAACTGATAAGTTATTACTCAGCTTGCACTGCTTTTATACTCTCTGTTGCCTCTTCCGCATATTTCTCCAAAGGTCTAGATGTTTCACCTTCTAGAGCTCTTTTAGCTCATGCTTGGTTACGAGCTATATACGTGGATATTTGTAGATTATAGCCATATGCGTGTGTATATGTGAGTAACTACTTCGGCTGATCACTACTTGTGTGTGTGTGTGAGACATCCCTTCGTCGCCTTCTACATAAGTATTGCTAGGTTTAATGTGGGCATGTATATAAGAGTGACTGCTTCATGTTTTTGCTGTTGCGTGATTATTCACTAACAGCCTAGTGATGTCAACATTCACCACACTGCCCTCCACCTAAATCTGATCTTCCCGATCAGACAAATCTCACGATCTAAATGCTGCTAGCCTCTCCAAATGAACCACCCTTCTATTTCGTGGTTTCCCATTGTTTGTATTTGGTAGATGAAATCATTGATTCGCTTCCCAACTGCACCGAAATTTGGATGGAACACCTTTCTGCCGGTGAGGGTTGCATTACAGTACCGAATCTACCTCCAAGAAGCCTTCCGAATTGTTGTTCGCGTCGTACCTTTGTTACATGTTACTACATATTATCCTAGTTCGTTGCCTCTCACCACTGGACTACTTTGAAGAGCTTGAGCTTGCCAGATTGGCTTCGCATAACCAATATCGTTCTGACCTTTCACAACAGTAATGCGCTCTGGCTTGAAACCACCCTTTAATTTTTTCTCGTTTTAGTGCGTTTATTTCGGTTCGTCAATGCCAGTGTTATTCCTGCAGGTACATTCGGTATTGATTTGTGTGTTCCATTCGTTCCACTAATATTTTTCCGGCTTACTGTCCTTGACTTTCGTGGTCTTTGTCGAGTCTCCTCCACCAGCAGCCGCTTACTGCTGAACCCTTTCTCAAAACTGTAGTTAAGTGGTACATCCTTATTCTTAATCCTTTTCTGCATATCGGTCCTGATGCCATGGTCAACTAAGAAATCTACTCCCAATATGACATCATCAACGATCTCCGCCACAACGAATTTGTGTAGAACCGTGCTCTCTCCAATTAAGACTTCACATACCACTTCTCCCTGGACTTGGTTATACTCGCCAGTGACCGTACGCAATCTTGCTCCAGGTAATGGCTTCACTCTCCTGTTGACCAAATCAGGTCGGATTAAGGAATGAGATGCGCTCGTATCTACAGTCAGTACACGCTCCTTGTCGTCCACATTTCCTCTCATGGTAAGACAGCTCGATTTTCTTCCGATTTGTGATACATATATCACAGGACATTCAATAGCTGGAGCAAGTTCCCGATCTTTACATCTGACTCGCTCTTGCTCATCTCCCCCAGCTTTGTACTTAAGACCTGGCTTCCCGCATTTGAAGCATTTACTCTGTCACTCCGCTTTTGTGATCCTTCCAGTGCCTCCAAAGTTGTGTCCACCCAGTCGGCCCTTTCTACTTCTACACGGCATGCTTTATATGCGGGCTTACTCAAAAGTGACGCTGTTTACTGAGACAGTGCATGGGATAGCGTTTCAGAAAATGTTAGTTTTAGATTTGCATATGTAGCTCGTTTCGTTTCCACGTCTCGTATGCCATTTATGAAGCTCAGGATTTTTACCCTCTCGGTGTATTCCACGGGTGCGTCCGCATTTGCTAGATGGGCCAGCCATTCAACATCCGACGCAAACTCCTGCAAAGCCTCATTTGCTTTTTGGTAGTGGTTTTGCAAATCAATTTGATATATCTGTTTCCTATGCTCGCTTACGTAACGTCTCTCGGCAGCGGCCATCAATCCTTCATAACTGTTCAGTTCGGACTCTGGAATAGTCCGTAAGGTTTCGGCAGATGGTCCTTTCAATGCAACGAATAGTGCAGAAACTTTATCTTCAGCATTCCAGTTGTACACTGTTGCGGTCTTCTCAAACTGTAGCTTAAAGACCTGGAAAGGAACAGAACCGTCAAAGGATGGTGTTTTTACCTTTGGATTATTCGCTGAAGCTGCTGGGCGATTTAGTTGCAACTCCTGCATACGACCTCTCTATGTTTCAAACTCGGCATCGATTTTGTCTTCGAGTTGTAAAATTTTTGTATCCTGCGCCTCCAACTTCGAAGATATACGTCCAGCTTGCTCTTCGAGTTGTGCTGAGATCTGCGATGCTATCTGTGCTGAAATTTCTGTCGACATTTCGGATATTCGTGCCTCTTGTGTTTCGGTCTTGGATGTTATACGGTTCTCCTGGGAATCCAGCTGTGATGACATATACGTTTTCTGTTCTTCTAGTTGAGATGACATTTGCGACGACATTTGCTTCTGTATTGCTAGTATCGCGTTAGTGTCTACACTTGCCATTGGATTCGGAGTCTCTATTTTCTTCTCCATTTTAGTCGCCGACTCTTCCACATCAGGATGAAAATTTTGTTCATCAACGTCGATTCCTTCAGATTCCATAGTTTCCCGTAGTCGCGATTGTAGCTCGGATTTGTTGCCAGTTATATTCAATCCGCGAGCTTCCAACTCCTTTTTGAGCTGCTGGATCTTTAATTCACTTAACTTCGCCATGTTCAAGTTATATTCAAAATCTTCGGAATTTATTCAACAACTCCTCTTCTGACACCAATTGTAACGAATCTTATGAAATTCCACTTATTTGAAACCTTCTGCTAACGTTCGAATCGCTAAACTGTTGAATAAAGCACTCCAATATTCTGTATTGCAAAATGGTCTTTATTAGACTACTTTGGGAGTAGAAAAATTATACTGCGCTTCGCAACTGATAGCGGGTTTAAATCAAACTGATTAGGTATTACTCAGCTTGCGCTGCTTTTGTACTCTCTGTTGCCTCTTCCGCATATTTATCGAAAGGTCTAGACGTTTCACCTTCTAGAGCTCTTGTAGCTCATGCTTGGTTACGAGCTATATACGTGTATATTTGTAGCTTATAGCCATATGCGTGTGTATGTGCGAGTAACTACTTCGGCTGATGACTACATGTATGTGTGTAAGATATCCATTCGTCGCCTTCTACATAAGTGTTGCTAGCTTTAATGTGGACATGCATATAAGAGAGGCTGCTTCATGTTTTTGTTGTTGCGTGATTATTTACTAACAGCCTAGTGATGTCAACATTCGCCACAATATGTACTTACATATTTACTTTAGATGGTAATTTTTAATTTAATTCTTACATATGTACATATAATACACACACGTATGTACGTACAAGATTTGCACACGGACTCTTCATAGCAAGCAAAACAACAACAACTAAGGCACGAGTGCACCTGAAAGATTGGTCGATGAAAAAGTACTTAGCCAAACCTCCCGATTACCACAACAGCTTAACAAGAGCACGAGCCACCTGAAGAGTTGGTACGCAAAAAAGTACTTAAGCTGTGACATTTTGCATAGTTTTTAAGTTCTGTGAAATGAGTAACAAGTGATAATTAAATGAACTTGAAAACTAGACGTTTACGCCGATCACTTTATCGGCGGCGACGGCGTAGGCTCGCCGACGTACGCCGGTGTTCTTACTTTAAAAAGCTTGATTTTTCTATTTAAAAAAGTTATATTTAGGAAAGGTTTTGTTTGTATGTACGTTTTGGCCACTTCTGAAAGATCCGGGGTTTTGCCTCAAAATCTCGCAGATCGTTCAAAAATGTTCAGGAGTGGCTTCTTGCGGAGAAATTGCCCTTACTCCAGAGAGGCTTCGAACCTCACCCAGGTTTTTGGAATTGATACTGCTGCGTCTGCTGAAAAGAAATATAGATACATAAAATGGTCACACCTTTGTCTGTATATCTCGTGCAAAGCGTAGTTCCACCTGGGGTTAAATCCTAATATTCGTCGCGAACACAATTTCTTTAAATAATTTTTGGCTCCTTGGTGGTCACGCACAAAGGCGACTTACGGTTGCTATTAATGGTCTATTAATACTCATGACAATCGTGGCACAGGGCGCCTCCAGTTATTTCGGCTGTTTTTAAGAGCCACAATTCCCGATATGCGAACAGTAGCAATCCCGACCACCAGTCGCTACCTCCTGACCCTCACAGCACATAAGCTATAGGACTGCATCTTCGAATTCAAACCTTCGTCGCCTTCTAACGGATGTTTTTATCGCGCTATGCTACCGAGCTACACCAGAGAAACACCTTGAAACGTTAGGGAGTGACTATTCGGCCAAGGATGCCGCCCTCGAAATCATAAGCAGTCTTAAGTGGATGTCATTGCGTAATGGGTGAAAATCGTATAATCCTCGGCGCATCTACAAAATTAAAATTTTACAAGGACCCTGGATAAAATTTTTAAAATGTAGACCAAAATTTGCAGACGTTTGTGTTCACAACATTGATTTCAATAGTCTTTGTTAAACCAAAACGATAATTTAGAATGAAAGTCGACCGAAAGATGTTAACTGCTGTTATCCGGCCTTATAATATATATGAGATCATTATGGATGACCTCGTAGCTAGAGTTTTCAGACTAGTTCGACTGTCCAATACATTGGGGTAGTAACACATACGGTCATTAGTTCGACTGTCTTGAGAAAGCTTTTGCTTCACCAATTTGAGTGTTCTAGCAAAGTACAAAGCCTCACCTGGTAGCAAAGTACAAAACCTCACATTTGTAAAAGGAGCCGTACCGTGCAGGTGATATTTAAACTTGGTTGATAGGCTATAATCAATGTGATTCACTCCAAGGGACTAGTTTTGGATGGGGCTGTCAACTTTAGGAAACGCTAAGCCGGGAGACTTGGGTCTTGAAGGATGAAGTGCGAAAATCAAAATTTACATTTCAGACGCTATTGTACAGTTTCAGAAATAAACAGCAGATGTTTGAATATAAGGCCAAGTGATTTTTCAAACCCTTCTCATACATAAATATATCTTCAATTTAAGTATGAGGTAAGAATCATTTGAAAGGAGTGTTTGTGCCTCTGTGACCTACTAAAGGATTTTGCATCAAAAAAAATCGGCGCCTTTATCGGGTAATTTGGTTTTTTTTAACAACTTGAGGACAATTTGGAAACATGTTCGCCTTGGGTTAATTTATTTGAATTCATTATTCATTATTATTATAAATTTACTACATAACTTTTCTTTTAGTGTTTTGTTTTACTAACTTGGTGAATTGGGTGATGCAAAGCCCGTGTTAAGCTGACACCGAAAGCGCCTGTTTTTTTTAAATAACTTTCGAGCATTTAGAAAGAATTAAATTTCGCAAGTAGTTTCTGATAACTAGCAGTGATGCACATCCGTTGATACCACTTTCAACAAATTTTCGGCATTCACAATAAATGGCCTAAACAGTCTTAAACGAGTAGTAAATATAGTAACGCGCCGGACGCCGCAGCCGCCGCCGGTGGCACGATTTTTTTGACATTCGGCGGCGACGTGCGTAAAACGACAATAATCGGCGGCGGCGTTTATCGGCGGCGTATATCTCTAGGGAAAACAACATAAGCCAGCAACCAAAGAGATCAGACTTTTCTAAACAATAAACAAAGATGAAAAACTGTCGTTGATACAAAGAGATAAAATTGTTCTAAGCAATAAATAGCGATCGAAAATTGTCGCTGATACAAAGAGATCAAAAAATTTACTACGACAAACCGGCTTATGTTATCTTATATATTGAAGCTGTTAAGGTTTGGAAGGAAAGAATGCTAGCCTCAGTTTTCTCAACACGTGGTGTTATGTTTGCCAAATTGAACCAGCGTGATGAACCTTGCCGTCTTAATACCATCGGTGATGTTTATAACTTATTTCGTCCGCAAAATGGTAATATGTATGCTGAATATTAAATTGCATTTATTCTAAAATTCTGTCATTATTTTCGTTATATTTGTATTTAATTACCCAACCCCCCTGTCTAAGATCATTGTCAAAATTGCTGTTGTCACATCTAATATTTCTATTTAAATTACTTTGTAATATAACCAATTTTTGTAATTCTAAACATAAAATCAATTTTAAAAGTAAAAATCACATTTACTTGCGTTGCAATCCCTTCTGTATCACATGTTGAAAAATTTAATAATACGAGGGTATATCCCAAATTAAATATATATATAACATGGTTCGCGTATTCACCAAACTTAAGCGTTGTTCATATTAATGCTCAAAGTTTAAAAATATAAATAGATGAGTTTCGTTATATATTCGAGTTTTCCAATGTGGAGATGGTTGGTGTCTCTCAAACATAGTTCAATGACATAGTTTATGATGAATGCTATAAATTGCAAGGATACAAGCTCTTCAGAGCTGACAGAAAGCAAAAAAAAAATGGAAAAGGACAAAAAATCCGGCGGTGTTCCCTTCTATGTTTAAAAATAATGTTAGGTGCAAACTTAAAGCTAAATCAAAAGACGGCGATCAAATTGAATTCATTTTATTGGAATTATATAATGGAAATGAAAAAATACTGCTTAGCAATGTATATACATAGGTCAAACAAAAATATTAATTCAGAAGCCTTCTCAACAGCAACATTCTTTTAGATTCTTCGTTTTCAGATTAAATGAAATATATGGGCCTAGATATTGTTAACAAAACTTTACCTACATACTACACCCCTAACTCAAATTCGCTTCTCGATATATTCTTTCTAAATATGATCTTCTATTTATTACTTACGATTTTAGATTAAAAAATAATAATGAAGACTATAGCTATCGTCATTTTAAGAATATAGATATTTCTGCCTTATACGATAAAATTTCACAGGTTAATTGGGGTTGCACATATATGCCATTTGTAGATGATCAATTTCAGTTTATCTAAGAAAATATTCAAAGAATTTGTTCCCATGAAAACGAAAAGGAAAACAACAAATTACAATCCTTGGTTTACACCTGAAATTAAATATTTAATTGAACAACGTAATTTAGCTTACGCAAGATGGAAGAGGTTTAAAACCTTTGAACTATATTCCTCTTTCCGCACAATAAGAAATAAAGTCAATACAAGCATTATAATTTTCTTACTTTGTTTTGTTGATTTTCCAACAGGGTGGATAAATTATGTATATTGGAACGATTTTCCGCCATCCCTTGTCAAATTTGGTCGAACGAAAATCGACACTGATGATGGCACACCGCCGAAACTGGTTTGTCTCGAAACCAAATTTGACAAGGGATGACGGTAAGATTTTTCAATTAGAAGAAAATTTTTCTAAGCGGGGTCGCCCCTCGGCAGTGTTTGGCAAGCACTCCGGGTGTATTTCTGCCATGAAAAGCTCCCAGTGAAAACTCATCTGCTTTGCAGATGCCGTTCGGAGTCGGCATAAAACATGTAGGTCCCGTCCGGCCAATTTGTAGGGAAAATCAAGAGGAGCACGACGCAAATTGGAAGAGAAGCTCGGCCTTAGATCTCTTCGGAGGTTATCGCGCCTTACATTTATTTATTTTTTTTATACATCATTATAATTGCCAAAACATGATACTATAACACAAAATTTATAAATTGCTTAGATAGTAAGGCGAGATGGAGTGAAATACGTAATGTTGGAATTATTGGAAAAGCAGTAGATGATTTAGATGTTAATGATTTAAACAGCAAATTTACGAATTTACCAACGTCTGTGGCTGATATTACTTATTCCAAGAACTATGCCAGTATAAGTGATTAAAATTCATTTTATTTTAGATGTTTCACTGAAACTGAAATATTTCAAAGTTTTCTAAGCATTAAGTTCAATGCTATTGGCTGTGATGTAGTCCATCCAAAATTTATACAAATTTTATTTCCTACTATTTTCCCAGATATCACCCACCTGTTTAATTCTATAATAACAAAATCAATATATCCCACTCAATGGAAGCATGCTAAAATCGTTCTATACCCAAAACAGGAAATGAGTTTCGGCCAATTGCTATACTTCCCTTTCTGTCTAAAATACTTGAACGCTTAATGCATAACCAAATCAGATCACAAATTGATAATGATAAAATAGCTTCTTATTCTCTTGGACCACTCACAGGCTTTTCATACCGTTAATAGTGAAATTCTGATATTAAAATTAATCAAATTACTTAATTTTTTGCCTACAGCTGCGAAACTGATGACTTCTTATTCAAGAGGCAGATCACAACCGGTTTCCCATGGTATTAAAGTGTCTATTAGTGTCGACTTAACAAAAGGTGTACCTCAAGGATCTATTTTAGGTCCAATACTCTATACTGCTTATGCAACGATCTTCCGAGTCTGTTACAACACTGCAATGTTCAAATGTACGCTGACGATGTACAACTCTATATAAGCTGTAAAGCATTAGAGATTGATAATTGTGTACGCAAAATTAATGTTGAATTGAACCGTGTAAGACCTTTGGCTGCAATTAACAGTTTATGTATTAATCCAAACAAATCCAAATATATACTGGTCACCAAAAAACACAAATTGTATCATTTTTTCCCGATTTAGTTCTGGGTGAGTTTAAAATTGAATACGTGGATAAAGTAAAAAATCTTGGTGTAACATTTAATAAACACCTTCACTGTAATGATCACATTATCATCACAACCGGCAAAATATACGGCATGTTAAGAAGTTTATAGTGTAGCCAATGGTTCATACCACTGGAAGTAAGAATGCTTCTAGCTAAATCATATTTATTACCGACGTTACTATATGGTTGTGAATTGTTTTCAAGTTGTGACGCAACCAGTAGGCGTAAGTTAAATGTGAATTTTAATAGTATTACAAGACAGAATATCTCATTATTCCAAACTCATTTTTTGTGTTACCTTCGAGAATATTTTAAACTGTAAAATTTAATATACCTTCATATGATAATATACACACGACAACCGGATTATCTCTACCGAAAACTAAACTTCTTCAGGTCAGAAAGAGGAAACCATATTATTCAAATAGAACATGACACTGCTTTTTCAGATCAGCGTTTCATACGAATTTGGAATCGATTATCCCTTATTTACAATTAATCAGCAACGCAATGCAATTTAAAATGTTAATATGCATATGAATATTTTAAATAACACTATTATATTTTTAACTTTTAAAATCTTACAACTTTTTGTTTCATATTGTTTGATTTTATATTGTAAACTAATATTAATTTAAGTTTTTATGTTAGTTTTAGTTTTTGATATAATAATTTTTAATATGACTATAATAGTATTCAGTGCTTTTATATAAGATTGTACTGAATTATAAATAAATATAAATAAATAAGATAATAGTCCAGCTGAGGGGTCGACTGCAAATACGCGTCCAAAAATAACGAGGGGAGTGTCAAATGACGCGTCTTGACATCAGTATTAATAATCCGAAGGCGGAAAATAAAAATTTTAACTCGTTCAAAAGATATTAACGAAAAACCGAAAATGCCCCGCGGGTACCTCCGTAACCAAGGGTGGAATCCATATTATTTTTGCGCAGAACACCTTTCGGCATTGGCGGCCTTCGGCCGCGCTTATAAAAAATTACCCTGGGTGGGTTCAACACCGGTTTGGAGATTGTTATGGCTGTCAGCTATCTTAACTAATTTTTTTTGCATTCTCCTAGAATTGTGGGTAGGGATTTGTTTAAGGTAGAATCAGTCATCATATCAACCCACCTGATGTGATCTAAGTAGTAAATTGAATATACCTTATTCCTTTGCGTTACCCAACACTACCGCGGTGTGTCAAAAGAAAAACATCTGAGAAAGAGAGAAGAAAGAGGGTGATGCGAAAGAAATTGCTTTGGCTCGGCCATTTTGATCGAATACCTAAAGCAAGCCACTTCTACTCAGGAGAAGGGAAGAAAAAAATTTATTTTGTGACCAAAAAGTTAAAAAGTTAAGTTTTATATCGGGATTTATATACGCAATCGTTAGTAATCACGAAAAAAGTTTAGCACGGCTGAGTTAGGAAAAGCCACATAGGTTTATCCGCGCCTGTATTTCACGAATAAAAATAAGAATTCGTTGTTATAAAGAATTATTTCCCCTAACGGGGATACTGCGCTTGCCCTTCGGGCAATCCTTGGCAATAAAAGCTGCCAAAGGCTCCAATTGCTGAGCTAAGGCGATCCTGAGGGCCAAATGTGAAAGGGGTATCGATTATCCCCCGTCATCTGATGAGAATATTCCTAGGACCAACACAACATCGGATGCTGGTACAAAAACAGAGGACCAACGTGATTGAGAAGTGAAGGATTACCTTAATCGAACCCAAGTAACGTCGAACTTGCTGCCGCTAAAGCTGCCATCATCACTGAATTCCACAACGAATCCGCAGAAGTGGAAGAGTAGAGGGAATTGATACTGAAATCACCAGTAGAGGAGCGCATAGACCGCCGGAGATTGGCTGGGTAAAATTGTTGTTGTTATACATTCGACAGGGCTACGTCCGAAGCACTCCGCATGCATCATTAATTTACAAGGAAGAGTCAACTTTTGTGCCCCCTACGCAAAAATCATGCTGGCTGGGTTGGTAAACTGTATTTACATTTTATCTAATGATTTGGGAAATGTAACTCCTAACATTACTAGTGCACGTAGTTGTGGCACTGTTATGCGGTCACCATAACGTAGGTGGTATAACACAAAAACCATAAAACTAAGTCAATAACATCCTTACGGAGCTGACCGCACAGTCCTTAAGACAAGCAAAGCATTTATTTAGTTTCCCACCTAAAATGTGCCAGTAAACGGAAATCAATAATTAAGAGTTTACTCTTATTAAGATTGTATTGTAGATTTAAAAGGAAAACCAAAAGAAAAAGAAATAATATTCGCAACGATGTATAATATGTAAAGACTAAGAAAAGAAAATCTTTAGAGTGTACATTTGTATATATTTAAACCAAACAACGTAAAGACAATTTTTACAGTGGAGCCTGCAGCTGTTTGCGCAAACAACCCTGGAGCACCCACCCCAATGTATAGCTGGAGACATTGGTGATTTATCGGTAACCGTATCGGTAACCTTTTAACAGCTGATTCGACCAACCTTATGAGAATCAATGCAATCGATTATTGGTGCCGCTAAAGTCGTAACCGTATCGTAGCCAACCAATTGGGTTTTGGTTTACCGTCGTAACGATAAACAGCTGATTACGTTAGGGATACGGATACAGCGATACGACATACGGCACCAATGACTCCAGCTTAAGTCACACCGTATTGTATATTTACACATAGATATATATATATATATATATATATATATATGTATTTACTTTATATATTTTTTTTATTATAAACAAATAGTAGTTGTACGCTAACTACCGTATTTCTTTTCTTCAAATCATTCAAAGTTTGAACGAACATGATTCAAGGTTTGAATGAACAACATTCGCGTTTTCCTCACTTACATTTCCTCCTTTCATTTGTAAACATACGAACATATGTACATAAATATATATACGAATTAGTATGCAGGAATTCCCGATAAAGAGTTGGTTCGTGATACATATAGGTGTGGAAATGTATGTCAAATTTATTTAGCTAAATGATGAGAAGACAATTATGTACGAATATCGTTATTAATAGAGACTAGACCTTTCGGGCATATAACCCAACGAACGACATATTGTAAATTCGGATGAAAAGTTAAACTTTAAGCCTAATAGAACGTTGGATTTTAGTTGCATAAGCGCGAATAAACGAAATGGCTCGTTGCGAAAACGCTATAAATGCTGTAAATGTAAATTTGTAAGTCATCCTAAGACAAGTTTTTTTTTCTTTCTTTATAAATGAAAATTCTCATTTGGAGACGTTACTATCTATTATATACATGAAACCATATACGCGTATATATATGCACACATATATTTTCTAATATCATACAATTGTAAGGAGTATCTAAACCATGTAAGGAGATGTTCCATGTACTATCCTCTTACGTAGGTATACAAATTTTTTTATGAAACTAATAGAAGAAATGTTAAGATAAACCGCATTGACGAATTATTTTCTGGAGTTTTGGTAACCATTTACAAATGGGTTCAGGATCCAAATATTTATAATCGTTTGCCTCCAACTCTTATATACGTTATTTTTTTCTGAAAGAAGCTGAATAAATTATCGAATACTGAAAATGCGTTATGTAGCTTCACAAAGCCAGTTTGCTTTAAGCCGTTTGTAAAAACTTTTATAGAAATGCCTGTGCAAGAATATAAAGGGCACCGTAATTCACATACATAAGGTTGTTAAAATTATAGTTTTCAAATAATGAATAAAGTGTAGATTATTGTTTTGGTCTTGTAAGTAAAATATGTAGTAGTGAGTTTATTTATTTTGGTTGGGTATGGGAGAGTGCCAGTAACTCTCAATACAAGGTAGGGCAGGGAATTGAGAACGACAC
Organism: Eurosta solidaginis; assembly: GCF_040869045.1. NCBI lineage: Eukaryota > Metazoa > Arthropoda > Insecta > Diptera > Tephritidae > Eurosta > Eurosta solidaginis. Next base: position 152,698,019 of record NC_090319.1, read on the forward strand.
CTATCTCCTCCACACGCTGGTGTATACATTTTCCTTTTTGCTGAGGCACACTTTACTCTTGCGTAGTCCTGTTTTTTGGTTGTGTGTTACGACCTTCACCTTGAGGTTTTTCATTCCACTGTTGTAAGAAGTCCGTCCGTTCCTACTATGCCAGTCAATAGAGTAAGCAACGAATATAGGCTGTGTGCTTTTTGCTTTTGTGCTTTTATTTTGACTCTTTGTCTTTAGGCGGCTTAGTCCGCATAGTGCATGAAAATTTATAGTTATATACATACGCTCACACTAGGGTGGATCACAGCAAGAACCCCGACCTCCCGAGTAACTAAGCCCGGTTAAAACAAGCATGCACGCCCGCTCCGAGGTCCTTAGGTCAGTTGCGGTAGAAAACTGACTTGGCGTTTGGTAGTATATAACAAGATCAAAACTCTATCCGCGCAAAATACTTATGTTGACAATTTTTTTTGTGGGTACTACAACATTACAACAACCACATGAAAATCGCCAACTTCAACTGCAAATATCTCCGTTCAGAGATACAATTTTTCTTTTACGCATTCGGATTATTGTTCTCGAGGTCAATACGCGTCTTTTGACAGCTCTCTCGATATTTTTAGTAGCGTATTAGCAGTCGACCCCTCAACTAGACTTTTACCATAAATAAGTATACTTCTCCATTCACTTTAATTATAATATGAAAGGTTATTCTTTCTTAATCACTTTGCTTCAAATTTAAATTTTTTATAATAACATAGAATTTGAATGATTATTATTTTTCTTTTAATTTTCACTTCAACATATTATTTTCTTAATCTTACTTAATGCATTAACTAACATTAGATAACTTAGTCCTAAGGTGGTGCGGAGGCTGATGGTTAGCATCTCCTTTTTGCGGTTCTTTTGGCCGGTGCCTCTTTCCTTCACACTTGTATTTTGGTTTTCCGGCTCGATTTGGGTGGTTCTTGCCGAGGGGCATTGTTGCTGCTCGGGATAGTTTAATCCTGGCGCTTTTATTTTAACGGTTTGGATTATATCGCGGTTGGTTTTTTTGAATTTCGCAACGGATTCACAACACTTTACCACGAACGCGAAATTGACATCAAAGGTCCCACGTTGGGCGCTAATGAACGCGAATTTAACTTAGTTTGTTAAAAAAATGGTTTATTCCCGCGACCGTTCAGTATAATCGTTAAGTTGCGCGTATTTTTAAGCGCGACAGTCGAACTATTTTATAAGAAAAGAAAAACACAATTTTTTACCAGCGTAAGCGCTTTAAACTTTTGTACATATTTTCGCTATATTTTTGCGACTGTAACTAACTTTACAAAAGTGAGATGATTTTTATGGCCGGTCAAAGTGGCCTGACATTACTGTTAGTTTTTAGTAAATATTTAGTAAATAATAACATAGTAAATGAATGATCAATTTTATACGCAAATTAGAAGAAAAACTTCAAAATTGTAAAGATATACGTATATGTTAAACATATGCGTATGTGTATGAATTTAATGACAATAAATACACAAGCTAGAACTCTATACCAAGCGACTTAGGCATTGCTTACTGCTCGGCCGGAGATTTTTGTCGGCAAATGCTTGTTTTCCTCGGAAAGCGGTGCCGCTTTATTACGACCGCTAAAAAACGCCCGGCATGCTCACCGTTTTCACCGGCACCGCTTTGTTGGAAACTATGAACAGTTACGGCAGACGATCCACAAAATTGTATTTTACATTTTTCCTTTTTTTAGTATTTCCTCTTATTTTTTTAACTGCACATACAAAAATAACATGTTGAAAAAATTTTTCATTCAAAAATATTGTTTCTTTTATAAATATTTGTCAAAATGTTCACCGCTTTGATAATAGCGGTAGCAAAAAACGGTGATGAACGAGTTTCTACCGTCTTGACGGCCGTAATATTTTATGCCCTGTCGCTATATTACGTTGCGGTGAACTTCACCGTCTTCTTAGTTTCCATATAATTACTTTTACACAACATTTTTGCAACATTTTTGACAACACACTGAACCGCTATATAACGGCCGCTATATAGCGGCACCGCTTCCGAGGAAACCAAGCCTTAAGACGTTACTTTTTGACTGAATTATTACACAATTTAAAGCTTACAACTACACTTAGCTTAGCGGCTGATTTTGCAGGCGTTGTTGTTTTATTTTCCAAACTTGTGGCGCGTGTTAGGTTTCCGCTTAAGTGCATTGCTGACTGCGCTTTCGGTAGTTGGTGTGAAATATTGGGAATTTCGAACTTCCGTTCTAATTTAATTTTCAGCTTGGTTTAAGGGCCCATTACTGATACTTAGCATAGACTTGACTTGACTTGGCGTAAACTTGGCAACTTAGCCACGATTATACTCCACTTAGCGCATACAATCTGGCATCATAATCAGCTTTGAATTTTATTTTTAAATAAATGTCAATTTGTATGACAAAATGTCAAAATGAAATCGAAACAAACAAATGGCATCTCAAAATGTAAACGTCACTTAGAATTTGCATAGAAAATCGAAATTCAACAGACTTCTAAGTCAAGTTAAGTGATGCTAAGTTTTGAGTAATCAGTAACATGCAATGTTCATTTAACAGAACTGTAAGTGACAGTTCTGAAGTCAAGTCTATGCTAAGTATCAGTAATGGGCCCTTTAGACTTCGCGTCTGCAACTTTGTGGGAATAATTGTACAACAAGAGTTGAATATATTTACGCTGCATTTATATTGTTGTTGTTGGAATTGTTAGTTGTAAAAATTGTTAACATATTCCATGTTAACATATATAAACCAAAAGATTACATATTTATATGAATTAAGCGGGGATTTCCCTCAATGCTTATTAAATGTATAAAAACATTTATTTTAAGAAATTTTTAATCTATTTAATAATTTGGAAAAAATTAAAAAAGGCGACAAGTGTTTGGATTATACCTTGTAAATCTCTTCAAAGCCTTTTCTCCCGGAACCCGGACGTTCACTGAGAGCAATCATACAAATAGACAACATTGGTAAAGGCAACCTCCCTGTTGTTATGATAGGTTTATTGGTTTTTCATTTATGATTAATAATATTTCTAAAATTAATTTTATCACAAGTAAACTGTGCCACGCCATTTTCGAAAAAAATTTAAAATTTTTATCAAGAGTCAATATCAGTCCACACATCAAATTTCGACATTTGCCAAGTAATCATATTTCTTGTGTTTTCCAAAATGTTATATATGTAAAAAGTGGGCGTGGTTATCATCCGAGCTCGCTCATTTTAAAAAGCGCTAGGAGATGAGTGCCAAGAAACCCATATACCAAATTTCAATAAGATATTTCAATATTTACTCAAGTTATCGTGTGCACAGACAGACCGATGGACATCAGCTGTATAAGATATGTAATATGTATATTGAACAGATGTACATACTGCCGTCCTAATAAAGTATGTGGTTATCGGCATATTTTTCGAAGATTTGTCATTGACATAGGCATCAATTTCGCGTATAAGCAATTAAGATTTGAACATATTTTTTGCATAAATAGAAAGTTGGTCCGAAATACTTATTTTTAACAAAATAAAATAATTTTAAAAAATTTTAAGCTAAACGGTTTTATTGAAAATTAAGTAATAATAATACTAAAAGCTAGAAAATAATTGAGTTGGTCTTAGGTACTAGTCAACACACTCCTCATCAATCTAAGGCGTTGATCAGAAAATAAAATAAAAGCGTTGGGCGCGTGAAATTTCTAGAAATGTGAGGCGTAGCATAAGCTGATTAAGGTTCAGTTGGTCTTACTTTGGACTTATGCCACATTGGACCACAAATACGATATTTTTTAATATATCGATCCTTGCGCCACCTAGCGGTTATCGTCTTCTACTCATGTATGTCTTACTTACTTACTTAATTGGCGCTTAACCGTTTAAACAGTTATGGCCGTTCAACAAGGCGCGCCAGTCGGTCCTTCTCTCTGTCAACCGGCGCCACTTAGTCACACCAAGGAAGTTTAAATCGTTTTCCACCTGGTCTTTACAATGGAGCGGGGGCTGCCCTCTAGCTCTGTTTCCATAGGCGGGTCCCGGTAGAAACATTTTCTTGGCCGGAGCGTCATCTTTCATTCGTATAACATGGCCTAGCCAGCGCAGCCGCTGCGTTTTAATTCGCTGGACTTTGTTGATGTCTGCGTATAGCTCGTACAGCTCATCGTTAAATCTTCTTCGGTACTCGCCATCGCCAACGTGTAGGGGTCCACAAATCTTTCAAATAACTTTTCTCTCGAACACTGCCAGAGCCGCTTCATCTGCTGTTGTCATGGTCCATGCTTCTGCACCATATAGCAGGACGGGTACGACAAGTGACTTTTAGAGTATGATTTTCTTTTGCCGAGAGAGGATATTACTTTCCAATTGCCCACCTAGTCCAAAGTAGCATTTATTGGCAAGAGTTATGTGTAGCCAACGAGCCTTTTCGATGGCTATTTTAATTTGCCGAAATAAAAAATGCAAATTTCCAATAAGCGTATACATTTTATTGAAGCGATTTGAAATGCAGCCGGGTTCGATTTAGCCCGTGCACTCTGATTAGCGATTGAACAACGAGTAAAAAAATGTAAATGTTAGGTGAAACTAATGAGAGCATTTAGCAAAGGCAAAAGCAATAAATGAGATTAATTTGGATAAATTTGTGTATATGCACGTATGTATGTATATGCTAGTATGTATCTAAAATGAATTTGACTTCTCATTGCTTCGCAGAGCAATTTACAATGTATGTATGTATGTACATATGTAAAATGTATTAATTTGGAGTGGAGTTTGTCAAATTATATTAACTGGACTGTGCTGCTAGCATTGTTCCGTTTTCGGCAGTACCCAGCAAGCCAACAGCTAATGGTTCTGCTGTAGACAGTGCAGGCGTAACCAAACATTCTCCCCCCGTTGGAAGGCCAGGGCTTTCAACCTCATCTTGCTTCGGGAGTGGGCACAATTTTCTGATAGCTCTCCGGATGGTCCCAGTGGCAGTTTTTAGTTCTGCAACTCGCGATACTCCATCGGTTCCGCTGATAAGTTTGACGACTCTTGCTAGTGGCCACTTTAGTGGTGGCAAATTTTCGTCTTTCAGTAAAAGACGTCGTTGATATATAGGCCAGCTTTTTGTTTACGCCATTTCGACCGCTGTTGTAGCAAAGTTAAATACTCTTCACGCCATCGGGCCCAAAATATTTGCTGGTAGTATGACATTCGCTGCCATTGATCTAAGCGATTAAATTTAAGAGCGGTGAGGTTAGGCTCGTCAAACAAGGCGAGAGAAGCCGTTCCTATGAAGTGCGCAGGTTTCAAAACGTCCAGATCATCGGGATGCTCTGAAAGTGAAAACAAAGGTCTAGAGTTAATGATTGCCGCAATGTGACATACGAGCGTGCGCAGCTCATCAAAGTTTAACAAAGAATTTCCGGCTGTTCGATAGAAATGATGTTTTGCCGTTTTTACTGCTGCCTCCCACAACCCACCAAAGTGAGGAGAGCGTGGAGGAATGAATCGCCAATCGATAGAATTATCTAAACAAAACTCATGTACTGCCTTCGCATGATCATCGCTAAGAAAAAGCCGCCTCAATTGAGCAAGTTCATTCTTTGCGCCGACGAAGTTGGTAGCGTTGTCTGACCATATTCTGGCAGGACAACGTCGAGTGAGAATGAAGCGTTTGAGAGAATTTAGAAAAGCCTTTGTAGAGAGATCCATAACTAGCTCCAAATGAACGGCCTTGGTAGCGAAGCATATGAAGATACAAATGTAACACTTTATGGGCTGCTTGTTACGTATTTCGTTTTTGTAAAAGAATGGTCCACAAAAGTCAACGCCTGTGACCATGAATACATACGATGTATTAACTCGATCATGAGGGAGGTCCGTCATGATGTGTTCAGCTATATACGGTTTAGCTCGAAAGCAGATTATGCATTTACTTACAGTATTCGAGACGGTTTTTCGACCTCCGATTGGCCAGTATTGCAAGCGAATGTTAGCCAGCAGCGCACGAGGTCCAGCATGTAAATTGTGCCTATGGAAGTGCATGATGAGTGCGTGCGTTACCGGATGGCGTCTGGGCAATATGATAGTATGTTTTGCATTGAAGTCCAAAGCTGTTTTTTGGAGTCGCCCACCCACACGGAGTAAACCATAATCGTCGATAAATGGGGAGAGAGACGCGATGCAGCTGGATGCCCTTACACCTTCACCATTTTTCAAAGCACTGTAATCATCACGAAGATTCGTCATTTGAATTGTGCGCAAAAGCAGTTTTGTCCCTCCACGAATATCGTCAACTGTCAACCCTGGATGTCGAGCCTTATGAACGAATTTGTAAATGTAAGCGAAAACGTGTTGCAGATTTGTAAACGAAGTATTGTATTTGCATTCCAAAGTTATATCAGATAACCGAGGGACGGCCAGTAGTACTTTCTTGCGAAGTTCAGGGAGCTCCTTTACTGCACTACAACTTAATGGCCATTTGTTTCGACCATCAACTAGAAACTCTGGACCATGCATCCAAATTGGTGATTCTATTAGTTCGCTAGGAGATGCACCTCTTGATAAGATGTCTGCTGGATTTAGCTTAGTCGGCACGTAATTCCACTCCATTTTTGTCGTCAGCTCTTGTATTTGTGCTATACGGTTGGATGTAAAAACTTGAAATCGAGATGGTTCGTCGCGGATCCAGGCTAATACAACTGCGGAATCCGACCAACAATAAAAGGGGCAATTGTAAACATTCATTTCAGCTATATCGTGCATTAGTTGCGATAGCAATGCTGCGCCACACAATTCTAGTTTCGGTACTGTGAGAGTTTTGAGAGGTGCTACACGTGATTTCGAGCAAACTATATGTACCTGCTTCCCCTTTTCATTGCCAGATACTACGTATACACAGGCTCCGTAGGCTTCTATGCTTGCGTCGCTGAAACCATGAACCTCAACTACTCCTTTTGTAAAGATAGACAGTCTAGGAAAACAAAGTTTAGGTATGCTTACGAGGTCTTCATACAAACTATTCCACGATGAGTCCAACGATGAGGGCAAGCTTTCGTCCCAGTTGAGTCGTTCTCTCCACAGATGCTGAAGGAAAATCTTTGCCCTTGAAATTATCGGACCAATTAAACCCAATGGGTCGTAAAAACGAGCGATTGTTGATAACACCGATCGCTTGCAGTTTCTCTTTGCTGTATTTGTGGGTGTAAATGTGAACAGCAGGCAATCGGAGGCAGGATCCCAAGTAAGACCGAGTGTTTTAGTGATGTTAGTTCCATCATCGAAGCTTAAGAGAGTTTCGGTGTCTTCGGGTGGTATGTCTCGAAGAAGATTAGAGTTATTGGAGCACCACTTACGCAATTTAAACTGGCCCCTAGCCAACATTTCAGTTATTTCATTCATGATTTGTCGAACTTCTTGAACAGAATCTCCTCCGGTAATAAGATCGTCGACATAAAAGTCTCTCTTCAATATTTTAGAACCAACAGGAAATGAGTGTTGTTCGTCAAACGCTAATTGATGCATTGATCGCACCGACAAAAATGCAGCTGGGCGAGTACCATACGTAACTGTATCAAGTTTGAAAATTTGAATGGGGTGTCGTAGGGTATCGCGCCATAAAATGCACTGCAAGTAGGAATCAGACTCTGCCACCCGAACGCATCTATACATTTTGCAGATATCGCCTGTCAAGGCGACCGGAAATGTTCGAAATCGCAATAATGTGTTAAAGAGTTTGGGTTGTATGGTAGGCCCTGTCATGAGCACATCGTTGAGCGAATACCCGGTTGACGTGGCTGCCGAGCCATCAAATGCTACCCGAAGTTTAGTGGTAGTACTTTCCTTTAAAACGCAGTGATGTAGTAGAAAATATTTACAAAGATTATGATTTGATTCGCTAACTAACGACATATGTTTCAAGTCTAAGTACTCATGAATGAAAGCACCGTACTGAGCCTTTAATGTTGGTTGCCGCTCTAGTTTACGCTCTAAATTCAGAAATCTACGCAAAGCTTGTGAGTATGACTCCCCCAACAGGCTTATATTTAATTTAATAGGCAAACGAACAGAATAATCCCGGGAGGGTAGTCTAACGAAGTTAGCCTTAAAATGGGATTCACAATCCATTTCTTCTTTGGTATAATTGGCAACAGCGGAGCAAGAGCTGTCCATTTCCCAAAATCTACGAACAATCTGATCAAGTTGAACCATGTTTTCATCCTCTACATCGGCTGAGGATATTGCATTCAAGGCCATTGCTGTTTTTGATTGACAGTCACCTCCCGAGACTACCCACCCTAACCTGGTTTTTTGAAGTACTGGGAGGCCAGCTGCAAGTTTAATTTGTCCAACGCACAAGAGCTCATAAAAAAGACTTGCACCAATAAGCATATCAACGCGTTGGGGTTTATAAAATTCACAGTCTGCTAGTCGGATATTTGAAGGAATGTTCCACGACGATATATTCAGGCCTATGTTGGGTTGATTATCCGTTATGCTGGGAGCTACCAAAGCAGTAATAAGAGTTGAGTATTCGGAAGTTTGGGAGCGAAGATTGATATCAACGGTGAAGCCATCGGAATGGAACTTGGAGTTACCAAGACCAGATACTGATGCAGACGATTTAGTTCTACGCAGCTGTAATTGCTGAGCAAGACGCGATGTGATTATGTGTAACTGCGATCCAGAGTCGAGCAGTGCACGGCATGGTACCCAAGTACCGGCATTGTTTTTGACGTCAATCACTGCAGTAGCCAAGAGCACAACATCAAATTTGATATTCTGAGCAACTGAGGAAGAGGGGGAAACTACTGTCAAAGAGCTATGGGGCGGTTGTAAAGCAGCTTGCGATGATGTTTTAGGATTATGATCCGAGTTTGCGGCTTCCTGCTTGTTGGAGTGTTGTAGATGCAATAAGCTATGATGCTTATTGCCGCACGAACGACTTAAGCCAGCATTGCATGCTCTAAGCTGGTGGCCTTTTCGAAGGCAATTAAGGCATAAAAAAAGCCGTTTGGCTTCTTTTAGTCGTAGTTGTGGCGATAAATTATTAAAACGAATGCAACTATATATTGAGTGGTCTGTATTGTCACAAAACACACAGCCATTAGATATGTTAGTTGTTATAAAAGATTTTCTACTAGTGTTAGAAATTCTACTGTTCTTTCCCACCTGAGATATGCGCGTGCTTGCTGCAACTGAGTGTTCAACATTTTCCAACTTTTGACATCGTTTCTCTAGAAAGGTAGTGAATTGTTCGCACGACGGTATAACATCCAAGGGAGCAGTTTCTTCCTACTTTGTCTGCGTTGCACTGTCTACCTTTTGAAGAAGAATATGTATGACAATGCATGCCGCTATTTGTTCCAAATTCCCAATTGTTAGCAGTGCTCTTAAGTTGGCGTTAACCTTGTCAGACAGCTCACGCAATTTAGCTGCCGAAGAAGACTCTACCCTCTTAAGCCCCAGAATATCAGTGATGTGTGCCTGGAAAATAAGACGCTTATTGTTAAAACGTTTTTCAAGTAGTTCTAAAGCAACACTATAATTTGAACCACTGATTTCTAACGAACGGATGGTGTCTAATGCTGCCCCTTTCAGCGATGTTCGCAAATGCTGCATCTTTTCGACATCCGTTAGATCAGGATCTTTCCCGATTATGGTAGTAAACATGGAGATAAAGTCGGTGTATTCAGTGTAGTTTCCGCTGAAAACAGGCAACTTCAGATCAGGTAAACGTGGCCGACTTTGCATTATAATGGTTTGCCCTTCATATGTTTGGTCATGGCGCATAGTTGAACAAGGTGGCATTTGAGACGAACGCTTTCGAATCTCATGCTGAATACGAGACCTGAGTGAAATGATTAACTCATCGAAGTTTGATCGCAGCTCCCCACCGATTTCATTAAAATCAAGTACTTCGAGTATGTCATGCGCTGAACAAAACGAAGTGCTAATGTGTTCAAGACGTTCCAATCGCACATTCAATTCAGTTTCGTAGATTAAACCAATTTTTTCGCCTTCAATGGCGTTTTCAATTGTTTGCGCTTGCACATAAAACGACTGTGCTTTGCGCTTATAAAAGGTCACTTTATTTTCTGCAGATAGATCTTCTGCCATCGTAGCAGTGTACCTTACCAATTAAAAACAAGAATTTTGTTGTAGACAAGGTTCAGGAAAAAACTTTATTTCCGCTACTAAAATTAAAAATGCTGCGGTAAGCACCCTGATGAAAATCAATCACGAGATTTTGTGGCGGTAAAAATGAACGGCTTTTAATTGCTTGAAAAAATATGCACCACCAGCGACACATGTACCCAAGCCGGAATATATATATATATATAGATGCGAATCTCCGCTACTTTTATGTCACAAAATCGATATTAAAAAATATTTATCAAGACGTTCGATATTGTCCTGAATTTAACAATAAAGATCACGTCGGGGTCACCAAAAAATGTGTAGCCAACGAGCTTTTTCGATGGCTATTTTAATTTGCCGAAATAAAAAATGCAAATTTCTAATAAGCGTATAAATTTTATTGAAGCGATTTGAAATGCAGCCGGGTTCGATTTAGCCCGTGCGCTCTGATTAGCGATTGAACAACGAGTAAAAAAATGTAAATGTTAGGTGAAACTAATGAGAGCATTTAGCAAAGGCAAAAGCAATAAATGAGATTAATTTGGATAAATTTGTGTATATGCACGTATGTATGTATATGCTAGTATGTATCTAAAATGAACTTGACTTCTCATTGCTTCGCAGAGCAATTTACAATGTATGTATGTATGTACATATGTAAAATGTATTAATTTGGAGTGGAGTTTGTCATATTATATTAACTGGACTGTGCTGCTAGCATTGTTCCGTTTTCGGCAGTGCCCAGCAAGCCAACAGCTAATGGTTCTGCTGTAGACAGTGCAGGCGTAACCAAACAAGTTATTCTTCGCTGGATTTCAGAGCTGATGTTGTTGCTAGTGTTGATGCTGGTTCCTAAATAACCGAAGTCTTTTACTATTTCGAAATTATGGCTGCCTACAGTAGCGTGGTTGGCAAGGCGTATATGCGCTGACTCTTTGCTCGATGACAGCAGGTACTTCATTTTGCCCTCATTCACCATCAAACCCAACTTTACCTCTTCTTTTTCCAGTTTGGAATAAGCAGAACTAACGGCGCGGGTGTTTAGGCCGATGATATCAATGTCATCAGCATATGCCAGTAATTGCACGCTTTTATAGAATATTGTTCCAGAGCGGTTAAGTTCTGCAGCTAGTATAATTTTCTCCAGCATCAAATTAAAGAAATCGCACAATAGGGGTCACCCTGTCTGAAACCTCGTTTAGTTTCGAACGGCTCGGAGATGTTCTTCCCAATTCTGACTGAGCTGATGGTGTTGTTCAACGTCATTTTGTACAGACGAAGAGGTGACGTGCGTCGATTCGTCTTTCGCGGTTTTTTTTTCAAGATTTGGTGCATTGTGAAAATCTGGTCGATGGTAGATTTACCAGGCCTGAAGCCGCACTGATAAGGTTCAATCGGCCTATTCACGGTGAGCTTCAATCTTTCGCACAATACACTTGACTGAATTATGTGCTCCAAATATGAGTCAAATCGGACCACAAATACGATTTTTTAATATCTCGATCCTTGCGCCACCTGGCGGCGATTTTTTTTCATAGGTCGCTTTCTATTCATGTATGTATTATGTGTTTCAAATATGAGCCAAATATACCCCAAATACGATTTTTTTAATATATCGATCCTTGCGCCACCAAGCGGCGATTTTTCTTATTATTGCATTGTCATCGGGTTCTGAACTATATTCCAAGTTTCAAACTTGTAGCTTATCGGGAAGTTACTTAAATTTCAATTACAAAATTCGTTCACAACGGCCGGCCGGTCCACTGGCCGGCCTGTTAAGTCAAGCTAAATAAACCGTTTAAAAAACAGATTATGTTGGAAAGTTACAAATAAGTTAAGTTCAATATGTCAGTGTCAGTTAGAATGTAGACCCACATTCTTTTTTCGGACGGCAGCATACTTAACGGCATTTTCGATAGATATAAAATAAAAATTCGATTGGTAATTTGTACGATGATACAAAGTTTCACGTTTCTGGTGGATGAATCACTTATCTGAACAATACATATATGCCGTATATGTAAATATTTGATGACAAATATCTAATCTGGCACCTAAATATACCCGCTCACCAAATTTTATCATGATATCTCAAAAAGTAAGGGACTAGTTTGCGTTCAAACAGACAGACGGACACGGCTAAGTTAACTCAGCTCGTTTATTTCTTCTCCTTTGGGAACAATTCATTCTCATGAAATGTATAAAAAGTAGTACAAAAATAATAAAATGAAAGAAGGAGAGACATTCTCTTTGTAATTAACATGACCTTGTAATAAATTATGATCTTCTTTGTGCTGTATATGTGTCAACGATTTGTGAGTTCTACAGAAGCGACAAAAGAAATTATCCATGAAGGAAGGAATAAAACCAAGGATGGTGTTTGAACCTAAGTTATCTCCAAGAATAAGTCCTAAAATAAAATGCATCGCTTTCTGACCTTCTGAAGTTTTTATAATGATCCCGTTTTCTCCGGGGTTTTGCAGGCCTCGAATCAAATTGCAAAGGCATTGTCTATTTCCATAAAGTGTGGCTGCTTATTATATTTCTGAACATCGCAAGACAGGAAATGAATAATAAATGGATGTAACTGTACTAGTATGTGGTCTAAGAGGATTATAAACTTCGGCCGCCGTGGTGTGGTGGTAGCGTTCTCCACCTACCACACTGATGGTCCTGCGTTCAACTCCCGGGCAAAGGCACATAAAAGGTCAACAAGTTTTTTGAATTGGAAAAAAGTGTTTATAATTGGGGTTGCCTCTCGAAGTGATTTGGCAAACACTTCGAGTGTATTTCTGCCATGAAAAGCTTCTCTGTGGAAATTCGTCTACCTTGCAGATGTCGTTCGGAGTCCGACCAATTGGGACCCATTTGTATGGAAAATTAGAGAAGTTCTGCCATAATCTCATCGGAGGTAAATTGCGTCAAGTATTTGTTTTATGTATTTTTAATCATCTATTAATAAAAAAAGGCAAAACAGTTTTTCCTTTTTAATAAATGGTACACTTTTTTGCTTCTACAAAGAATCACAAATAAAGTGACAAGGAATCTTTTAAAATTTTTAAAAGCATATCATTTTTTTCCAAAGCCTTTCAAAAGAGAATAGAAAAAGGCACTAGTGCACCGGCGATTGCAACTTCATCGTAGAGCAGAATGCTTCTTGAAAATCTTTCAGCAATTTCTCTGCTCATTGCGAACTCCTCAAAACCTCATTTTTATTGAGACACTTAAATGATTTATATTAATTTATGAGTCCTCTAAAAGGATGTGATATGGATTCGATAAATGAGGTCAGCAGACATTGCTATTCAAAATTATTTTCAGAGTTCGAAAGAAAGTTATTCTCCATGAACACTTTAACGGAGTAAAAGTTGTAAAGCTCAAAAGCAAATCGGATATATTTTTCTTGGGCTAAGCATTGATAACTTAATAATATCCATTGCAAAATCATTTTCTCTCTCTGCACTGCCAAACGTATTGCAAATGTATGCCTCTGGGCTCTTCTCATGCGCATTCACTGTTTGTGCAGTGCTCTCCTGACACATTTGCTCTTACCCTATATATCGAACAAAACAATTCAAAGAACTAAAAAAAATTTATTGCATGACCCTACAAATGTATATTTAAATGTACATCTTTGGCCCAAATTTAAGCCGCATATGAAGCAATCCATTAAATAAAAATAAAAAATGCAATCTGTTAAAAAAATTAAATACCTTCTTCCACTTAGTTTAAGCAAAAATTATGTAGTTCTAAATAAACAACTTAAAATTGCACAACAATTAGCAATCAATTATTTTACCTCTGACAATACTTTTAAATGTTTAATCCTGTTCACTATTTTTTGTTTTACAGTTATCACCCGCATTCACTTTGAAATATTTTGTTGAATGAAAAGAGATACTTTAAAGGCTCGTTCATTTAGTAATACATTCCAAAAAAGTATTTAGTAATATGTACAAAATTTTTGGTATATTATGCGAAAGTAAAGAATCCGTTATTGATTTGTATTATTTAAGAAAGTTTTTATTTATTTATTTAAGAAAGTTTTTCGCACGAAATAAATGTAATATTGAGCTGCACTAGCTTAACGCAGGCATCAACATAGTCCAGCGAATTGAAACGCAACGGCTACGCTGGCTAGGCCATGTTGATGAGGATCCGGCTAAGAAAGCCTTTCGTAAAATAAACGACATATTTCCTAAAATGTACAAAAGAAATGTCGTACGAAAGCCCTTTCGTAATATTTACGAATCGTTCCTTAAATCTTGCTTCATTGATATACACCTTTTCATAATACATACATATGTACGAAATTTTCGAAGAATAAGACTATGAAAATCTTTCGTACGACTTTTACGAAATTTTATTTTCTGTGTATACAATTTTGGAAAATAGCAAAAATGTGATTATTAAGCACTTAATGCAGCTACAATATAATCAAATATTCTGTGTATGCTGAAATAAACGCCTAATTAAAAGTTTCTTAATATTCGAAAAGGGGCGTTGCACTGCCTGCTTCTGACAAAATCTGTTTTTAAACGATTTTATTTAGGTTGACTTGACAGGCTGCATGCACGGCCGGCCGTTGTGAACGAATTTTGTAATTAAAATTTAAGTAACTTCCCGATAAGCTACAAGCTTGAAAATTGGAATATAGTTCAGAACCCGATGACAATGCAATAATAAGAAAAAAAAATCGAAAAAAGGATCGAGATATTCGCAAAAATCGTATTTGTGGTCCGATTTGGCTCATATTTGGAACACAGAATACGTACACGAATACAAAGCGACCTACGAAAAAAATCGCCACTAGGTGGCGCAAGGAACGAGATATTCACGAACATCGTATTTGTGGTCCGATTTGGCTCATATTTGGAACACATAATACATGCAAGAATAAAAAGCGACTTATAAAAAAATCGCCGCTAGGTGGCGCAAGGATCGAGATATTCACAAAAATCGTATTTGTGGCCCGATTTGGCTCATATTTGGAACACATAATACGTACAAGAATAGAAAGCGACCTACGAGAAAAAATCGCCACTAGGTGGCGCAAGGATCGATATATTAAAAAAATCGTATTTGTGGTCTAATTTGGCTCATATTTGGAACACATAATACATGTAAGAATAAAAAGCGACTTATGAAAAAAATCGCCACTAGGTATTTGTGGTCCGATTTGGCTCATGTTTGGAGCACATAATACATACAAGAATAGAAAGCGACCTATGAAAAAAATCACCGCTAGATGGCGCAAGGATCTAGATATTCACAAAAATCGTATTTGTGGTCCGATTTGGTACATATTTGGAACACATAATACATACATGAATAGAAAGCGTCCTATGATGCCCGATTTGGCTCACATTTGGAACAAATATTGCATACAGTCCGGTAGAAAGGACATGAAAATATTTTGGAGTTGGACGAGGGACAAGCATACGTGGCGCAGAGTCGAATAAAGTCTTTGTAAGGATTATGTATTGAGGAATTAGGTTGTAACAAATTGTCAGGAAAGAGTCCTTGTAATAATGAGTCACTAAATGAAATAAATAGAATGAGAAATAATAGGCAATTAAATAAAGACTAAAAACTTGAAAATTAAATAATTAAAACAATTGTTTAAGTTAAACGGTTTTATTGAAAACAATACTTACATGAAGTAATAATAATATGAAAAGCTAGAAAATAATTAGGTAGGTCCTAATTACTAGTCATCACACTCCTTATCAATCTATTGATAGTCATAAGTAAAACCAACTGTACCTTAATCAGGTTATGCTACGCCTCATATTTTTAGAAATTTCACGCGCCCAAAGCTTTTATTTAATTGTCTGATCAACGCTCTTGATTGATAATGAGTGTGATGACTAGTACCTAGGGCCTACCTCATTATTTTCTAGCTTTTCGTATTATTATTACTTCATGTAAGTATTGTTTTCAATAAAACCGTTTAACTTAAAAAAAAATGTTTAATTATTTTATTTTAAGTAATTTTTTATGTTTTTTATTGGTCATAGATCAAAACCGACTTAAGCTGTCATTACAAACTCAATAAACTGATGATGGCATCTGAAAATAAAATAATTTAAAAAAAAATTTAAGTTAAACGGTTTTATTGAAAACAATACTTACATGAAGTAATAATAATACGATAAGCTAGAAAATAATTAGGTAGGTCCTAGGTACTAGTCATCACACTCCTTATCAATCTAGGGCGTTGATCAGACAATTAAATAAAAGCATTGGGCGCGTGAAATTTCTAAAAATGTGAGGCGTAGTATAAGCTGATTAAGGTTCAGTTGGTTTTAATTATGACTATCAATAGAAATATGACGCGTCTAACGCTTGTATTTAATTGTCTGATCAACGCCCTAGATTGATAAGGAGTGTGATGACTAGTACCTAGGACCTACCTAATTATTTTCTAGCTTTTCGCATTATTATTAGTTCATGTAA
The DNA here is from genome assembly GCF_040869045.1 of Eurosta solidaginis. Classification (NCBI taxonomy): domain Eukaryota; kingdom Metazoa; phylum Arthropoda; class Insecta; order Diptera; family Tephritidae; genus Eurosta; species Eurosta solidaginis. The sequence continues at coordinate 152,714,640 of NC_090319.1, forward strand.
GTATTGTTTTCAATAAAACCGTTTAACTTAAACATTTTTTTTCTAATTATTTTATTTTCATGTTTTTAGTCTTTATTTAATTGCCTATTATTTCTCATTCTATTTAGTTCATTTAGTGACTCATTATTACAAGGACTCTTTCCTGACAATTTGTTACAACCTAAGTCCTCAATACATAATCCTTCCAAAGACTTTACTCGACTCTGCACCACGTATGCTTGTCCCTCCTCCAACTCCAAAATATTTTGATGTCACTTCTACCCGACTGTATGTAATATTTGTTCCAAATATGAGCCAAATCGGGCATCATAGGTCGCTTTCTATTCATGTATGTATTATGTGTTCCAAATATGGACTAAATGGGACCACAAATGCGATTTTTGTGAATATCTCGATCCTTGCGCCACCTAGTGGCAATTTTTTTCATAGGTCGCTTTCTATTCTTGTATGTATTACGTGTTCCAAATTCGGACCACAAATATGATTTTTGTGAATATCTCAATCCTTGCACCACCTAGCGGCGATTTTTTTTACATAAGTCGCTTTTTATTATTGCATGTATTGTGTTCTTAATATTAGCCAAATCGGACCACAAATACGATTTTTGTGAATATCTCGATCCTTGCGCCATCTAGCGTCTATTTTTTTCATAGGTCGCTTTCTATTCTTGTATGTATTATGTGTTCCAAATATGAGCCAAATCGGGCCACAAATTCGATTTTTGTGAATATCTCGATCCATGCGCCACCTAGCGGCGATTTTTTTCATAGGTCGATTTCTATTCTTGTATGTATTATGTGTTCTAAATATGAGCCAAATCGGACCACAAATACGATTTTTACGAATACCTCGATCCTTGCGCCACCTAGCGGCAATTTTTTTTTTATTATTGCATTGTCATCGGGTTCTGAACTATATTCCAAGTTTCAAGCTTGCAGCTTATCGGGAAGTTACTTAAATTTTAATTACAAAATTCGTTCACAACGGCCGGCCGTGCGTGCAACCTGTCAAGTCAACCTAAATAAAACCGTTTAAAAAATGAACGAAATCGGTACAGTGCCACACACAAGGGACCTTAGGCCAACATAATGGGCAATACACATATTTGCGAAAAACAATGCTATGCAGAAGGGACGAGAAATGTCTGTTTAAACAAATTCATAATCCTGTTGAACACAGCCACCGATTTTGATCGTCCGATGCCAGTCGTAATCGTCCGACAAAATCAAACACACGTATATATGAGCGTGTGTACATTTCAATCGATCACCGAGTTGTTGCCGGCATTTGTAGTTTTTTACTGTCGATAAATTCGCGCGTGTTCAATTTTATCGTCCGATAAATTGCGTGCATTTACTGTGAAAAATTAATTATTTGTGCGATGTACTGAAAATTTGATTAAGTGCGTGCTAAACAGGCGCTCTCTATGGAATAAACCCATAAAAGCATAAACGCAAGCGTATTGTTGCGAAAAACTAAAATGTAAGAAAAAAGCTGCCGGCCGATAATCGGTTGCAATTTTAACATCAGCCCGGCCGATTTCATCAGCTGATTGCAATTTTTCAGTTTATTGGTGGCTCTGTAAGCGTACCTTTAGTGTCAAAAAACTTAATCTCAATGTATTAAATGATAGAATCTTTCAGCTGAGTAAAATGTTCGGTTGCAACCTTAACTTTGCCCTCACGGAACAGAGGAAGTAAGAGATCTCTCTGACAGTACCATGCAGCACTAAGAATTGTCAAACGCCTGAGAGCAGTGGTCGACCCAACAGAAGTCCCCACGGTACCAAAAGTTAAGGTATGGATACCATGCGTGATGAAGTCGGAGGCTACACTGTGACTTCTGCAGAATCAGAATCCGAACATACCGACACAGGATTGGAAGGTACTAACTGTATCTCGGCCTACGAAGGAAGTTCAGTCTACTTCTTCCAAATAAATAAGCAGGCGGAGGATATATTGTACACGCAGCTTGGCAAAATGTCCTTTGGTACAGGCAAAATGTTCATGCGGCTAAGGAAAAGAAGTCCCGAGGATAAAAATCCTAACACGCTAGAAGTGGGCGAAGTCGAAAAGGACCTTACAAGCCGACGTCACCAAGAAGGCGATACAAGAAGACCAATAGCCAAATGGTGCTGCGATATGCACAGAGGAATACCCGGCACAGCATTTACGAGAGGCTGGAAGGGGCCTCGAATACTCTAAACCAAAATGGCAAGGGAGGACGACGACGTCACAACGAAGGTGCTGGAGGGGGACAAACAGTCCAATGGTGCTGCGAGACTTACAGATAAACCTCCAACACAGTAAAGTGGCGTCGAGAAAACTCCTCCTAACCCTTGAGGAGGGTTCGCTTGACGTGGCGCTGATCCAGGAATCGTGGCTCTCATCGAGAGGAAAAGTTTCCGGACTTAGCGCTCGCGGATTTGGCGTTTACTACGCACGGGTGCGAGCTGTAGTGATAGTAAGGAAACAGCTGCATTCATATATTCTGCCTAATTACAATACTGAGGACCTCGTAGTGGTGGCCGTTGAGCAAAATAATAAGCAGGCATTTATCCTGGCATCCTGCTACATGGGTCATACTGCGGAGGTTCCACCCATTTAGTGCAAGAGGCTAGTACAGAACAAAGGGCGGTTGGTTATAGGCACGGATGCAAATGCGCACCACATTGCGTGGGGAGGAGCAGATACGAACGAGGGAGGCCAATCTCTATTTTGTTACACTTTAAACCAGTTAGCCATCAGGGAAATGTCCCTACATACATTGGTCCAACATCCAGAAATGTTCTTGATATTACATTGAGCTCCGAACGTGGTATATCAAGGTATGATTGGACGGTTCTTGATAGACCATCCTTCTCCGACCATACGTATATCAGCTTCAATATCCCCCTAATGTGGAGGAACTGGAGGAGTCTAATGAATTCCTAACAAGGACGCTTATGACTGCATATAACAAAGCTTGCCCCCTAAGATCCAGAGGAAAAGCAAAGCCGCCATGAAGGAACAATGGGCTGGGTCTTCCTAGAAGACAGATAAAAAAAATGTTTAAGCTAGCAAAGACTGCGGAAGGTGAAGCGTGTCTGGACGAGTACAGGGATCTACTGAGGATCTACAATCGTGAAATTTCCAGGGCGAAGAGAATGTCATGGAAAAGTTTCTTTACGGACATAGAGTGCTCCAGCGAAACAGCACGGTTTAAAAAGTCCTAGCAAGTGAAAACATAGTCCGGGGACTAATAAAGAAAGAGAACGGGGATTGGTTACGTAATAGTGAGGAATCCCTTGACGTGCTTTTCGATACACATTTCCCATCGGGAGATGGTTTAGAAGAGGCACTTCGGAATTTTTCTAATTTGATTCTGCTAATTGTCACTAGTAATGTAAAAATTATTTTTTTTTGTACTTGAAATTTTTTTTTGGAATTCTTCCTTTTTTATTTTCGTCACCACGTACATTCCTTTGAAACCAACCTTAATTATTTTTTTGTTGTTTTGGTTTTTTTTTATTTTGCTTTGCATCTTTTTTTTTTTCTTTTAGCGTAAATACACTTGCTATTTATAAATTTCTTCTTTTCTAACACATAATCTCTGTTAGTTTTTTTATTTTTAATTTTAGATTCTTTTAATATTTCTGTTAGCTTTCCGAAATTTTTAGCAAACTCACTTTTCATTTCTTTTTGTTTCTGATCATATTCATTTCAATTTATTTTTGTGCCGCTTACATCGACGCCCGCCATCGCGAATGAGTGAGCGCGGTATCAATTGTAAGAAATCATCAAACCTAGCTTAGGTGGTAAATGGTAAAACTATAATATGCTGCTTTTATTTGGCGTGAGTATTATTCTTGTCATATTAGTCGATTGGAGAGAGTTCAGAAAATCTTTATTAAGAATGCTCTGCGACCTCTTCATTTTGAGCTTCCGGTTCCCGCTTATGAGTTTAGATGTTTACTTATCGGTCTTAAGACACTAAATTGTAGGAGAACCTTGTTATCTTTAACTTTCCTTTTTAATTTGATATCTGGGTGGTCGACTACTCCTTTTTACTTGAACGTATTTTCTTTCTTATTCCTAATATTTGTTTAAGGAATCATGCAACATTTTATGTGGGGCTGGCGAGGACCAATTATGCTGCCAATGCTCCTGTTGTCAGAGCTCTTAGAGAGTTTAATTTGCTTCCGAAATCTTCAGTTTTGGATTTCTCCTTTTGTGAAAATAGGTTAAAAATGCTACTTAATGACCAGTTAAGTTAGTTGGTATTTGCCTACATTTGTAATTAGTCTGTAAGAAATTTAACAATTTCAAGATTAAAAAATATATATAAATAAGTATAAATAAACACCTTTTATTTGAAACCCATATCGTACCAGCACATTCTAGAGTCACCCCTGGTCCACTTTTATGGCGATATCCCGAAATGGCGTCGACCTATAAAACTATGGCCCGCTCCCTTTTAAAATACTTCTTACTACCTTCCATTTGATACCCATGTCATACAAACACATTCCAGGGTTACCCTAGGTTCATTTTCCTACATTGTGATTTTCTCTTATTTTGTCTCCAAAGCTCTCAGCTGAGTATGTAATGTTCGGTTACACCCGAACTTAGCCTTCCTTACTTGTTTTTATACTCAGTTGAGCAGAGCTCACAGAGTATATTAAGTTTGATTGGATAACGGTTGGTTGTACATATATAAAGGAATCGAGATAGATATAGACTTCCATATATCAAAATAATCAGGATCGAAAAAAAATTTGATTGAGCCATGTCCGTCCGTCCGTCCGTCCGTCCGTCCGTCCGTCCGTCCGTTAACACGATAACTTGAGTAAATTTTGAGGTATCTTGATGAAATTTGCTATGTAGGTTCCTGAGCACTCATCTCAGATCGCTATTTAAAATGAACGATATCGGACTATAACCACGCCCACTTTTTCGATATCGAAAATTTCGAAAAACCGAAAAAATGCGATAATTCATTGCCAAAGGTGGTTAAAGCGATGAAACTTGGTAGATGGGTTGACGTTATGACGCAGAATAGAAAATTAGTAAGATTTTGGACAATGGGCGTGGCACCGCCCACTTTTACAAGAAGGTAATTTAAAAGTTTTGCAAGTTGTAATTTGGCAGTCGTTGAAGATATCATGATGAAATTTGGCAGGAACGTTACTACTATTACTATATATGTGCTAAATAAAAATTAGCAAAATTGGATGAAGAACACGCCCACTTTTTAAAAAAAAATTTTTTTTAATTCAAATTTTAACAAAAAATTTAATATCTTTACTGTATATAAGTAAATTAAGTCAAAATTCAACTCCAGTAATGATATGATGCAACAAAATACAAAAATAAAAGAAAATTTCAAAATGGGCGTGGCTCCGCCCATTTTCATTTAGTTTGTCTAGAATAATTTTAATGCTATAAGTCGAACAAAAATCTACCAATCCTTCTCAAATTTGGTAGAAGCATAGATTATGTGACGGTAACTGTTCTCTGTGAAAATGGGCGAAATCGGTGGAAGCCACGCCCAGTTTTTATACACAGTCCACCGTCTGTCCTTCCGCTCGGCCGTTAACACAATAACTTGAGCAAAAACCGATATATCTTTACTAAACTTAGCCCACATACTTATCTGAACTCACTTTATCTTGGTATAAAAAATGGCCGAAATCCGACCATAACCACGCCCACTTTATCGATATCGAAAATTACGAAAAATGAAAAAAATGCCATAATTCTATACCAACTACGAAAAAAGGGATGAAACATGGTAACTGTATTGGTTTAGTGACGCAAAATATAACTTTCGAAAAAACTTTGTAAAATGGGTGTGACACCTACCATATTAAGTAGAAGAAAATGAAAAAGTTCTACAAGGCGAAATCAACAGCCCTTGGAATCTTGGCAGGAATACTGTAGTGGTATTGCATATATAAATAAATTAGCAGTACCCGACAGATGATTTTCTGGATCACCTGGTCCACATTTTGGTCGATACCGCGAGAACGCCTTCACATATACATCTAAGTCAGTCGCTTTTAAAACCCTCACTAATACTTTTAATTTGATATCCATATCGTCACCCTGGCCCACCCTAATGGCGATATCTCGAAAAGGCGTCCACCTATAGACCTAATGCCCACTCCCTGTTAAAATGCTCAGTAACATCTTTCGTTTGATACCCATATCGTACAAACATTCTATAGTCACCCCTGGCCCACCCTAATGGCGATATCTCGAAAAGGTGTCCACCTATAGACCTAATGTCCACTCCCTCTTAAAATGCTCAGTAACACCTTCGTTTGATACCCATATCGTACAAACATTCTAGAGTCACCCCTGGCCCACCCTAATGGCGATATCTCGAAAAGGCGTCCACCTATAGACCTAATGCCCACTCCCTCTTAAAATGCTCAGTAACACCTTTCGTTTGATACCCATATCGTACAAACATTCTAGAGTCACCCCTGGCCCACCCTAATGGCGATATCTCGAAAAGGCGTCCACCTATAGACCTAATGCCCACTCCCTCTTAAAATGCTCAGTAACACCTTTCGTTTGATACCCATATCGTAGAAACATTCTAGAGTCACCCTTGGTCCACCTTTATGGCGATATCTCGAAAAGTCGTCCACCTATAGAACTAAGGATTACTCCCTTTTAAAATACTCATTACCACCTTTCATTTGATACCCATATCGTACAAACACATTCTAGAGTCACCCTGGCCCACCCTAATGGCGATATCTCGAAAAGGCGTCCACCTATAGACCTAATGCCCACTCCCTCTTAAAATGCTCAGTAACACCTTTCGTTTGATACCCATATCGTACAAACATTCTAGAGTCACCCCTGGCCCACCCTAATGGCGATATCTCGAAAAGGCGTCCACCTATAGACCTAATGTCCACTCCCTCTTAAAATGCTCAGTAACACCTTTCGTTTGATACCCATATCGTACAAACATTCTAGAGTCACCCCTGGCCCACCCTAATGGCGATATCTCGAAAAGGCGTCCACCTATAGACCTAAAGCCCACTCCCTCTTAAAATGCTCAGTAACACCTTTCGTTTGATACCCATATCGTACAATCATTCTAGAGTCACCCCTGGCCCACCCTAAAGGCGATATCTCGAAAAGGCGTCCACCTATAGACCTAATGCCCACTCCCTCTTAAAATGCTCAGTAACACCTTTCGTTTGATACCCATATCGTACAAACATTCTAGAGTCACCCCTGGCCCACCCTAATGGCGATATCTCGAAAAGGCGTCCACCTATAGACCTAATGCCCACTCCCTCTTAAAATGCTCAGTAACACCTTTCGTTTGATACCCATATCGTACAAACATTCTAGAGTCACCCTTGGTCCACCTTTATGGCGATATCTCGAAAAGGCGTCCACCTATAGAACTAAGGATAAATCCCTTTTAAAATACTCATTACTACCTTTCATTTGATACCCATATCGTACAAAACCATTCTAGAGTCACCCCTGGCCCACCCTAATGGCGATATCTCGAAAAGGCGTCCACCTATAGACCTAATGCCCACTCCCTCTTAAAATGCTCAGTAACACCTTTCGTTTGATACCCATATCGTACAAACACATTCTAGAGCCACCCCTGGCCCACCCTAATGACGATATCTCGAAAAGGCGTACACCTATAGACCTCATGCCCACTCCCTCTTAAAATGCTCAGTAACACCTTTCGTTTGATACCCATATCGTACAAACATTCTAGAGTCACCCTTGGTCCACCTTTATGGCGATATCTCGAAAAGGCGTCCACCTATAGAACTAAGGATAAATCCCTTTTAAAATACTCATTATAACCTTTCATTTGATACCCATATCGTAACACATTCTAGAGTCAGCCCTGGTCCACCTTTATGGCGATATCCCTAAATGGCGTCCATCCATAGAACTATGGCCTACTCTCCCTTAAAATACTCTTTAATACCTTCCATTTGATACACATGTCATACAACCACATTCCAGGGTTACCCTAGGTTCATTTTCCTACATGGTGATTTTCCTTATTTTGTCTCCATAGCTCTCAACTGAGTATGTAATGTTCGGTTACACCCGAACTTAGCCTTCCTTACTTGTTAATTTTAGATTCTTTTAATATTTCTGTTAGCTTTCCACAATTTTTAGCAAACTCACTTTTCATTTCACTTTGTTTCTGATCATATTCATTTCAATTTATTTTTGTGCCGCTTACATTGACCCACTCGACGCCCGCCATCGCGGGTGAGTGAGCGCGGTATCAATTGTAAGAAATCATCGAACCTAGCTTAGGCGGTAAATGGTTTTTACGTATGCATAGGAAGAGACATACATATGTATGTAAAATCCTTTTCCTCACAGGTCCCCCCCAGATTGCAGGCGCCTACGATGCTGATGTGCTGATCAAGTGAGTGAGTAAAAGATCATGCTCTTTTTTTTATGTCCCACGTATATACATATGTAACAAGCTTCTTTGCTATGTACATACCAAGTACCTTATCCTAGGTCAGGGATTCGCGTTGCTTTATATACACTGCAAATTTTTGATGCATGGATTCCTTTTTTTTTTCATTGTTCGGGAATAGATACAAAGGGGTATCTTATCTATGGTTAGAACAAGTAATTGGCCGATAACACATCCATTATGGTGTACCGATATTACTGCTTACTTTATATTTTTGGGATCAAGTTTTTTTTTGGTTTCAAATTAATATTCTTCTGTTCTATAGAACATTTTTTTGAGGTTGAATACTTCAAACACTGAATTAATAAGCTAGATTAGTTCTTTTATTAAGGATTTTTTTTGCTAATAACTGAGATTTTGAATTTTCTAAATTTATTCTTTTAAATTAAGGATTTGTTTTTTTTTGTAATAATTTATACCGTGAAACTTCCTGAATTCATACTTTATAATTCTAAGCAGTATTTTTTCTTTATTATTTACATTTAATTTGTCCACTATGAAAAGATAGCCAAGTTAGGGTATTTTTAGTCCTTTTAGAATAAATAAAAAAAATGCTTATAACGTGTTGGAATTCAGAAGGCTGAACATTTTTTTAGTGATGAAGGGCTACATTCAGGAGCTTTGGTGGTGGGTGTTGTCCTTGGGTTCAAGAGGTGAAGTGGAAGGTGATGATCCGATAGACCTTTAGACAGGCGGACTTATGTCAGGCATTGGAGGCACTGTAGGAATAGAGGAGTAAGCATATGGCTTCGCGTAAGATACGCGAAGAGGGTGGGTAGACTCCCCCTACCTCTGGACGGTCCTTCTCCTCACCTCTTCCCTCTCATTCTTTCTGATCTGTAAATTCTTCTATACAACTAGGCATGAACCTTTTTCTGTGTGTGACTCCTGGTAAGGTTGGTGAGCAAAAACCCCACCCGTTCGACGAGCTAGCAGGGGCTTGCAACCATGCCGCACGCCACCTCCGCCTTGCCACCAAAAGTCAGTTACATAACATATTTGCTAAGAGGACGGAGTTATTTTATAACATAGGTCCTGGTTTTTGATAAGGTTTTTCAGTTTGGTCGTTAAAACAAACTTCTGGTAACACTAAGGACTCATTCAGTCTACGTGCGGTCCTCATGGACAGGCCAGTCAACCTAACCTAACAGAATATTTGGCCTCTCTTCGCTACACTTTGCACTCGAAAATAAAAGAGTTATGATTTTTTTTAACGTTACAAATGTTTCCGTTTATGATAAAAAGCTTATGTTCACGACATGTATAAATATTAACTTATGTGACTTTATTTAAAACAAGGATTTTGAATTAAAAACATAAATAAATATGCAAAAGGAGCGTGCCCGCGATTGCCGGCTAATAGTGATTGACTAGTTCGTTGCAATAGATCGTTGATGACGATGGTAGTTCATGGGTGTTGGCGCCTTTCCACTCGCCGCTCACGGCTGCGCATAATAATTTCGCCGCCGTGTAAATATTAATGGAGGCGGCTTAAACATCCTGCCCGCCGTGCAGGGAGGTGCTTGTACGCACCCTATGCCGTTCTTAAAAGACGAGGATGGTCGTATCTAAAGCGCGACTGGCCGTATTGCACCGTTGGCATTGCGCCGTTTGCAGTCCTTGTGGGGTGCGCGCGATCGTCCGGTTGGCCGTCCGTTCGGGATCGAGGGTTGCCGCTGGTTTCTTCGCAGGTTGCCCCTTTTCGGTCCTACAGGCGCAGGTGTGTTTCCTCTTCTTCGGTCCGCAGCGCGGGGTAGCGGTGGCAGAGCCGGCACTGGAGCCGGTCTCTGCCGTGGGAGCCAGATGGGTGTCGTCCTGAAAATATAAGAACAGACAGAGAAGCGAGAAATGGTTGGATACAGCGGATGATAAACGGAAAGTTTGTTATACAAGGAAAACGTATATATTGTAACGAATTTAAGGAAACTCCGCTTTTTACACCATCTTAAAAAGTTCGAATCGCTGAATTGTCGAATAAATAACTCCAATATTCAGTAATGCAAAATGGTTTTTATTAGATTACTTTGGGAGTAGTATAATAATACTTCACAATTATACTTCAATTCGCAACTGATAGCGTGTTTAAGTCAAACTGAATACTGACTACTCAGCTTGTGCTGCTTTTATACTCTCCGTTGCTTGATTCGCTTATTTCTACTAAGGTCTAGGAATTTCGTAAACTGCTTGGTTACCAGCCGCCTGCATGTATATTTGTAGTTTGTTGCCTGTATATGTAAGTAACTCTGAAGACTCACCTAACGCTTTGAATCTTAATCCTGCTCAGGACATTAATCTTCCGCAAGTGGAGCTCATAGACTTGGCTTCCCCTAATCCGCAAGCTGTGGTTCCATCCACTTCTAAAGCCGCGGAAAACCCCTTAGATTCTCAAACTGTAACTTCTGAAACTGCAACTTCTCAATCTGTGATTTCTTATTCAGAAGCACCGGCTAAGAAGCTGGTTGTAGTCCCGCTCAAAAAATCGATTTTTGTATCTCGCTTTGACAAAGACAGTTCCGTTGAGGATATCAAGTCTTATGTCACTTCAAAAATTAAGGCTGACGGCATGACTTTAAGAAAATTTAAATTTAATTACGAAAGAAACATTTCTTCATTTAGAATAGATGTTTACTCAAAAGATTTTGATAAACTTTTGGACAGCGCATTTTGGCCGCCAGGGGCTTTTGTTCGCGAATTTGTGCATAAGACTATTGAGATTACTCAAAATGTAACAAAAATTCCTCCTCAAAATTCCGATTCAAAAAACTTAATTTAACATCTTGCTTAAGCATTTACTATCAAAACGTTAGAGGCTTAAATACTAAATTACCTGCCTTATATTTGAAAACCATTCACTGTAACTATAATATTATTGCTTTTACCGAAACATGGCTTAAACCCAATGTTTTAAATTCCGAAATTTTTTGCGGTGAGTATCAGACCTATATAAATGATCGCTAAAATAGGACCGGAGGTGGTGTCTTGCTAGCTGTACATTCTTCAATTCCATCTGAAGATGCCAATTTAGCCGAAGTTTATTCCATCGAGTTTAAATGCATCCGAATCTTTCTAGGCCGGGGTCATATTTACTTAGCCGTTTGCTATATTCCACCGTCTTCTGATCTATCAGTGTATATGCACCATATTTCACTGTTACAATCAGTCAACTCGATGATAAAGCCCACGGACTCAATGATTGTTTTAGGCGACTTTAACCTGCCACATATATCTTGGAATACCGTTGATCACAATATTGTCCCCGTATCATCCAAGATGCATAACAATGACTTTTTGGATGGAATTACTGATCTTTGCCTTAATCAGGTCAACTTCTTTCCGAATAAGTACGGAAAATTCTCAGACTTAGCATTTGTTGACGACATACCTAAATTTTCTATAAATCGGTGTGAACCTCTTGTTTTGCCAGAAGACGTTTACCATCCTTCTCTTGAGATAACTTACGAAGTCATAAGCAACGAAGTCGGCTGCACTAACAAAACACGTGTCTCTACCAGATGCTTTGATTTTTCCAAAACTAATTTCAACAATTTAAATAAAGAGCTTTCTAAGATAACGTGGCCTCGATATAAACAGGATGTAGAGGAAAACGTTTTACATTTTAATAAAACCATTTATACTTTATTTGAAAAACATGTGCCCAAACGCACATGCTCGTACATTGAACCAGTACAAGCTTGGTTTACTAAAGATTTAAAAGCTTTAAAAAATAAGAAATCACGTTTATTCAAATTATATAAGAGAATCGGTTTACATTCTCATTATGCACAGTATGCTATTTTCCGTCATAAGTATTTTGAACTTAATAAAAAGTGTTATAAAGCTTACATATTGTCACGGATATTAGCATCACTAAGTTATACCATCACTAAGGCGATTCTAAGGCATGCTAAGCGATATTTACGTCAATAATCAAATCATGTATACACATATATAAGGCAGCCGAGAGATGTCACACACAGATGCATTTACTTATACGCCTATGTGTGCGCGAGAGACTTGTAAACTACAAAAATTCACATCAATAATTCAATCATTATGTATCTACATAAACGAATAAATAAGTGCGTCTACACATATGTACCATGTACGAATATAAACAGCGGAGCAATGAGAAAAACTATAAAAATTGTGCAATTGTAGTTACAGCTGAGAAGTTTGAGAGCTGCTGGACTAGTAGATTCTCGAAGCGACTAGAAGATGCGAATGCTAAAATCAAAGAGTATAAATGGCGACAGATGTAGAGGCGCTGTAATTCAGTTTGATTTCAGTTGTCAAGCAGTTACGACTAAGACGATATCTAGCGAGCACTAGCAGTATTATTTTGAAAGTCAGTTTCATTTAAGCTATCAGTGTGGTTATTAAGCTATTCGTTGTACAGTTTGAGTGTTATTGTGAAGTATTTTAATAAAGGCCATTTTTCCATTATTGAATATTGGAGTTATTTATTCAACAGTTTAGCGATACGAACCTAGCAAAAGGGCTAATAAGAGGATTTGCAGCAAATTCGTTACAATTGGTGTCAGAAGAGGAATTGTTGAATAAATTCCAGAGGACAACAAGGACATGGCAAAGTTCAGTGAATTGAAGATCCAGCAACTAAAGAAGGAGTTAGAGAGCCGTGGATTGAATACAAGCGGCGTTAAACTCGAACTTCAGGCACGGCTACGAGAGGCAATGGATGCAGAAGGAATTGATGTGGACGAGTATGTTTTTTATCCTGATGAGGACGAGACAACAACAAAAATTGAAGAGAAAAATGAAAAACCGCAGACAATGGCGAACACAGACCTGAACATGATATTGGCTGCAATATCGGCACAAATGTCCGAAATGTCATCACAAATATCTACCAACATGTCATCACAATTGGAAGAACAGAAGACACATATTACAGAAATGTCGTCAGAAATAACATCAAAGATTGAAGCACAAGAAACGCGTATTTCAGAAATGTCGGCACAAATTTCAGCACAGATATCATCTCAGATCTCAACACAACTAGACGAGCAGGAAGTCCGTATATCATCTAAACTGGAAGCGCATATGGAAGAAAAACTAACCCAGTTTCATGAAGGCTTCAGTGGTTGACAGGATAAAATCGAGGCCGGGGTGGATGCTTTGAGAGGACGTATCGAGCAGTTACAACTAAATCATCCAGCAGTTTCAGCGAGTAATCCAAAGGTAAAAACACCATCCTTTGACGGTTCTGTTCCTTTCCAGGTGTTCAAGCTACAGTTTGAGAAGACCGCAACAGTGAACAACTGGAATGCGGAAGATATAGTTGCTGCACTGTTCGTGGCATTGAAGGGGCCAGCAGCGGAAATCCTACAGACGATTCCCGAAGGAGAGCGGAACAATTATGAAGCATTGATGGCTGCTGTAGAACGACGTTATGGAAGCGAGCATAGAAAACAGATATTCCAAATTGAGTTGCAAAACCGCTACCAAAAAGCAAACAAGACATTGCAGGAGTTTGCTTCAGATATGGAATACACTGAAAGGGTAAAAATCTAGAGTTTCATAAATGGCATACGGGACGTGGAAACGAAGCGAGCTACATACGCAAACCCAAAGCTGACATTTGCTGAAACGGTATCACATGCATTGACTCAGGAAACGGCCTCACTATTAAGTAAACCAGCATACAAAGCTCATCGTATGGAAGTGGCAAGGCCAGATTGGGTAGACACAATTTTGGAAGCACTGAAGGGATCACAACAGAAAAATGCCGGAGTTATTAAATGTTTCAAGTGCGGCAACCCAGGTCATATTGCACGACATTGCAGCAGCGGTCCCAATAGCTCCAACAATGTGGGTGGTCGTAAACGCAGAGCAGAAGGTGATGAGCAAATCTCCAAGACCACTCAATCGTTAAACTAAATCGAGTCAGCCGCAAGGGGCGGCAGCTGGCTCCCGCAATTGAATGCCCCATAATCCCTATCTCGCAGATTGGAAGAGGATCGAGCAATCTTACTGTTTGAGGACATGTGGACGGAAAGGAACGTTTACAGACTTTAGATACGGGTGCATCTCATTCCATCATTCGAGCGGATTTAGTCAACAAAAAGATAAGACCATTGCTTGGAGCAAGATTACGTACAGCCACGGGAGAGGACACCCAGGTAATTGGAGAAGTAGAATGTGAAGTCGCAATTGGGAACGTCACGGTAGTACACAATTTTATAGTGGCAGAAATTGTTGATGAAATCATAATTGGAGTGGACTTCTTAATCGACCAGGGCATCAAGATCGACATGCAAAGCAAGACGATGCGATATAAAAACATGGATGTACCACCTAATTTCGGCTACGAGAGAGGATACAGCAGTAAACGAGTGCTGGTGGAAGAGAGTCAGCAAATACCACCAAAATCCGAAGCAGTCATCTGGGCAAAGGTTGATGGAGATTGTGGGACAAACAAATTGTGGGTTGTCGAAGCAGCAAACAAATCAGCACTAAACATACTTGTAGGAAAAACCCTGGCTATGACAAAACAAGATGGACATATTCCGGTAAGAGTACTCAATGAGTTCAAGTCACCACTCAAACTGACTAAAGGAGCTATTTTGGGAAGATGCCAAGAGGCTGAAGTAGTTATTAACTGTGAACAGCTCCAGGAACACGTTTCCGCCAGTAATACTGATCTTTCAAATGACATCACGGCATGGGCGCAGGGGCTAGAGGAAGCATATCAGAGTAAGGCAAAACAACTGCTCCTAAAGTACGCAAACATATTTGACCAGGATGATTCTAAACCAGGCCGCACCAACGTTGTGAAACATCAAATTGACACTGGAGATGCGAGGCCGATCCGTCAAGCTCCACGTAGTGTTCCACTGGCGAAGCGGGAAGTTGTGAGTCAAATCATTCAAGAAATGAGCGACAGCGGCGTCATCGAACCATCAGCTAGTCCATGGAGCTCACCGGTAGTACTTGTAAAAAAGAAGGATGGAAAAATGAGGTTTTGCGTGGACTATCGGAAGTTGAATGACGTAACGAAAAAGGATAGCTACCCATTGCCAAGAATTGACGACACTCTGGACTCGCTATCTGGTACGAAATGGTTTTCCACGCTGGACTTGAAAAGCGGCTACTGGCAAGTGGAGGTGAAGGAGGAAGATAAAGAGAAAACAGCCTTCATTGTCGGTGATGGTCTTTGGCAATTTAAAGTGATGCCTTTTGGACTTTGTAATGCACCAGCTACTTTTGAGAGACTCATGGACCAGGTACTGAAAGGACTACATTGGAAAACATGCTTGGTGTACCTGGACGACTTCATCGTACTGGGCAAGAATTTTGATGAACATCTTAGGAACTTGGAGGAAGTTTTCCAAAGAATAGCTGGCGCTGGTCTGAAGTTAAGTCCCAAAAAGTGTGCGCGGTTTAAAAAGGAAGTAAATTATTTGGGTCACAAGGTAACGACAGAGGGCATCTGCACTGCGAACGAAAAGATAGAGGCAGTAAAGGATTGGCCAAGACCACAGAACCTACATGAATTAAGAAGTTTTCTTGGGCTGTGCACATACTACCGCCGATTTGTACCAAATTTTTCCAGCGTAGCCCATAGCCTCCATGAGCTTACAAGAAAAAATAAAGCTTTTGAATGGAAGAAGGAGCAAGAAGTGGCTTTCCAAACATTGAAGGAGCGTTTGTGCACTGCCCCAATGTTAGCATATCCGATTCCAGGAGCAATATTTATTCTAGATACAGATGCGAGTGGATATGCTATAGGAGGCGTTTTATCACAACTGGTCGATGGACAGGAGAAGGTAGTTGAATATTACAGCTGTTCGATTGGAAAACCAAAGAGGAACTACTGTGTTACGCGGAGAGAGCTGTTGGCATTGGTAGAGTGCATTAAATATTTTCACAAATACCTCTGCGGCCAGCGATTCCGTGTCGGGACAGATCACGCAGCGTTCAAATGGCTTCTGCAGTTCCGTAATCCGGAAGGACAATTGGCACGGTGGATCGAGCGAATACAAAGCTATGACTTTTCCATTGAGCATCGAAAAGATAGTACCCATGGAAATGCCGATGCAATGTCACGAAGGCCATGTAGTTTGGAATGCAAGCACTGTTCGAAGGCCGAGGCTAACGAAGACATTATAGATGTCCGGCTAATGACTATAATGTGTACGGATGAAGGGGACATGGAACAACTAAGAAAGTGTCAGCTAAAAGATACAGATCTGTCACATGTTATGCAAGGACTCGAAAGAAATGAAAGACCAAGCAGAGAGGAGATGTCAGCAGAGAGTCCCATTGCGAAGTCATATTGGGCACAGTGGAACAGTTTAGAATTGATATCCGGTTGCTTGCATCGAGTATGGGAGAGTGAGGATGGCCAATTCAAGAAGAAACTGATAGTTGTTCCCAGAAAGAGGATTCCTGACGTTTTCAGCGAGCTGCACAATGGTCCAAGTGGAGGTCATCTTGGAATCACGAAGACACTCGAGAAAATTAAGCAGAGATTCTATTGGGTTGGTTGCCGTTAGTGGGTCACCGAGTGGATTGCCAATTGCAAGGTATTCAACAGAGCGAAAGCGCCCAAAACCCGAAGTCATGGCCAGGTGAATCAGTATATTTCAGGTGCACCATTTGAAAGGATCGCCATGGATGTCGCAGGTCCATTTCCTACTAGCAACCGCGGAAACAAATACGTACTGGTGGTTATGGATTATTTCAGTAAATGGCCAGAGGTATACCCATTCCCAAACCAAGAAGCAGAAGCAGTAGCAGAAGTGGTTAAAAACGAATGGATTGCAAGGTATGGTGTACCAATGGAGTTACATTCTGACCAAGGCAGGAATTTTGAATCAGATGTGTTCCAAGAAATGTGCAAGAAGTTGGGCATTCGAAAAACACGGACAACAGCATTGCATCCTCAGTCCGATGGTATGGTGGAACGTTTCAATGGAACATTGGAGGAGCATTTAAGGAAAGTAGCAGGCAAGTACCATAAGGACTGGGGTACACACATATCATTATTCTTGATGGCCTACCGATCGGCAGTACATGACAATGGGATAGATGCCGATGCGGAGAGGAATGTCAAGAAATCCACTGGTGTCTTGGAAGAAGAGCTGAGAGAGATACACGATCTGGTAAGGCAACGAGCAAAGATTATGAGTGACAAGATGAAAGCGAGGTACGATAAAGCAATTAATTCGGAAGAGTTTCAGGAAGGAGATTTGGTGCTGCTATACAACCCACAACGAAAAAAAGGTTTGTCCCCGAAATTGCAGTGTAACTGGGAAGGCCCATACAAAGTTGTAAAACGGATCAACGATGTAGTATACCGCATACAAACCACTACCAAACCACGAACCAAAATGAAAGTGGTTCATTTGGTGAGATTAGCAGCGTTTAGATCGAGAGATTTTTCTGATCGGGACGATCAGACTTAGGTGGATGGCAGTGTCACGGATATTACCTTCACTAAGCTATACCATCACTAAGGCGATGCTAAGGCATGCTAAGCGATATTTACGTCAATAATCAAATCATGTATACACATATATAAGGCAGCCGAGAGATGTCACACACAGATGCATTCACTTATACGCCTATGTGTGCGCGAGAGACTGTAAACTACAAACATTCACATCAATAATTCAATCATTATGTATCTACATAAACGAATAAATAATTGCGTCTACACATATGTACCATGTACGAATACGAGCAGCGGAGAGTCAATGCGCAAACACATGCATATATCTGAGATATTCCTATAAGTATGCAATGAGAAAAACTATAAAAATTGTGCAATTGTAGTTACAGCTGAGAAGTTTGAGAGCTGCTGGACTAGTAGATTCTCGAAGCGACTAGAAAATGCGAATTTTAAAATCAAAGAGTATAAAAGGCGACAGATGTAGAGGCGCTGTAATTCAGTTTGATTTGAGTTGTCAAGCAGTTACGACTAATACGATATCTAGCGAGCAATAGCAGTATTATTTTGAAAGTCAGTTTCATTTCAGCTATCAGTTTGGTTATTAAGCTATTCGTTGCACAGTTTGAGTGTTATTGTGAAGTATTTTAATAAAGGCCATTTTTCCATTATTGAATATTGGAGTTATTTATTCAACAGTTTAGCGATACGAACCTAGCAAAAGGACAAATAAGAGGATTTGCAGCAAATTCTTTACAATATGTAAAATTAAAAGAAACATTATTTGCCACCCGAAGTCTTTTTATGATTTCGTAAATTCTAAACGCAGAACTAACGGGTTTCCTTCTGCCATGAAGTTTAGAAATAGCATTTCCAGCGACGATCAAGAGATTGCAAATTTCTAAGCTCAATTTTTTCACTCTAATTACTCTGCTGCGTTTGATTCATCACCTACAAATTATCCGTATGAGCTCCATTCTAGTAACTCAATATATGCCCCACATTTGCTGCCTGAAGATGTTCTACTACATCTAAAGACCCTAAAAGAATCCTTCAAAAACTGTCCCGATTTGATCCCAACATGTTTTCTTGAAAAATGTGCGGAATACATTTACCAGCCCCTTACTGATCTGTTTAACATCTCTTTAATAAATGGCATTTTCCCGACGGCTTGGAAGGAATCTTTCCTTATCCCACTCCATAAAAAAGGAAGCAGGTCGTCTATTGAAAACTATCGTGGAATAGCAAAGCTCTCCGCTATCCCTAAGCTCTTCGAAGCAATCGTTACTAATCACCTTACATTTTCGATTTCTACATTGATAGATAGTTCTTAGCATGGCTTTTGTAGAGCTTGAATTTACAACTCACGTCTTTAATGGGTTTAGAAACAATCATCATACCGACGTTATATACACTGATTTCAGCAAAGCATTCGACAAAGTGCGCCACTCATTACTTGTTTATAAACTCGAATTGCTTGGTTTTCAACCTGGCCTAACTCGCTAGATCTCCTCCTATCTTTACGGTAGAACTCAGTCATCGATGTTCCCTCCGGTGTGCCTCAGGGCAGCCATCTCGGTCCTATTTTGTTTTTGATCTTTATAAACGATGTTTCCACAACTATAAAATATTCTAAAATTTTAATGTATGCCGACGACGTAAAACTTTTTAAGTCGTACGCGTCGGTTGAAGAACGTTCTGTACTCCAGGCGGATTTAAATCCTTTAGTTACTTGGTGTAATGCGAATTTTATGCCTCTCAACATAGAAAAATGTAAATCCATGTGTTTTTCACGTGGAAGCATACAGCCAGCTTCCTACACAATTAATGGCCAAACTCTGGAAAGCGTTGATGTTTTTGTCGATTTGGGAGTTACAATGAATTGCAAACTTAGTTTCAACCCTCATATTAATGCCACAGTCAATAAATCGAGAGGAGTTTTAGCATTTGTGAAAAGATGGGCAAAAGAGTTTAGTGATCCTTACGTTACAAAAACCCTTTTTACATCATTGGTGAGGCCGATATTAGAATATGGATCGATAATTTGGAATCCGCGTTATCAAGTTCATGTGGATAGACTAGGATCAATTCAAAAACAGTTTTTACCTTTCGCCTTGAGATATTTTCAATGGGACTCTCCGTATAATCTTCCTCCTTACACTAATCGATTAAAACTAATAAATCTTCCTACACTTGCAAGTCGTAGAGAAATGCTAGGTGTACTATTTATGGCTAGACTTTTAAATGGTTCGATTTCAAGCCCATTTGTTTTCAACGAAGTAAACTTGAATGTTCCATGCCGAGTTTCAAGGCAATATAAACCTATAATTCTTAAACAATGCAGAAGCAATTTCCAACTACACGAACCTTTTCTATGTTTGTGTGAAGATTATAACTCTCACTCGAGAATAATTGATGTTGAAGACACTGCCTCTCAAAGACTCGGTATCAAAAAAATTATAAATAACACATAAATAAGAATTAGGATACATAAAAAAAAAAACGTATGTATGAATTAAAAAACCAAAAACAGGATTAGCCTGGTTTCATCGCGCCACTTGAGGGCAGTGCGCTGCCACAACGTCCGAGAAAAAAAATAAAAAAAAGTTTGGTTGATGGTGAGTATCTCTCTGTTACCTTGTTTGCACATGTGTAAATGATGATTGATTTGTTTACGTACATACGAGTGGCTGCTTAGTATCGGATTAGGGATGCTAGTATCACTTAGCGATGTGAATATTCGTCACATTGCCCTCCACCTAAGTCTGATCGTCCCGAGCAGACAAATCTCTAGATCTAACCGCTGCTAGCCCCTCCAAATGAACCTCCCTTCTATTTCGTGGTTTCCCAATGGTATTGGTATGCGGTAGATGGTATCACTGATCCTCTGCACAACTTTGTACGGGGCTTCCCAACTGCACCAAAATTTGGTTGGAATACATTTCCGCCGGTGAGGGTTGTATAGCAGTACCAAATTTCCATCCAGGAAAGCTTCCGAATTATTATCCTTGTCGTACCTGTGTTTCATCCTACTACTCATTTTCCTGGGCCGTCCGTCACACTCTGTTCTTTGGCCAATGAACTACTTCGCAGAGCTTGATCTTGACGGATTGACTTTTCATCATCAGTATCGTCTTGACGGTTCACAACAGCGGTGCACCCTGGCTTGAAATCACCCTTGCATTCTTTCTGGGAAATTCTTTCCTTCATTATAGTGCATCTATTTGGGTTTGTCAATGCCAGTGTTTCTCTCGCACGTATCTTTGATTTTGCTTTGTTTGGCCCATTCGTTTCATCAACCTTTGCCAGATCTAATACCTTTGACTTTGGTGGTCTTTGTAGAATCGCCTCCACCAGCACTTGCTTACTGCTGAACTCTTTCTCCAAACTGAAGTGTAATGGTACATCCGCATATAGCGCATAATCCTTCTGTGCATGTCGATCCTGATGCCATGGTGAACTAAGAAGTCCATTCCCAATATGACTTCATCAACAATCACTGCCACAACGAATGCGTGTAGAACTGCGACCTTTCCAAGTAAGACTTCCCATATCACTTCTCCCTGGACTTTATACTCGCCAGTGACCGTACGCAACCTTGATCCAGGTAATGGCTTTACTCTCCTGTTGACCAAATCAGGTCGGATTAAAGAATGAAATGTGCCCGTATCTACAGTCAGTACATGCTCCTTGCCGTCCACATTTACTCTGATGGTAAGACTGCTCGATTTTCTTCCGATTTGTGATACATATATCACAGGCCTTTCAAAAGCTGGAGCAAGTTCTCGATCTTTACATTTTTTTTGCAATGTGACCTGGGTTAACGCACTTGAAAGACTTCATAACTCCGGCATTTTTCTGTTGTGATCCCTTCAGTGCTTCCAAAATTGTGTCTACCCAATCTGGGCTTTCTACCTCCACACTGCGTGCTTTGCATATGGGCTTACTCAAAAGTGACGCTGTTTCCTGAGTCAGTGCATGGAATACCGTTTCAGCAAATGTTAGCTTTGGGTTTGCGTATGTAGCTCATTTCGTTTCAACGTCCCGTACGCCACTTATAAAGCACTGAATTTTTACCCTTTCTGTGTATTCCACGGCATTCGCCAAATGTGCAAACCTTTCGACATCTAAAGTAAACTACTGCAAAGTCCCGTTAGCTTTTTGCTCGTTCACTGCTGACGTCTTCTCAAATTGAAGCTTTAATAGCTGGAAAGGTACAGAGCCGTTTAAAGATGGAGTTTTTACCTTCGGATTGCTTGCTGAAACAGTTGGGCGATTTAGGTGCAACGCCTGTATACGACCTCTCAAAGCATCCACCTCGGCCTCGATTTTTTCCTCAAACTGAGTTATTTTCTCGTCCATACGCGCTTCGAGTTTTATTGATATATATTTATGTTATGCTTGCCTCTTTTTCCTTCAGTTGTGTTTACGTCTTTGGTGTAATCTTTGTCGAAATTTCTGAAATACGCTTTTCTTGTGCTTCAATCTTTGATGGTGTGCATGCCTCTTGCGATTCCAGTTGGGATGACATTTGCGACGATATTTCTGAAATGCGTGCCTCCTGTGCTTCCATCTTGCAAGTTACTGTAGATGTTTGTGCAGATATTGCGGCCAAAATCATGCTCAAGTCTGTGCTCGTAACTTTCTGCGGTGTTTAATTTTTCTCCTCCAATTTTGTTATCTCATCGCCATCAAGATGAAAGACATACCTACTCTTCTACGTTCAATCCTTCTGATTCCATTGCCTCTCGTAGTCGTGCCTGCAGTTCGAGTTTATTGCCGGTTGTATTCAATCCACGGCTCTCTAACTCCTTCTTCAGTTTCTGGATCTTCAATTCACTCCACTTTGCCATGCCTTTGTTGTACTCTGCAAATCTGCAATTTATTCAACAATTCCTCTTGTGAAACCAATTGTAACGAACTTTGGGGAGACTCCACTTATTTTACACCTTCTTCAAACGTTCGAATCGCTAAATTGTCGAATAAATAATTCAAATATTCAGTAATGCTAAATGGTCTTTATTAAATTACTTTGGGAGTAGTACAATTATACTTCACAATTATACTTCACTTCGCAACTGATAGCGTGTTTAAATCAAACTGATTACTGACTACTCAGCTTGGGCTACTTTTAAACTCTCCGTTGCTTCATTCGCTTATTTCTACTAAGGTCTAGTGATTTCGTGAACTTCATGCTTGGTTACCAGCCATCTACATGTATATTTGTAGTGTGTAGCCATATGCGTCTGTATATGTGAGTACTACTTCGGCTGATGGTGAGTATATCTCTGTTGCTTTGTATGTACATGAGTAAATGATGATTGATTTGTTTACGTACATACGAGTGGCTGTTTAGTATCGGATTAGGGATGCTAGTATCACTTAGTGATGTGAATATTGGTCACAATATGTAGGTTATAGCGCTATGCTTGAAGAGTGCTCCATTGGAAGGAAGCACAGTTTAACTAAGGTGCGCATGACAATCCCATTTTGGGTGCGAACTCTACAACCCGAATATGGTTATCAGGGCCTATGCCATCGTTCTCGATTCGCCCCAGACGCCATTCGATGGGTGGGAGAGAATCTTCTTTGATTACGACGAGTTCGCCTGGTTGAGGATTTCGCTGTGGCGTTTGCCATTTATAGCTCTTCTGAAGGTCCTTCAGATAATCCTCTTTCCAGCGTCCACTTAATTGATGATAAAGCGATTTGAGGTTTTCCCATCGATTTATCCAGGAGAGGCCTTCCGCGTTTGGCTCAGGACTGGCTAATAGCAGTGCACCTCTGATGAAGTGACCCGAATTAAGAACTGCTTTAATACGCACCAACAGCGTCGTGAATTCTTCGAAGGTAAACTTGTGGGATGCAGCGGTTTTTTGAAGTGGGGTTTAAAACTTTTTACTGCGGATTCCCTAAGGCCGCCCATATGAGGGGCACTGGGTGGAATATACTGCCAGTTTATTCCCTAGGGGAATATTTCTGTACAATGCCCGCGGAGCATTCGTTAAGAAATTTAAAGGAGTTGCGTATGAGTGCGCGCTGAGCGCCAACTTAAGTTTTACCATTATCGCTCATCATTTTTGAGGGATAAACTCGTCTGCCGACGAATCGGGCGATTGCTGCTCGAAAGGCTTCGGTGGAAAGGTTCGAGCATAGTCCGAGGTGTACTGCCTTTGTGGAAAAACAGACGAATACAGCCACGTACCCTTTTATGATAGTGGTCGACCTCAGAACCGATGCTTTTATTTGGAATGGACCTGCAAAGTCTACTTCTGTTGTGGAAAAGGGGAGTGAGAAATTGCAGCGCTCAGGTGGTAGCGCTCCTGTTATTTGCCTGCGCGTTTTTTGTTTGAAAAGCGTAAACGATTTGCATTGGAAAATGCATTTCTTAATAAGAGGCTTTAGTTTTGGTACGTAGTACTCTTGCGTCACTATTTGGAGCATTAGCCGAATTTCTGCACGAAGCAGGCGGTGCAAAAACTCTAGATTTTGATTTGTAGGGCGCTCCTTTCCTCCCCGAAATTGCGAGATTTTGCCATTGCCACAAGCCGCGTTTTCGCATGTTGCAACTCTTTGTGGGTCAGATGAGGATTATGTGTTGTTGCCACCGATTTGGATTTGTTGCAGGCATTGTTCACAAAGCGGAACACGTATGCACTCACACGGAGAGCTCGTGAGTATAGGAGAAACGTTGATGAATGTCGTCATCTTCCTCAGGTGCGTGATATGCTTCGACCTTGCCTTTCTTGGGTGGCTTTCGGCTTTGGCCATGCCGAAATGTAGCAAGAAAGCCATTGTGGTCCGTGCCACCAAAGAGTGGAGCCTATCAAATCATGCGGCTTGCAACCACGTGTGCCAAGATAAGCAGGGTTGTCTTGGCTATATATATGGAGCCAGGTGCCGCTAGGAAGATATTCTCGAATTTGAGAGGTACGGTTGGCCACATAAGCCTTCCAGGTCGAGCGAGTTGAAGCGGGGTAAGCTTACAGTTTTTATAGGGGCAACTTTGCCTTTCGCAACCAAAAGAGATTTTATTTGGTTGCCCACATATGTGATGTAAATCGCTGCTCAATATGCTTTTTCTGAAGCATCACAGAACCCTTGGATTTGGGCATTTTTCCCTGGAACTACATTAATCCATTGAGGGTTTTCGATGTGGAAAATAAATGGCAGATTTTTTGCGAATTGTTGCCATTTTTATAATGTTGCTGGCTTGGCGCTTTCTTCCCAATCGCTGCCATCCAGCCAGATTTCTTGGAGAAACATCTTGGCTTGGGTCATAACTGGCGACAGCCATTCTGCCGGGTCAGAAAGTGTTGCAACAGAAGATCTGCTCACACGCTTGATCTTCGGGGGAAATCTGTGGAGGTTGTGGAATTTCCTGCCCTTCTCAAAATTTTCTCAATTGAGAACAGAGTTTCATTTGCCACTTGGCTTGTGTCGAGAATGACACAACATTTTCAGTTATTGGACCACTGAGAATCCAACCAAAAATGGGTTGTTGCGCAAGTATGCTACCGCATACCTATTAGATACCTTCTAGAAGAATTTGTGGAAGTATTAGGGGGTTAAAATATACCCGCGGCAAGTATGCATGTCGTAAGAGGCGACTAAAATGCCAGATTCAATGGGTTGTGTAGCGCAAACTTTTCAGGTTGCCAGCGCAATATATAGCTTCTCCAAACCCAATTTTCAACCTCACCTTCGAGTGGTGAATCCCGCTTCACTAAGTGACGAGGCACTGGCGACCCCAAGCTCCTCATGGAACTTGGCGGTGGGGAGGTAGGGATGGCCTGAAGGCTGCATGCAATGATTGAACCGGTGCGTGTTCTATACAACACGGTAGCTCGTTAGAATCGGCGCTATTATACGTTTGTCGAACGGGAGATGTCGATTCAGCAGTAGTGTGCTGCACGCTTGGTGCATTCGTTCGCGGGGTGGAACACGAGGAGCTTGTGGTTTCGCATGCAACAGCATACGATGCCGTTGATGAAATGTCGAACATGACCACTTGCTTGTGCACTCATTGATGATATGAGTGTTGCTAAGGCAGTTTGTACACAGCTTATCTTGATTTACGAATTGTACCCGGTTTTGCAAAGACATTCGCTTGAATGGTGGCAGAATCTAAGAAGGTGCGGGGAGTTGCAGTAATGGCAAGTTTCCTTTGTAGATTCTGCCACAAGGGTTTGAGTCGTGTTGAAGCACCTGTTTTGCGTAGAATTTTGATGAGCGACTGGTTTTTGTTTGCTTTGGCTTGGTTGAAGCCTATTGACTTTTTCAACGACTTCATATCTCGAGGTGAGAAAGTCGTTCATTTGTGACCATGAGGGTTATTCTCTTCGCGAAGAGAGAGATTGTTCCCAAAGTGACAGGGTTGTTTCGGGGAGTTTGATCCCAACTGTCAGTCGTAACTTCTTGGCAGCGAAGGACTGATAGACAGTTGTTAATTGTATTTTGCAATCTCTGAAGTTGCTCACTGTTTTCGGATGGAATAGTGGCAAGAGTCAGTAAGGATTTGATCTGGTTGTCAACCAGGATACGCTTGTTTTCGTGTCGTGACCCTAAAGCTTCCCAGGCGAGGTCAAAGTTATCATCGCTCAACGGATATTGTTTGACGATGGAGCCGGCTTTACCTTGCGTTTTGTATCGGAGATGCTACAATATCTGAGCACGGGAGAGCCTTGCGTGGTTAATGTACACCGCTATGAATATATCACGAAATGAACATATCACCAGATCATAAACCGATTGAAGTCGTTCCCAATAATCATCTAGTGATTTGTCTTTGATTATGAGATACGATTCAGTGTGATCTTGAATCGGTGCCCCGTTAAATTTGGCACAGTATCTCATGAGACTGTCACTTTCCGCGAAGAACTTTTGCGCGGATGGGTCAACTGATTTGGATTTTGGTCGGGAGGATGTTGCCCTTTCTTGTGCCGGTTTCGGACGTTTTTGAGGGACTGAGAGGCATTTTATGCAAACTTCTGGGTTTTCACCAAAAAAAAACCGAATAAATTATTTGTACGCTCAGGGAACGTTCGCAATGTTCGAGACGGAATTGCTCTTCGTGCCACAGTAATTTAAAAGGGGAATTTAAATTGATGGCAGTGTTTGTGTTTATTTTTTTTTTAAATAGAGTTAAGCACGGACAACGGGACTTCCTGAAATGATTTAAATCCGCGAAATGCGGAATTTAATTTTATAATGTTTGACAAAAACAAAAGAATAAATAAAATAAATCACAAACCCTTTTCACTTATATATACGTGTGTAAATAAACGTGTATTTGTAAGTGTTTTGTATATATAGGTATGTTAATATTAGAAGTTAATAATACTTTGAGGTTTGTATGGATATTGAAAAGTTCCTATAAGGACGAAAACATCTCAAACTTAGTTTCGTACGCTAGAATAAGTACAAATGTACTTGCGCAATATATGTATATATAATATGTTTGTTTGTGCGAACGTGTGCACGTGAATCAAAGAAGCTGCTCTATTTTTGTTTACAAACAGAGTTTGTTTTGATTTGCTTCTTCATCGCTTTAATGTCGCGTTTTTGTAGTGAAGCTGAGAGTGTAGCAAAGAAAGGTGAAACAAGTAAAGGTGTCTAAGTTCGGGTGTAAGCGAACATTATATACTCAGCGTGAGCTTCAATTGTACATTTCATTTCAGATAAATTTCTTTTCAACATAACACGTGGCACCGTCCGTTTAAAATATAAATGTCTCCCCAATTCCTCTTACAATAAAACTTGATAAGTGAAATATCATTGATCCTGAACTATTTATTGCTAAGTTATAGCTTATTATTCTAGTCTACGACCCTTTTAAACTTGTTTTATATCTAAGTTGCCGTGTTCTTTAACCGATCCCGTCCATTTTTACTAGAAATATTTTCTGCTATAAGGAAAATATGTGTACGCAATTTCATTGCGATATGTTAATTTTTCTTCGAGTTATGGCTCCCGAAACATAGAAAATTGCTTAGTCACAAAAGAGGCGGTCCCACACCCATTTTCAAAAATTGTAGTCTTTTCCAATTTAATGTTATAATTCAATTTATAAAGTAAAATTCTATTGATACAAAACTTTTTTTAAAAATGTGTGGGCGTGGTCTTTAACCGATCTCGTCCATTTTTTCTAGTAATAGTTCCTGCTATAGGGAAAATTTGTGTACCAAATTTTATTACGATCCGTTAATTTTTTTCGAGTTATGGCACCCGAAACATAGAAAATTGCTTAGTCATAAAAGGGGCGGTGGCACGCCCATTTTTTTAAATTTGAATATTTTCCTTCTTATTGGTATAAATCCACTTGCGAAATGAAATACCATTGATATAAATCTCTTTACTCCAAAGATATAACTTGTTTTATTCGTCCACGACCCTTTTAGAAATCTTTTATATAAAAGTGGGTGTGGTCCTTAACCGATTTCGTTAATTTTTCTTCAAAGCATTCCTTATAGTAAAGGCAACCTCTCTGCCGAATGTTTTTACGATAGGTTTAACGATTTTTGAATTATTATTAATAATATTTGTAAAATTGGTTTTATCACAATTTTTATCATGAGCCCAATATCAGTCCACACGTCAAAGTTTAACATTCTTTGTGTATTATTTACTAAATAAAAATCTATGGCGCGATATCGGTTAACAAATCGAACCATTAATTAAGCTTTTATTTATTGATGAATATTAATTAAGGTAAAAAGTATTACAAAAGTTAAAGTTAATAGTTAAAAGTTAATAACTTCCAGAAAGTAAAAAACTGCGACTGTTGCTACTGGACACTTAGGGCTTACCGTTTCTTGTTCGGTTTTTACTCCTCTCCTCTAATTTGTACGGGGATGTTTTTTGATGGTACCCAGCTGCCATCTCACACTCTGTCATTCTGATTGTCATCTGACTCAGATGACTCACCGATATGGTCGTCCTCATTATGCTCAACATAACTCCAGAGTTTCATATTATCTGCGCTGGTTGATGTTTGATGAGGGCCTCGAAATTTCCTAACTTTTTGACATCATATCTGCCGTGGTTTTTGACTTTAATTACCTCGTAACGTAGCGTTACAATAGTATGACCCCACTGTAACCCTTTGTCTCCTACGCCTGAGATCCACCTCTAACCCTTTTTCACCGACGCCTGAGAGTATACATACATAGTACATTAACAGGTAGCCAACAGCAGCAGCTGCATACCAATGCATGCGAACAGTATTTGGCCATAACAATAATATGCACACAGTACGCCAACTCACAGTAAATGGCAAACCGAAGTACCCAATTAGCGGTTCATTTCTCACTCGCATCATAGCAGAAGTAGTATAAAAGAGAATGTATTTGCTGTTGTCACTTCATTTCTCGCAGGTTAGTCAGAGGAAATGGTTGCTTTATTAAGCAACCCAGTCACTCCTCCTGACTAGCTGAGTTGAAGGGATGCTGCCTTGGCACTAATTACCCTTTGCTTGCGGGGACAACAGGTTGTCGCCTTTATGGTTTTCTCGCCCGTGTCCCAGTTAAGTAAGGGGGGGGCTCGCCGCCTTAGGACTACCCCGCCCCTTCCTTCGGCTCCAGCCGACCCGGTTGTACAGCTGCGTAGCGTGGTGCCTTCGGGCCCAGTTTCTCCTCGCAGCCTACGAAACGACAAGGACAGAGCTGGTGCACCGCCTCCCGGCACCTTACCTTAGTGTGCGACCACGGGGTGAGCGATGTCCAGCGAACGAGCCAATCCCACTTCCATAGGAAAAGGGGGTGCCGCCACGGCACTGGTCACCCTTTGCTTGCGGGGACAACGGGTTGTCGCCTTTATGGTTTTCTCGCCCGTGTCCCAGCTAAGTAAGGGGGGGGGGGGGGGGCTCGCCGCCGTTCGGCCAACAGATCCCTTCCCCTCAGTCCTGGCTCAGGCAGTAGAGCGACTCGTCGGCTAAAGGGGCTACCGCTGTGCCGTCAAGGCGCACTTCTCTCAGCCCACGAATCGACCTACAAAGTTCCGGCTGGTACAACTCCGCATCCAGCCCTGCCATCGTGCAAGCATGGAGGCGGTCGTGTCCAGCTAGCGGACGGGCACTAACCACAATTCTATTCGTACAACGACCGTTAGCCGCCGCTCTCCTCCCTGCCCCGCCATCTTTGCATGGAAAGCTGCTGCCCTAACTACCCGTCAAGCCGTGTGTGTGTGCATGTATTCGTCATTAACACATAATAACTGTGTTCTTATTAAGTGGGAGTTTGTGGGATTTCTACTTGACCCTGGATTGACGGAGTGCTACCTCAGCCTTCGACAAAACCCACCTCATAAATGGCGCCCGAGCAGGGAACCTCCTCCGCAGACGAACGTGGAAAACCAAATACAACAACCACCAACACTGCCGGGGCGGGTTCGACGAACACACCATCAGAAACAACAAACACACCGGCCCCCGAATTTACGACGCTGAATACTGACTCACTCAATTGGATCTACTTACTGAAAAGGGAGAGGCTGATAGAGGAGTGCAAGAAGCATACGATTCACGTGGAAGGCCAAACCGTAGCCGAGCTGCGCCGCGCACTAAGCACTTACGTACGAGCGAAACGCACGAGAAATTCAAGTGAAGACCTACTGAAGGAGCTGGAAAGGGAAGTGAATGAAGAAGAGGGGAAATCCGTTATGCTACCCCAGCCAACAACAAGTCCGAGCCCTTCGATACAGATTCATAGTCCCCAACCGCACGCGCATGAGAGAGAACGCGCACCACCAGTAGCGATACGAAATGAGCGACGGTGAGCTAATGAATACCGTTCGCCGCTGGGATTTGCATTTTTCGGGTGAAAAGTCGCTGCACGAATTTCTGGAGAGGATACAGCAGCTTGCCGAATGTTACCGCATCCCCGTCGACCGGCTCCTCCCAACGCTGCCGGAACTTCTACGTGGCAAAGCACTCCAATTGTACCGCATCCGTAAACAACAAATCAACCAATGGAGCGATTTTCGAACGGAGGTGCAAAATTTTTTCCTGCCCAAGCGTCATCTTCGGCATTTGGAAGAGGCCATCCGACAACGCAAGCAACACGGCCGTGAAAAAGCCAAAGACTACATCCTCGCATTAGAAACACCGATCCGCTAGCACCCGACAATGTGTAAGGAAAACCACATCGAACGAATATACGATGGCCTACGCGTTGAATACCACCTCTTCGTCAAGCGCAGCGAGTTTAAGACAATCGATGAGCTCCAGGAAATAACGGAAGAATATGAGCTGCTAAAAATCGAGGAAGCGAAACAGGGCAAAGTGGCGATCCACATCCTGTATCATCTTCAAACAGAGTACGATAGCAAGGAGTGCTGCTGGCGCTGCAAGGAACGCGGACACCGCCGCTTCCAATGCAGGGGCCGCTGGAGAATGTTCTGCTCCAGGTGTGGACAAGACAACATCCTCTCCAGGGACTGCCTATGCCCTTCGACCAACCAATCCACCTACAACAATACATCCAGGATGCCGTCAAGTTATGTCAGAGGAAGCCGCCAAGCATTATTTGTGCGGCCACAGAAGTATATGGAACCACCAGCCTGCAATCCCGCCGCCGAAATGCAAGTAGATGACCGTCTCTACATACCGATAACCATCGAGGGCATGAGCGTGCGAGCGCTAGTAGACACCGGCGACACCCTCTCATACGTCGACGAGTGAATACGAAACCACCTGGAGATGAACAACATCAAACCACATCTTCACAGGCGGAGCGTCCAATTGGCACACCAGACGTGTGTCTATAGCTCGAATTCGTACCCAGCAAAGATTACGTACCAAGGGAAAAACTACTAAAACAATGATGTCCGTCATCCCGAACCTGGCAGAACGGATGATCTTAGGAATGGACTTTCCACGTGAAAGGGGAATCACCCTCACGCTAGATGGCCAGCAGTTAGAAGTCACCTTGAGCAGGAGATCAGCCGAGCTAGACACACTATGTGCAATGACCAGCCGGGATCACGTGAACAATGGTCAAAAACCGGAGAACCACCAGAAGCGATTGAGCAAAACCGGTAGCCCAATTACCGCAGCCGATCATTCGACCATCCGTAAACATAACCGACCGTTAAAGCAACGCTTCTACCCCCGTTACCCGGCTATACAAACATACAGTGTCAATGAAGATTACCGAAAAAAGCGCCGAATGCGATATGCAATGCGCTCCCCCGCCGCCCGTTACAAAACGCCGAACCGGATTTATTTTACACATTAAAAGGCGACAGAGAAGAGCCCGGTGAGATTATTGGCAACCATACAATATCCGCAGCCATGGGAAATAGTAGCCGCCAACTTCGTGCCACTACTACCACGTTCCAAGCAAAGAAGCACTTACCTCCTCGCCATGATCTACAAATTCTACAAGTGGGTGGAGTTAATGCTGGCACGCCAAGCAACAACGGCAAGCTTGCTCAAAGCGCTACAAGAAAAGGTCTTATACCGACTTGGTTGTCCGAAAACTTTTCCCACCGACAATGGGAAGCAGTTCGGCGGAAAAGTGTTATCACCGTTCCTGAGCAACCACCGCACATGGGAGTAGGAGACTCCACAAATGGCATTTGCAGTAAATGCAGTCAGCAAAGAGGGTACAAAAGCATCTTCAGCAGACATAAACTTCGGCGAAATAAAGCGACGTTAGAGCGGTTGCACACGGAGGGAGCAATACCAGTGGCCAGTCAACCGAGTCAAAATCAAAGGGTACCACATTTTTTTTCCGGCCCATATATTACCGAATACCGAATGGCCATAATGTAATCACAACACGAGGTAGATGAGAACAACGCCAATATGTCAAGGATGGAAGAAGAAGAAGAAGAAGGATGGCAACTTATTTATAATATTCATGAATTTCGCATTATTTTAAAATAATTGTTTTTGTTTTTATCGGCCTATTGATAAATCATTCAATGTTCGAATCGAGCTCAAGGCCAGAACAATAATTTTTTTCTAATGATAATTATTGCTATTTTTTAATTTTTCTAAATTTGAAAAATTGTATTTTGTTTTTGGAATAGTAAGTAGAAAATTTTTCAGACAACATGCCATAGCTGCGCAGATAGATCCATTTCGAAGGGTGCTAAGCCTTCATCATCAGTACGCTTTAGGCATGCTGCGCTAACCATTTAGCTATACAGCGGTGGTTTGTTTGACTGGCAAATTTGCCACTTCTATTCCTTTTTTACCAACTATATTTATTCAGTGTTGCGCCATCTGGTGCAAATCACTGATAATGCTGGATTTTTGTTTATTGTCAATTACTTTGTTTGACATTCCCAAGTGCTCATGGTTTATTAACAATTGTTTTTGTTTTTATCGGCCTATTGATAAATCATTCAAGGTTCGAATCGAGCTCAAAGCCAGAACAATAATTTTTTTCTAATGATAATTATTGTTATTTTTTAATTTTTCTAAATTTGAAAAATTGTATTTTGTTTTTGGAAAAGTAAGTAGAAAATTTTTCAGACAACCTGCCACAGCTGCGCAGATAGATCCATTTCGAAGGGTGCTAAGCCTTCATCATCGGTACGCTTTAGGCATGCTGCGCTAACCATTTAGCTATACAGCGGTGGTTTGTTTGACTGGCAAATTTGCTACTTCTATTCCTTTTTTACCAACTATATTTATTCAGTGTTGCGCCATCTGGTGCAAATCACTGATCATGCTGGATAAAGTTGGTAAAAAAGGAATAGAAGTAGCAAATTTGCCAGTCAAACAAACCACCGCTGTATAGCTAAATGGTTAGCGCAGCATGCCTAAAGCGTACTGATGATGAAGGCTTAGCACCCTTCGAAATGGATCTATCTGCGCAGCTATGGCAGGTTGTCTGAAAAATTGTCTACTTACTATTCCAAAAACCAAATACAATTTTTCAAATTTAGAAAAATTAAAAAATAACAATAATTATCATTAGAAAAAAATTATTGTTCTGGCCTTGAGCTCGATTCGAACCTTGAATGATTTATCAATAGGCCGATAAAAACAAAAACAATTGTTAATAAACCATGAGCACTTGGGAATGTCAAACAAAGTAATTGACAATAAACAAAAATCCAGCATTATCAGTGATTTGAACCAGATGGCGCAACACTGAATAAATATAGTTGGTAAAAAAGGAATAGAAGTAGCGAATTTGCCAGTCAAACAAACCACCGCTGTATAGCTAAATGGTTAGCGCAGCATGCCTAAAGCGTACTGATGATGAAGGCTTAGCACCCTTCGAAATGGATCTATCTGCGCAGCTATGGCAGGTTGACTGAAAAATTTTCTACTTACTATTCCAAAAACAAAATACAATTTTTCAAATTTAGAAAAATTAAAAAATAACAATAATTATCATTAGAAAAAAATTATTGTTCTGGCCTTGAGCTCGATTCGAACCTTGAATTATTTATCAATAGGCCGATAAAAACAAAAACAATTGTTAATAAACCATGAGCACTTGGGAATGTCAAACAAAGTAATTGACAATAAACAAAGATCCAGCATTATCAGTGATTTGCACCAGATGGCGCAACACTGAATAAATATAGTTGGTAAAAAAGGAATAGAAGTAGCAAATTTGCCAGTCAAACAAACCACCGCTGTATAGCTAAATGGTTAGCGCAGCATGCCTAAAGCGTACTGATGATGAAGGCTTAGCACCCTTCGAAATGGATCTATCTGCGCAGCTATGGCAGGTTGTCTGAAAAATTTTCTACTTACTATTCCAAAAACCAAATACAATTTTTCAAATTTAGAAAAATTAAAAAATAACAATAATTATCATTAGAAAAAAATTATTGTTCTGGCCTTGAGCTCGATTCGAACCTTGAATGATTTATCAATAGGCCGATAAAAACAAAAACAATTGTTAATAAACCATGAGCACTTGGGAATGTCAAACAAAGTAATTGACAATAAACAAAAATCCAGCATTATCAGTGATTTGAACCAGATGGCGCAACACTGAATAAATATAGTTGGTAAAAAAGGAATAGAAGTAGCGAATTTGCCAGTCAAACAAACCACCGCTGTATAGCTAAATGGTTAGCGCAGCATGCCTAAAGCGTACTGATGATGAAGGCTTAGCACCCTTCGAAATGGATCTCTCTGCGCACCTATGGCGGGTTGTCTGAAAAATTTTCTACTTACTATTCCAAAAACAAAATACAATTTTTCAAATTTAGAAAAATTAAAAAATAACAATAATTATCATTAGAAAAAAATTATTGTTCTGGCCTTGAGCTCGATTCGAACCTTGAATGATTATTTTAAAATTAAATATTCTGTTAGTTTTAAGAACAATGAAACTGTAATTAAACCTGATATGTAAACACGCCTTGGCCACGCCATTGGTACGCGCTCCGTCGTCCTGTTGTTGCCGTCGCTATCCTACCGTCGTTGCGCCGCTGCTACGATGACCGTTAGCCGCTGCTACCGCACCACCGTCCAACCAGCTAGCTGGTACCGTCACTGCGTCCATACCACTACATCCATCCGTCCGCTAATACTGTCCGCCGTCGTGCTAATCCCGCCACTGCATACCGCTGTACCAATCTGTCCGCTAATACTGTCCGCCGTCCGGCCGCCGTGCTGATCCCGCCGTTCAACCGCCGAATCGACCCCTCTGCTATTACAACGACCGTTAGGCGACGCTCGCCTCCCTCCCCGCCATCTTTGCGCGGAAAGCTGCTGCCCTCACTACCCGTCAAGCCGTGTGTGTGTGCGTGTATTCGTCATTAACACATACCATTGTGTTCTTATTAAGAGGGGGTTTGTGGGACCTCTACTTGACCCTGGATTGACTGAGTGCTACCTCAGCCTTCGACAAAACCCACCTCGTACGAACCGATATATTTACAGGCTAGTTTTTTACCTGTTATGAACGGAGTAATTTTGATAGCTAATAAATCCGGTAGCTGATACCCATGTTCTGTTTTTCGTCTTTTATCATAATTGGATTTATACGACTCTTGCGCCTTAAGTATTTGTTTTCTAGCCTCTTGGCGGATTTGGTTTCTTTCCTCTTGTGCTACTACTAACAGCTCATCTTGCATTACTCTTTTTAGCTCTATATCACTATTGTTTCGCATCTTTACGCCGAACATTATTTAAAATGGTGTAAACTTTAGAAGAATGCACATGAGAATTAATGGCCCTTTGACGTATATTTATAAAACTTGTACGATTCCCCTGCTGATCTCTAGGAGAGATAAAGTAACGCGGTCCATCCTTTCGATCTGCCCGTTGCCCCTTGGGACGCCGGTTGTTACCTCAACGTGGTCCATTTTGTTCTCTAAGCAAAATTCTTTGAAAAATTTCGATGTGTACGCTGTGCCTTTGTCGCTAATTATTCGCTGCGGACTGCCGAAGATTGTTACACACTCCTCTAGGTGCCTTATAACTTCGTGTGAATCTGTGGTCTTAGTAGGGTATACCCAAGCATATTTTGAAAATCCGTCGACAATATCAAAAATGTACTTGTAGCTCTTTGACGTTGTATTGCGGTAGCCACTGGAATGTCGTCTGTCGATACAACGCAGATAATCTTCCTTCTTACCCAGATTATGGTTGTGCATAATACATTCGACACAATTTTGAATTGTGTGTTGGACCTTCTTTTCGAGATGTGGAATGTAGTAGTTCTGCCTTATAGCATGCATTGTTTTTTGGCAACCCATGGGCCCAAATTTGTGTGTCTCTTTAATAATTTCGTTTTCCATACACTTTGGTATCAACATACTTATAGATTAATTTGTTTTTCACTTTGTAATCTTTATACGGTTTATCCTTCAGGATCTTTGTTACCGCTGACAAGTGTGCGTCTTGTTTTTGAGCCCTCACAATTTTGTTTGTAACTTCTGCAATCACCATCATCACACGAAATCGGCTTAAGCTATCCACGTGCTTCATTCTGTTGCCAGCTCGATGCTCTATACTTTAGGAAAAATCTTGCAGATACATCAGCTACTGCACTACTTCACGTGGTGCGTCTTTTTTGGCATTTGTCTGCTAGAGTGCTGCGCAATCTGTCCCCAAAGTGAACTGTATACCCATCAGGTAGTGGCGTACCTTCTTTGTGGCCAAATACGCTGTTTTTACCTCAAGAAAATAACAGTGCAATTTTTCTTCTTGTGGAAAAGGCTTTTTACTCCATTAGTAAACTGGGGGCCACTAGCCGTCATGCCGCTGCAGCAGTGTTGCTCCCAACCCACATTTCGATACATCGACGTGTAACTGTGTTTCGCCGTTCTACTTGTAGGTTTGTAGCCTGGTAATGCCACAAGTGCCGACTTCAAATTGTTGAAGACATGATCCAGTTTTCGGACTAAGTCCGCCCCCTCCGTCTGGCAACACCCGGCCATTGCGGCCAAGTTCACGCAGCACATCAGCTTTGCTTGCCGACCACCGTCGCGCACAATTGTTTAGTTTACTTAAAACTACTAACGAAAACGCATCGCAGAACCCCAATCGTTCTCTTTATTTATGGCCCGCCCGCCATCGCGCAGTTTTTTATTTCATTTTAATTAAATTTAATGTTATAAATTTCCTATTTAAATTTGGAGTTGTTTTGTTTATATAAGTAACAAAATAAAGAATAATATGTACATATTTTAACTTAACTTCTTGCCCTTATCTTTCCTAAAT
Organism: Eurosta solidaginis; assembly: GCF_040869045.1. Lineage (NCBI taxonomy): Eukaryota > Metazoa > Arthropoda > Insecta > Diptera > Tephritidae > Eurosta > Eurosta solidaginis. The sequence continues at coordinate 152,752,175 of NC_090319.1, forward strand.
ATAGTGATGTGGTAGTGAAGAAAAAAACACATTAGGGTGAAGTTGAAAAAGAAAAGTTTTGTGGAAAAAATTTAAGGAAATATCCTTGAAAAAAAGAAGAAAAGGGCAAAATTATACATGCGAAATTATTATGCAAATTTTGTTGAAAAATAAACAAATAAATGTTATGTAATTTTTTTACGAGAAAAAAAACAAAGAAAAGGGTCCATTACTATTTATTTTCCCGAAACTCAACTAAAAAGGAAAAAGTTTTTGAAAAAAAATTGTTCGTAAAACTTAATTTGAAAAAAACACACATCAATATCACAATAATACAACAAAGACACACAACATCAAAGAAGATACAACAACAACATTAACTAACTACACCAACAAGGAGGAATTTCTACAAAAACCAGGACACAAACACATAAAAAGAAATAACATGTCAGAGTGAGTACTTCTGTTACCCAATATATACCCCCATATATATTCCCCCCGTCTAAAGTACGGACCCAAGTTCTATAAACTCCCCAATTTTATACCATCCGATCTAAAGATCTGGACCCTGGTTATATACCAACATTATAAAGCTTAAACGGCAAAAATTTCATTTGCCTACACACTGGTACCAAAAGGTACAGTCCCTTAACAAACCCTTAGATTTTTTTCACAAAAACAACTAATAAATAAAATTTCATTCCCGTACCAAAGAAAACCCCACTGCCCGGTTCTATATACCCAAAAAGTTCGTTACGCTAAATATCGACTTAATTATAAAAATATATACGTACATATGTAATATATGTATATACCCACTTAGTTCGGTAATATCACCCGAGCTACATATTGTAACGAACTTTCTGCAAATCCTCTTATTTGCAATCCTCTGCTAAGTTCGAATCACTAAACTGTTGAATAAATAACTCCAATATTGAATAATAGAAAAATGGCCTTTATTAAAGTACTTCACAATAACACTTATACTTTGCTACTCGCTGGCTTAATAACCAAACTGATTGATAACTCAAATGAAACTCTACTATTGGCCGCCAGATCTCGTGCTTAATCAAACTGATTGATAGCTCAACTCAAACTGAATTTCAGCGCCTCTTCATCTGTTGCCTTTTATACCCTTTGGTTTCCTCGTTCGCATTTTTCCAGAATGTACTAGCATTGTCCATGAGCTCTCAAACTTCTCAGCTATAACTAAAATTGCACAATTTTATACATCTTTTAGGCGCTTCCAGAATCTACTAGTCCAGTAGCTCTCAAACTTCTCAGATATATGCATGTGTTTGCGCATTGACTCTCCGCTGCTCGTATTCTTACATGGTACATATGTGTAGACGCAATTATTTATTCGTTTATGTAGATACATAAAGATTGAATTATTGATGTGAATGTTTGTAGTTTACAGTCTCTCGCGCGCACATAGGCGTATAAGTAAATGCATCTGTGTGTGACATCTCTCTGGGCTGCCTTATATATGTGTATACTTGATTTGATTATTAACGTAAATACTGCTTGGCATGGCCTTAGCATCGCCTTAGTGATGGAATAACTTAGTGATGCTAATATCCGTGACACTGCCCTCCACCTAAGTCTGATCGTCCCGATCAGACAAATCTCCCGATCTAACTGCCGCTAGCATCTTCAAATGTACCACTCTTCTAACCCATGGTTTCCCAGTGGTTTGTATGCGGTAGATGGTATCACTGATCTTCTTCACAACTTTTTACGGGCCTTCACAACTGCACCGAAATTTAACTGGAACACCTTTCCGCCGGTGAGGGCTGTTTAGCAGTACCAAATCTCCCGCCAAGAAACCTTCCGAATTAAAGTTCTTGTCATGCCAGTGTTTCATCTTACTACTCATTACCCTGGGCCTTCACACTCTGTTGTTTGGTCAATGAACCACTTCGTAGAGCTTGCGCTGGACGAATTTTCTTTGCATAATCGGTATCGTTCCCACATTTTACACCAGTAGTGCGCTCCGGCTTGAAACTACCCTCGCATTCTTTCTCGGAAATTCGTTGCTTCGTTTGCATGCGTCTTTTAGGTTTTGTAAATGCCAGTGTTTCTCTCGCAGGTACTTTTGATTTTGATTTATTTGGCCCATTCGATCTATCAACCTTTACCTTTGAATTTCGTGGCCTTCGTCGAGTATTCTCCACCAGTACCCGATTACTGCTGAACCCTTTTTCCAAACTAAAGTTAAGTGGCACATCTTGGTTCTCATAACGCATCACCCTTCTCTGCATATCGATCTTGATGTCATGGTCAACCAAGAAATCCACTCCCAATATAACTTCATCAACACTTCTCCCTGAACTTGGTTATACTCGCCAGTGACCGTACGCAACTTTGCTCCAGGTAACGGTTTTACTCTCCTGTTGACCAAGTCAGATCGGATCAAGGAATGAGATGCGCCCGTATCCACAGTCAGTACTCGTTCTTTGCCATCCACATTCCCTCTGACGGTAAGACTGCTCGATTTTCTACCAATTTGCGACACAGATATCACAGGGCATTCAATAGCTGGATCTAGCTCTCTCTCTCTTACTCGCTCTTGCTCATCTCCTCCAGCTTTGCGTTTATGGCCACCCACATTGTTGGAGCTATTAGGACCAAGATCGCAATGACGTGCAATGCGACCTGGGTTTCCGCACTTGAAACATTTAATAACTCCGGCATTCTTCTGTTGAGATCCCTTCAGTGCTTTCAAAATTGTTTCTACCCACTCTGGCCTTTCTACTTCCACACGGCGTGCTTTGTACGCTGGCTTACTCAAAAGTGAGGATGTTTCCTGAGTCAGTGCATGCGATACCGTTTCAGCAAACGTTAGTTATGTATTCGCATATGTAGCCCGCTTCGTTTCCACATCTCTTATGCCATTTATGAAGCTCTGGATTTTTACCCTTTCAGTGTATTCCACGGGTGCGTCCGCATTTGCAAGATGAGCCAATCTTTCAATGTCAGAAGCAAACTCCTGCAAAGTCTCGTTAGCTTTTTGGTAGCGGTTTTGCAATTCTATTTGAAATATCTGTTTCCTGTGTTCGCTTCCGTATCGCCGTTCTACAGCAGCCATCAATGCGTCATAACTGTTCCGTTCGTACTCTGGAATAGTCTGTAAGATTTTTTTGGCAGCTGGTCCTTTCAATGCTACGAAGAGTGCGGCAACTTTATCTTCCACATTCCAGTTGTTCACTGCTGCGGTCTTCTCGAACTGTAGCTTAAAGACCTGGAAAGGAACAGAACCGTCACAGGATGGTGTTTTTACCTTTGGATTACTCGCTGAAACTGCTGGACGATTTAATTGTAACTGCTCCATACGACCCTTCAAATCATCGACTTCTGCCTGAAATTGAGCGATTTTTGCATCCTGCGCTTCCAGCTTTGATGTTACCCTTGCTTCCTGTGCTTCTAACTGTGAAGACATTTGTGCCACCTGCAATGATAAGCGCTCCTCTTGTTCTTCCATCTTATGTTAATGCGTGTCTCCTGCGATTCCAGTTGGGATGCCATATATGTCTTCTGTTCTTCCAATTGCGTTTCCAACTTGGATGTAATCTGTGTCGACATTTCTGACATTCGCGTTTCTTGTGCGTCAATCTTCGATGTTATTTGTGTCTCTTGGGATTCCATCTGTGATGACATATACGTTTTCTGTTCTTCTAGTTGAGATGCCAGTTGAGATGTTATATCTGTCTTTTGCGATTCCAGTTGAGAAGCCACTGTCGATGTTTGAGCAGATATTGCAGCCAAAATCATGTTCAAATCTGTGCTGGTAACCGTCTGAGATGTTTCGTTTTTCTCTTCAATTTTTGTTGTCTCCTCGCCATCAAGGTGAAAGACATACTCTTCCACATCAATTCCTTCTGCTTCCATTGCCTCTCGTAGCCGTGCCTGAATTCAATCCACGGCTTCAATCCACGGCTCTCCAACTCCTTCTTCAGTTGCTGGATCTTTAATTCACTGAACTTTGCCATATCCTTGTTGTCTTCTGGAATTTATTCAACAATTCCTCTTCTGACACCAATTGTAACGAATTTTCTGCAAATCCTCTTATTTGCAATCCTCTGCTAAGTTCGAATCACTAAACTGTTGAATAAATAACTCCAATATTGAATAATAGAAAAATGGCCTTTATTAAAGTACTTCACAATAACACTCATACTTTGCTACTCGCTGGCTTAATAACCAAACTGATTGATAACTCAAATGAAACTCTACTATTGGCCGCCAGATCTCGTGCTTAATCAAACTGATTGATAGCTCAACTCAAACTGAATTTCAGCGCCTCTTCATCTGTTCCCTTTTATACCCTTTGGTTTCCTCGTTCGCATTTTTCCAGAATGTACTAGCATTGTCCATGAGCTCTCAAACTTCTCAGCTATAACTAAAATTGCACAATTTTATACACCTTTAGGCGCTTCCAGAATCTACTAGTCCAGTAGCTCTCAAACTTCTCAGATATATGCATGTGTTTGCGCATTGACTCTTCGCTGCTCGTATTCTTACATGGTACATATGTGTAGACGCACTTATTTATTCGTTTATGTAGATACATAAAGATTGAATTATTGATGTGAATGTTTGTAGTTTACAGTCTCTCGCGCGCACATAGGCGTATAAGTAAATGCATCTGTGTGTGACATCTCTCTGGGCTGCCTTATATATGTGTATACTTGATTTGATTATTAACGTAAATACTGCTTGGCATGGCCTTAGCATCGCCTTAGTGATGGAATAACTTAGTGATGCTAATATCCGTGACAATATTTTCCCACCGTGAAATTCACCGCTGCCCAATTTACCCTTATATATGAGACAAGTACATATAACAAACAACCCAGCATACATTAGAAGGGTCTAAAAAAACAAACCCAGTGAACACCCACCCATTTATATACTTACATTACTTGTACTCAGAAGCGCTGATACAAGCCCGTATTAAAAACCAAGCGTACATTAGGCTGGTTTCAAAAGAAAAAAAATTTTTTTTTTCCTTTTGACAAATTTTTTTTCCATTTTCACAGCTTAATAAAAGCTCCCTTTTTTTGGTAAATTACATTAAATTAAAATGCCAGAAATAAACGAAACCCAAAAATTTACCACTGCAGGCCAATGCCTGCAGGAATTAAAATGCCTGAGCAAAAATTCGCTAAATGCATGGAAAGATCAAACATACAAATCTGCTAGCACCAACCAACAACAAATACCCGCCCACCCAATAAATGCCTCAAACTCAAATGGTTGTTATTTGAAAGTACCAGCATGTGACACCGAAGTCTTCCATGGTGGATACGAGATATGTTCACGGCAGTCTATAAAAACCTCCCTAAATTATCACCCGCTCAAAAATTATACCACCTTCGCCTGAAAACGAAAGGTCAAGCAGGACTTATTGTAAAACAATACCCACTGAGCGATGATAATTTCGCGCTTGCCTGGGAAGCGCTCAAAGCAGGTACGAAAATAGAAGAATAATCGCCGATAATCAACTGAAGAAGCTGTTCAATCTGCCCACAATATTCGCGGAAAACGGAGAACAAATACAAAGGATGCAGACAACAATCAACAATTGCATGTCAACCCTTAACAACCAAGGAATCCCCACAACGGACTGGGACCCAATCCTCGTTTATCTGTCCTCATCAAATCTGCCAAGTGAAGGCCTTTCACTATGGAACAATCCCTCAGCTCCCGGAAGGAGGTGCCCCTTTGGGAGGACATGAATAAATTCCTCACCAGCAGACACGAGGTAGTAGAAAGAATAAGTACCTATCGACCAGGCAAGGCGAAACCCAATTTTCCGAGTAATCATGGAACCACCCTTCTACGAACAACAGTAGTATCAGTATACTTTGCTGGCGAATTTCATAAAATTCGTGGCCTAATAGACCAAGGTCCACGAAAAATTTTTGTATCATCCCGTATACAAAAGCTTCTTGATTTACCCACAAATGAGTCTCTCCATCAGATATCTGGAATGGGTGGAACGGTTGTGAAAAATGCCAATAAAGTCTGCCAGATAACATTCTGTTCGGCAGACTTAATCCAAATGATAGACGCACAAGCAATAATTTTGCCGAAACTAACTAAGTTCTTGCCCACAGTCAGAGTTTCAAGCATCGATCTCGAAGAACTGTGCCGACTCGATACCATCGAAGATCGATGTGGTAATCGGCAGCGATATCACCCCGCAAATCCTCACCGAAGGGCTCCAACGGAATGTATATGTGGACGCCTTTTCGAAATATCGCCATAAAGGTGGACCAGGGGTGAGTCTAGAGTGTGCTTGTACGATATGGGTATCAAATGAAAGGTATTACTAAGGGTTTTAAAGGGAGTGGGCCTTAGTTCTACTGTTGTAACTCTTTTTCTTCTGCTGAATTTTCTTGTTGATGTATTACATGTATAATATTTGGGCACATCCTGGTATATCAACGTTTTAGCAAAATCACCGGAGGCACATAATTGGAAAAAGCGATCAATGATGTGTTTTGTGGTTGTTCTACTCTATTTCGCACATTTTCTTCAGTGAAAGAAACTCTCTGACCATTTTCTAAATGTACGGGCATCGTTCACGTATATTGAACGCAAATATCCGCCATACTGCTTCGTTGCTACTAATATAGCGTCCTGTTTGATATTGCGTCATCTCATCTCTTCGATTTGCTAGTCCAAATACTGCCATGTCACTGCCTTTGTTAACATATTTACAAACAAATTTAATGGACTTTACCGAATTACAAAACTCAACATTGATGTGAGCATTTAACATTTTTGAAAGTAGCGGTGAGTATGGCACAATCCATCGGTTATCAATGTCGATATCTACATTTCACATCTTGATAGTAGTTGAGTATCCACCAACAGTGAGATTTCTCCGCCTGTAGAGAGGATATCAATCACCCCCAGTTTGAGTTTCTGTAATCAATTCGCGCGGATATCGCTTTATGCATTTGCCATTTTGCATACATGTTGAATTGGGATTGATAGTTCCGCATGGCCCATGTATCATATTTTTCTTAATAATTAATGATAGGATCTTCAGCTTGATTTGGAAGCTCGGCTGATGAAAATTCGAGCGATAAGATCATGTCTGTGCGATGGACTCTGGCCTGCAAACAGCAGCTCTGTTATTTCACTCCATGATGGATTGCAGGTGAAGGTAATAAGTATGTCTTGTCGACCGTATCTTCGAACGTAGGTCATAGCATCCAGGGTGTATTAGTGCATGTGTCGGGGACTACCTGTATACGTTGCTGGTAAAATTACCACTTGTCCAATGTTAGCAACATTTCCATCATTGGCAACTGCATCACGTAAATGAACGTATTCCTCAACTCGCAGCTTCTTTTGATTTAGCCGAATGAAAAGAAGTCGCTCACTTTCTACCCAATGAACTGGTGAAATAGTTCACGACATTTCAAAATATTATTGGATTCATTTCCACGAATCATAATGCGGCTAGCATAATAATCCATGCAGGACACTTTTTTTGTTGTCTCTTCATTTGTGTTGGGGTTGAATTGCTTGATGTTGAAATGATACCCATCTTCTCCATGTGTAAACAGCACTGGATATTGGAGTGCATCATACATTCGATACGTTTCCGATATCTCTACACATTAGCATTTCTCCGGTGGATGACTATGTCACGTCTATCGAATTCGGTACCAACTATTACAACTGCAACATCTCCTGTTACTGGAGCATTGAAGCGCCGTTCGTGTTCACCAACAGGTGTTTTATCTGCTGTAATTACAATGGTATAGTCATCTCAGGGCATTTCATCAATAGCTGTTTTAAAGAGACGTACCAAACTGTTTTGTTCATGGAACATTTTTTGCAGGCTTGAAATGACTTCGCGTTGAATCCCAGAAGCAATTGCGCAACGCTGTTCTACTTGTTGTTCATCATTTCCAGTAAAATAGATTTGTAGAAATTTTGCATCTTGTTGTGGCAGAGGCAGTAATGAACCAATTTTGTGATATAAGGTAATTGAGAAGTGGTTCAGGTGGCTCCATTGTCGATGGCAAAACTATTTTACCATTTGAACAACACAGTCCTGGAAACTCCTTCTCGAACTTTAAAGCATGACAATGCGGACAGACTTTATTCATCGGTCCAATAACGACATCAGGATGATTTATGTAGTCTATGTCTTTTGTCATAATTGTATGCCTCCAACATTAGCTGTTTTCTTTCTCTCGAATGAGTCAATCGTGATAAATTCGCTTGCACCCGTTCGACTTGTTGTTCGGAACTTTCTGAATTTCTCAAAGATGAAACTCTCAGACGATTTTGTTGTAGGCGAGACTCTTTGTTCCAGTATTTCAGCTTCTCTGGAGGTTGAAGCTCGTACACGATTTCGTTCAAGTCGAAGATTTCGTTGGGCGTCCATTTCATCGTCTCTGGAGTTTGAAGCTTGTATACGATTTTGCTCAAGTCGAAGATTTCGTTGGGCTTCCGTTTTATCGTCTCTGGAGGTAGAAGCTCTCACACGATTTTGCTGAAGTCGAGATTCCCTTTGCTCCAGTGTTTCATCGTCTCTAGAGGTTGGAGCTCGTATAAGACTTTGTTCAACTCAAAGATTTCGTTGGGCTTCCGTTTTATCGTCTCTGGAGGTAGAAGCTCTCACACGATTTTGCTCAAGTCGAGATTCCCTTTGCTCCAGTGTTTCAGCGTCTCTGGAGGTTGAAGCTCGTATACGAGTTTGTTCAACTCGAAGATTTCTTTGAGCTTCCGCTTCATCATCTCTGGAGGGAGAAGCTCTCACACGAGTTTTCTCAAATCGAGATTCCCTTTGCTGCAGTGTTTCAGCGTCTCTGGTGGTTGAAGCTCGTACACGACTTTGTTCAACTCGAATATTTCGTTGGGCTTTCGTTTCATCGTCTCTGGAGATTGAAGCTCGTATACGATTTTGTTCAAGTCGAAGATATCATCTGCTCTGTATTCCATCAAGTGTCTTGTTTTGGGTGTTTTTCTTCCAAGAGATTCTTTCTATTCTATAAAAATTATGCTATATTTTAATTAACACAAAATGCTACTAATTTACAAAACTCAACTAAATCGCATTACGAATATTATATTTTAGAATAAACCGGTTTTTGGTTCACTTCCCAGAAGAAAAATTATTGTTTAGAATAGGTCGGTCCCGGGTCCAGTTCCCGGAAGAAAAATTATTGTTATTTTAGCCCTGGCATAACGCTACTTACATATCAAATTTCAAGCAAAACGAGCCATATATACGATAGTTTAGAATAAATCGGTCCCTGGTCCACTTCACGGAAGAAAAATTATCAGGTATTTTATTCTAGATATAACGCTACCTACATACCAAATTTCAGGCAAATCGAGCCATATATACGATAGTTTAGAATAAATCGGTCCCTGGTCCACTTCCCAAAAAAAAAAAAAACTTTTCACAAACACTCTCTGGGTTCCTACTAAGTTATCCTGAAAATTTGAATAAAATCGGCGTGGTAGTTTCGGAGTCCATAAGCCTCATACAAACATACATACATACATCCTATTTTATATATGGGATATTCCATCCCATTTCGACCAATTTTGAACCCGACCCCTTTAGAATTGGCTGAAAGTTTTTCTTCTTTTTCTCATAAAAAACTTCAATCAATTCTGCCATCATCCCCACTAATCCCGGAGTGGGCCGAGAATTTTTTTTTTTTTTTTTTTATTTAATTGAAAACAAAAACTTTAAAATTTTTTTTGTGTTTTTTCCGAAAAGTACATTTAAAAACATATTAAAAAAAAAAAATTATCCCAAACGGTCAATTTTTGGAAAAGTTATAGCATTTTGAAGAAAACACCATTTTCCAACTCCAACGGTGTTTTTTTCAAAATGCTATAACTTTATCAAAAATTTACCGTTTGTGATCATTATTTTTTTTTTTTTAAATATGTTTTTAAATGTACTTTTCGGAAAAGATACAAAAAAATTTTAAAGTTTTTTTTTCAATTAAAAAAAAATTCTCGGCCCACTCCGGGATTAGTGGGGATGATTGCAGAATTGATTGAAGTTTTTTATGAGAAAAAAAAGCGAAATTCGAAAAATCTCGAAAAACTGAAAAATTACAAAAAAAAAATTTTAACATTTTTTTGAATTTTTTCCGAAAAGTATATTTAAAAACAAATTAAAAAAAAAGATCCCAAGCGGTCAATTTTTGAAAAAGTTATAGCATTTTGAAAACAAAAACGGTGTTTTTTTAAAAATTCATAACTTTTTTTGAGTTGGATGAAAAAATTTGAAAAACTTCTGAAAAAAGTCTTTCGTAAGCTAGAAAAAGAAGAAAAACTTTCAGCCAATTCTAAAGGGGTCGGGTTCAAAATTGGTCGAAATGTGAAGGAATACCTCATATATAGATTATGTATAGTATAAGTCAGAGCGTGCCACAATTCCCAAATTAATGGAGATTTCCTGGCGTGAATGTATTACTGCTGCCAAATAGTAACACATTAAGGCGATGTAGGGACTGAAATTCGCGAAGGCCTATATAAATAATTTTTTTGTGACATTTTAAAAATATTGGTCTTTCTTTTGTTTTTTTCAAAAGGAATTTTTGTCCAGAAAAAAGATGTGGTATGGCAACCGTGATCATGAAATAGTGACCAAGGCTGCCAAATTTCAGCGAAAAGTACACAATTATTTCTTCAAATACCAGAATGATACACTTTTTCTACTGATTTTTTCACAGCGAAACAAATGGAAATTGGAAATGAATATATAGCTAAACTATACATTTCATAAAATATTTCAATCTAAGTATTATAAATTGCAGATCTTGGGAGGGGGGGTGGCGAGCGATTAGGACGATCATAGATTATACATACATAAAAGCTAAATATTTTAAAATTTTATATGTAATTAAAACAAACTTTTATATTTTTCATAAGTTCCAGATTAGAGCGGGGTGGTGGGGGCGGCGCCCTCTGGATCCGCCACTGGACGCACAACTTATTTACTTCTCGGCGCGCTGCTGGAGAAGACTCAGATATTCTTCACTCCACTTCTTTCAGACCAACGATCAATCCGATTATAATTTAGCGGCGTAAGGTCAGGCACTGGGAGGTCTGTGAAAGGGCCACCGATAAGAAAATGGCCTGGTGTCAATACGACGGGATCGTCCGGATTTTCGGAAATTGTTACTAGAGGACGAGAGTTGATTACTGCAGAAATTTCGCAAACTAAGGTGCGTAATTCATCGAAGCCAATAAGTGCAGATCCTATTGTGCGATACGAATGCTGTTTGGCCATCTTCACTGCGGCCTCCCATAACCCAACAAAGTGCGGCGAACGCGATGGTATGAATTGCAATCGATTCCATTATTAAGGCAATGCGCATGAACATCTTTGTGATGCCTTTCACTAAAGAATAAGGTACGTAAGTTCTTCAGCTCGTTATTAGCGCCTACAAAATTAGTCGCGTTGTCATACCAAATGCAGCTTGGTGTATCGCGAGTAGCAACAAATCGTTTTAAAGCGTCGAGAAAGGCACTTGTTGAAAGATCCTTCACTTACTCCATCCAAACAGCTTTTGTCGCAAAACAAATGAAGTGACTGATGTAAGATTTTTGAGGCGATTCATTGCGCGCTTCGGGCTTATAATAAAAGGGCCCGCAGTAGTTAATTCTAGAAATGGTAAAGGGGCGCGAGACGTCAATGCGCTCCTTAGGTAAATCTGCCATGATATGCTCGACGAGTCGTGGTTTTGATCTGCAGCATATGATATGTTTTCGTAAGGCGCGGTCCACAGTCTTTCTTCCACATATGGGGCAATACTGCATGCGAATAGTAGCTAGAAGTGATTGGGGACATGCATGATGATATTTACGTTGAAAATGCATAATTATAGCAAAGGTTAGTGGATGGTCTTTTGGTAGAATGCTTGAATGTTGTGCTTCGAAGCCGAGGGTTGAATTACTGACTCGGCCATCAACCCTAATTATTCCCAAATCATCCAAAAATGGTGCTAACGAAGCGATGCTGCTCGAAGGGTCAACATTTTCCCGATTCTTGAGTACAGCATACTCAGCCCAAAGTTGTGCCCTTTGAACCATGCGAATTAAAATTTGAGTTCCTTGATAAATGTTTTCATAGATTAGCTGCGATGTTCCTCTGGATTTTCGTATGTTTACAAACTTATGAGCATATCCAAATATGCGCTGCATCGTGCTGAATGAGTTTATATACTTAAAAGATAGCGAGAAGTCGATTCCATTATTTGAAGTAACCAGAGCCTTGTGACGAATTTCCAAAGCGTTGATCGGGACAGCTCAACTGGTGAAGCTCCCTTTGACAAAATATCAGCTAGGTTAACGGACGTAGGGATATAACGCCATTGCATTCCCTTTGTACGCTGCTGTATGGTACAAATACGATTAGCTACGAATACGTTGAATTTGAAGGGCTCTTCACGTTGCCATGACAACACCACGGTTGAATCGGACCAACAGTAATAGGGACAATCGAAAAGCTTAATGTTAGCGATTTCGGCCACTACCTGAGCTAGTAAATCAGCAGCACAGAGTTCAAGTTTTGGTACAGTGAGCGTCTTCAACGGTGCAAAGCGAGCTTTTGAACATAATAACTGAACATGAAATTTATCATCTATCATTGAGCGTACGTAAATACAAACGCCGTATGCCTCAAGGCTGGCGTCACAAAATGAGTGAATTTCGTGTGCAGTTCCGATGTAACGTCGCAATGAAAAATAATGAATGTCTGAAAAGGCTGCGCAGAATGCAGACCAAGCTGTAGGCTCTCATCTCAATCAAGTTTGTCCCTCCACATACGGCTGTGCCGAAGACTTCATACCTTTCATGAATGGGGCTGAACAATAATCTTATCCCATTCGTAATCTCCAAATAATCGGCTGTATAAGATAAGAAATATATAGTGAACAGATGTACATACATAACTAAACGATCTTTAAGATAAATATAAAATAAAAGAAGTAAAGGTGTCTAAGTTCGGGTGTAACCGAATATTATATACTCAGCGTGAGCTTCAATTGTTCATTTCATTTCAGATATATAACTTTTCTACATAACACTTGGCACCGCCCGTTAAAAAAAAGTCTCCTCATTTCCTCTTACAGTAAAAATTGATAAGTGAAGGTTAGGTTAGGTTAGGTTGAACTGGCCGGTCCATGAGGACCTCACAAAGGCTGATTGAGTCCGTAGAGTTACCAGAAGTTTGTTTTAACGACCAAACTGAAAAACCCTATCAAAAACTAGGACCTATGTTATAAAATAACTCCGTCCTCTTTGCAAATACTAGAAGCTTCCTAAGACTCAAGCCACAGAACGTGCTCGATCGTTTCCTGCTCCAACCCGCACTTCCTACATCTATCACTGACCAAGCCTAATTTAAAGGCATGTGACGCCAGAAGGCAGTGTCCAGTCAGAATACCCGTCATGAGTGTACAGTCCTCTCTTTTTAATGATAGAAGCAACTTTTTTAGTCTAAGGTTGTAACACCTACACATAATCTTCGACATTTTACAGCCCCGCGCTTGAACCCACGCCTTTCCCGCTTGGTTGATCATGTGCACCTCTCGCCTTCGCTTAATCTCGCCCAGTTGGGACGTCAACGGAGCAAGCTTCAAGGGATGCGCCCTTTTTAGCAAGTTCGTCCGCTTTTTCATTCCCATCTATTCCCATATGCACTAGCACCCAATATAGATGTATGCTTCTCCCTGTCCCGACTCTCTCCTGAGACTGCTTACACTCTAACACGCATTTAGATGTTGTGCTATTCGATATTATTGCCTTAATTGCTGATTGACCGTCAATATAAAAGTTAACACTGTTGCAGCTTAAGTTATTCTCTTCCAGGGTTTCTACTGATTTGGTTACGGCTAATATTTCCGCTTGAAAAACGCTACAGTAATCCGGCAGCCTGTAGGATCTGCTTATTTCCGGATCAGCACAGTATACCGCAGACCCTACTCCTTTCACTACTTTGGAACCATCTGTGTACACATGTATCGCCTCGTCCGCCATTTGCGCACACTTGTGCCAACCGTCCACGTCTATTGTGGCCTTAAGATCTCCCTCGAAGCGCAGATAGGGAATCAGATGGTATGTTCGTCTTGTGATTGATGACGCTATACTACTATGGCCATATGGTCGGCGCTCAAACTGCCCCGAGGCACCGAGCCTGGTTGCAGTTGTTAATGCTATGTTCCTTGCTACCAGGTCTACAGGTGGAATGTGCAGAATGTCATACAGTGCATCCGTAATGCAAAGCATCGACAATCTGCATACCCCCTCAAATTTTTTGAGGTATGTTGTTTTTTGTGTGGCTTTCCACCAAACAAGAACTCCATAGTATAGAATAGGGCTTACAATCGCTGTAAAAACCCAATGAGAAAGAGGGGGCGATAAGCCCCACGTCCACCCCAGCATTCTTTTACATTCTTAGAGTGCCGTTGAAGCCTTCTTCACCCTGTCCTCTACGTTGAGCTTCCAAGACAGCTTACTGTCTAGGATGATTCCTAGATATTTTGTGCAAGGTTTATCCTGTAAGGTCACCCCTCCTAAGTGAGGCCTGGTCCAATTTGGGACCTTGTACCTCTTTGTAAACAAGACCATATCCGTCTTCTCCGCATTGACTTTCAACCCGACATTATATGCCGAGGTATGAATATCCCGAAGTGTCCACTGAATTCGTGGCCTCGTACAATCCCCATTGTGATGTAATCTTCCTGTAATTTACCATGCAGCCGATCCATCAGATATAGGTGGGATGTACTTTAGTGTAATTAACACCATCCATAATAGCCCATTTAGAAACATTATTGAAAGTCCCGGCAATGCCGAGAAGCACCTCAAGGGATTCCTCACTATTACGTGACCATTCCCCGTTCTCTTTCTTTATTAGTGCCTAAACTAAGTTTCCCCTTGCTAGGACTTTTTTCAAACGTTCTGTTGCTCTAGAGCACTCTATGTCCATACAGACACTTTTCCATGAGATTCTCTTCGCCCTGGAAACTTCACGCTTGTAGATACTCAGTAGATCCCTGTACTCGTCCCGACACGCTTCGCTTTCCGCAGTCTTTGCGAGCTTAAATATTTCTTTTACCTGTCTTCTTAGAAGACTCAACTCATTGCTCCACCATAGCGGCTTTGGTTTTCCTCTGAATCTTCTTAGAGGGCAAGCTTTGTTATACGCAGTCATAAGCGTCCTTGTTAGAAATTCATTCGACTCCTCCAGTTCCTCCATGGCAGTCTTGTTTCTACCTGTTTCTGGAATTTAGTCCAGTTCGTTGACCTAGGGTTTCTAAAGGTTTCTCCCTTCTCTACCCTCTTTAGGTGGATGTTGAAGCTGATATACGCATGGTCGGAGAAGGATGATCTATCAAGAACCATTCAATCATACCTTGATATATCACGCTCGGAGCTCAATGTAATATCCAGAACATTGCTGGATGTTGGGCCAATGTATGTAGGGACATTTCCCCAGTTGGCTATCTGCAAATTGGTTTGCAGGATGTAACAAAATTGACATTCGCATCTCTCGTTCGTATCTGCTCCTCCCCACGCATTGTGGTGAGCATTTCCATCTGCGCCTACGACCAACCGCCCTTTGCGCCCTTCCTCCTGTTCTAGCCTTTCGCACTCCATCGGGGGAACCTCCACAGCATGGGCCATGTAGCAGGACGCCAGGACAAAATGCCTGCTTATTCTTTTGCTCAACGGCCACCGCTACGAGATCCCCAGTAGTGTAATTAGGCAGCATATATGAATGCAGCTGTTTCCCTACCAAAACCCGTCCTTCCGTTTGCGCGTAGTAAACACCAAAGCCGCGCGCTCTAAGTCCAGAAACCTTTCGTCCCGATGAGAGCCACGGCTCCTGGATCAGCGCCACGTCAAACGAACCCTCCTCAAGGGTTAGGAGGATTTTGCTCGACGCCACTTTATTGTGTTGGAGGTTTATCTGTGGGACTCGCAGCACCATTGGGCTGTTTGTCCCCGTCCAGCACCTTCGTCAAGATGTCGTAGTCCTCCCCTTGCCCTTTTGTTTTAGAGTATTCAAGGCCACCTTCAGCCTCTCGAAACTGTTGTGACGGGTGTTCCTCTGTGCGAGTCACAGCACCATTTGGCGGTTGGTCCTCGCCTAACACCTTCGTGGTGACGTCGGGGACCTCCGCCTGTCTTTTTTCCCTTAGGCTTTTGAGGTCCTTTTCGACTTCGCCCAGCTCTAGCGTGTTAGGATTTTTATCCTCGCGACTTCTTTTCCTGAGTCGCATGTAAATTTTGGCAGTGCCAAAGGACATTTTGCCAAGCTGCGTGTACAAAATAAATGTGAAATATCATTGATTCAAAACTATTTTTTGCTAAGTTATAGCTTATTATTCTATTCTACGACCCTTTTAAACTTGTTTTCTATCTAAGTTGTCGTGGTCTTTAACCGATCCTGTCCATTTTTACTAGAAATATTTTCTGCTATAAGGAAAATATGTGTACACAATTTCATTACGATATGTTCGAGTCTTCGAGTTATAGCTCCGAAACATAGAAAATTGCTAAGTCACAAAAGACGAGGTGCCACACCCATTTTCAAAATTGTTAGTGTTTTCCAATTTAATGTTATAACTCAATTTACAAAGTAAAATTATATTGATACAAAGCTCTTTTTCGCTAAGATATAGCTTATTTTGTTCGACCACGACCCTTTTAAAAATCTTGTATATAAAAGTGGGCGTGGTCCTTAACCGATTTCATTAGTTTTTCTTCAAAGCATTCCTTAAAGTAAAGGAAACCTCTGCCGAATTTTGCAACGGTAGGTTTAACCATTTTTGATTTATGATTAATAATATTTGTAAAATTGATTTTATCACAAGTGGGCGGTGCCACTCCCATTTTCAAAAATTTTTTCACATTTTTATCAAGAATCTCAATATCATTCCACATGTTAAATTTCAACATTATAGGTGTATTATTTACTAAATATTCAGGTTTTCTGTGTTTTCCAAAATGTTATATATATAAAAAGTGTGCGTGGTTATCATCCGATTTTACTCGTTTTCAATACCAAGCTATTCTGGGTCCAGGTAAGATCGTATACAAAATTTGGTGAAGATATCTCAATATTTACTCAAGTTATCGTGTTAATGGACAGACGGACGGACGGACATGGCCCAATCAAATTTTTTTTCGATACTGATGATTTTGATATATGGAAGTCTATATCTATCTCGATTCCTTTATACCTGTACAACCAACCGTTATCCAATCAAAGTTAATATACTCTGTGTGCAAAGCACGCTGAGTATAAAAATAGGTAGGTACTTTGTGTGAGGATGCAAAGTTTAACGTTTTTTGTGTTCTGCATGTAAAAACTATGACTACGAATCACGTATTTCAACAATATATGACGTAAACGTAAATATTTGATGAAATTTGCCGTAAAAAGGGTGTCTAAGCTTAGGTGATTCGACGGGCGAATAGTTTTTTTGTTATTATATTATTATATTTAAGTGGGCTGTATATTATTTTATTTAGAGAGAGTTTGATATGCGCCTGTTACACCTTGTATGTATTCATTGGGGACGAGCACTGTGGGCTCCAAGGTATTGGCTGCGGGTTGAGCCACCTTGTTTTGTTTCGAAAAACCCCGCTTTGGGATAAAAAATTTAAACTATGTCTTTAGAATATTTCACTAACCAGTTGAGAATTACAAGCACACTCAAAGGCTAATGAAACAAACGAACGAAATATGTTCATAGTTTAAGTCGCTTAAACATACTCGCCCGCCTAGACGGCTTAGTCGTCTAGTGAAATTTCCATACGAGCCAGTTATCCGGCTCGAAGGACCATGTCTAAGCTTTGGTGATTCGACGGACGAATAGTTTTTTTGTTATTATATTATTATATTTAAGTGTGCTGTATATTATTTTATTTAGAGAGAGGTCGCTATGCGCCTGTTTCACCTTGTATGTATTCATTGGGGCAAGTACTGGGGGCTCCAAGGTATTAGCTGCGGGTTGAGCCACCTTGTTTTGCTTTGAAAAACTCAGCTTTGGGATAAAAAATTTAAACTGTCTTTAAAATATTTCACTAACCATTTGAGAATTACAAGCACACTCAATGGCTAATGAAACATACGAACGAAAAATGTCCATAGTTTAAGTCACTTAAACAAATGAGCAAATATGACAGTTTATATGAGGTATATAATATATATACCACCGATCTCTATGATTTTTTCAGACAACAATATATGCTATATACGTATGCATTTGGTAAAATTTGAAGCTTCTAGCTGTTAAAATGGGGCAGAAATTTCGAAATGTTTCTTATCTGAACAATCGGTTGAATGAGATATATACTATATATACCACCGACCTCTATGATTTCTTCATACAACAATACATGCTATATACGTAAGCAATTGGTGAAATTTGATTCTAGCTGTTAAAATGGGGCAGGAATTGCGAAAAGTTTTTTATCTGAACAATCGGTTGTAGAGATATATACTATATATACCACCGATCTCTATGATTTTTTCAGACAACAATATATGCTATATGCGTAAGCATTTCGTGAAATTTGAAGTTTCTAGCTTTAACAGGGTCTGAAATTGAGAAAATATATATATATACTATATATACCACCATATATATGTACTATATATACCACCGAACTCCATGATTTCTTCATACAACAATATATGCTATATACGTATGCATTTGGTGAAATTTGAAGCTTCTAGCTGTTAAAATGGGGCAGAAATTGCGAAAAGCTTTTATTCTGAACAATCGGTTGTATGAGATATATACTATATATACAACCGATTTCTATGATTTTTTCAGACAACAATATATGCTATATATGTAAGCTGTCTTGGCCGGGCCACAGCTCAGGGATGGTGCCGGTCAAGATATAGTGCCGAAAAGAGGAAAAGTTTGGTATTAGAATTTTAAATTAAATATAAGTATCTTTATTCAAAATAAAGATTAAGTACAGTAATTAACTAATACATATATTTGTAGGTTACGTTTTTGATGATTCTGGAATCGCCGGTGGGACACGTCCGTGCACGTTGATGTTAAAAATCCAAGAAGCCCAATAACAGAATTTGTTAAGCCAGCTTGCAGTCGAACTGTTTATTTATTCCTGCAATGTTTATTTGCATGGTTAACATAAACAGTTTGACTGGCACTGTTAACCAATATAAGAAAAAGTGCGAGGGCGACCTTTTATGTTTTGAGTTTGGGCTGTTGGCCTAAACATCTAAACATGCCGGCCCCTTGCGACACGCAAGATCTATTTGGACATATTCCGTCGCTGGTTCGCAGAATTTGTTTAAATTAAGCTTAAAACTATTTTCAGCTCAGGTTCCGTTTGAATTACCTAAATTCGAAAATTGAAGAAAAATAAATAATAGATGTACATGGATTAATCTCAGTGGCACATTCATTTTTATTTCATGTATGTATGTATAAAATATGTCATTGCTTATGTATATGCATAAGCAGTATTCAAAATTAATTTTTTTTTTGTAAAAAAATATGTAGGTATTTACATTTCATCAAGGCACTCGTTGGAGGGAGGTGGAATGCAGGTGATTCCACTCTCCCTGCGGCGCGACTATGCTGCTTGTGTCGATTCTTCTTGCCTTTCCCTTTGTAGCTATTTTCGGGCGGTTGGAAAGTTTGCATTTCCAATCCGCTTGCGATCACCTCATGTCGAAGTAGAGGACGAAAACGGCGCAGTTGGAAAGTTTTCATTTCCAATCTGCTCGTAGGAGGTGGGTGGAATGCAGATGATTCCACTCCACCTGAGGCCTGCGGACGGAAAGCAGACGTTTCCTCTGCAAAGGACTCTTCCTCGACCTCCGATGCGTTAATGGATATGGTCGCTTTCCTCATCGGTGGTTCTGGTTTTATCGACGTAGCGAGCGTATTTCGGTTGGCGAGCAATTCTGGTAAGGTAAATATAGATTTCAATCTTATAAGGGGCTGTTGGTGGAAGCAGAGTACAGTATGCGATATATAAATACGCGATAGCTTTATTGTAATGTAGTATAACTGATATTCATTTGTTTTGCAAATGATACCCTCGGACCCCAAAAACAGAAACAATGCCAAACCAAACATTAACAGAAAAGATTTTCTAAAACAATATCTAATTTATATATTTCTATGTATTTATGGCATTTATTTTTGATTACTTACTAGTTTCTCAAAAATGTAAATGTCTACGTCATGCTTTTCCATATATGAAACATGTAGCCTTATGGATAATTGATGATGTGTCAACACCCTTACGCTACCTTACTAGTGTATCGATTGTTTGCAATACCATATATTGCATGTTTCCCTAACTTCCGTAAGTAATTAATGAAAAAACGAAATGAAACAAACGCGTGCGCAAGTGATTTTTTTGTTTTGTGATTGCAATATAATTGTAATTGCAATAAAAATAGTACGCGTACGGGCGAAAAATGTAAATCTCGAATCTTTTGTGTTTATTTCGTGTTTGTGAAGTGTTTTAGTGAAACAAAATATACATATATATACATACAATATATGTATATACATATTGCAAATAATAAAGAGAGGAAGGAAAAAATGTCATAATAAAGACCTATGAAAGGTCATGCAAAAATCCTCCACCAAAGCAAAGCAACAAGTTATGGGAAAAGTGTGTAATTGTGTTTTGTTGTTGCTACGATTCGCAATAAAATCATGCGATCATACATTATAGTAGGGTGTGCAATGATTTTTTTTTTTTTTTTTTGTTGTGAAAAAAAGAAAATTTTTAAATGGTTTTTTTTGTTGGTTTTTGCTTCGAAAAGCAAAAACTTAATTGCAATATTTTGCATTAGGGTGAACCGAGCAATCCGAAATTTCTCCTCTGTTTTTTTTTTTGTTAGAAAAATTTTTTTGTTCTTTGTTTTTGTTTAGTATTTAAACTTTTTACTTCGAAAAGTAAAAAGGAATTTTGTTATGTGCCGTGCATTATATTAGGGTGTCCTTTGTTCGGCCGGGGTGCGTCTGATCCTTGCGAGAGGTGGGCGCACCGGGTCGATCTCAGTGGGAATATGCGTATGGAAATAAAAATAAGAGAATACGATATTTCTCGTTATAATGATATGTTTTATTGGGTAAATAAGAAATATACAGGAAAATATATTACCTTGTGAATATGTGACAACGGCAGAGATCGCTGGCGGCAGATGCGTATGGTACGCCTGTTGAAATCCAAGAGGCCGGTTGTATTGAAAGCTACAACCTTTGACCCGCAAAATCCTCCGTTTTGGAGGGGAAAGGCACCCACACATCAACCCCGACATGCATATGCATGAGTGCTGACAAAAAGCACACATAAACGTGCATGTACATGCATGCACATGCATGTGGCTGTGATGGTGTGGGTGGTTATAAATTAAGTCGAGTATCGATTTGCAGAGTTGCATTAGGGGGATCGCAATCAGATGCGGAAAAGTTAGGCATCCTGCCTAAACATGCCGGCCCCCTTGCGATACGCAACATCGTTTTTACCCCCACCGAACTCCGACCGCTTAAAAGCAACGAGAAAAAACGTTTGCATTAAAACTAAACATAACCTAAATCGCGTATTTCGCCAGCGTCGCGGATGGCCGGGAGTCCTGCTCGACTTGCGTAGCATGCCACCTAATCTAGGATGAAAATAAACATTAGAAGTGGAGGAAAGTGAATATTTCTTGCCTTTGATTATACATAATTCTTAGATATATATAGAATCCATAAAGTTATATGACGTAGAAGGTCAATAGTGCTGGACGAAGAGGCCGAGGTGTCCGTTCCAGGCTGGCAAACATTTTTTTTCTCCTTTTGTTGGACGGAGAGGCCGAGGTCTCCGTTCCAGATTCGCATTATTTTTGTTTGGTTGGACGAAGAGGCCGAAGTCTGCGTTCCAGACTCCCATTTTTTTGTTTAGGTTTTTCTGGGCTGGATGAAGAGGAGGAGGTCTCCGTTCCAGCGTCTAATGTATCGTGTCGCTCTCGGGGCGACTGCCTTTTTTTGTTGGAGGAGGTGTGGCATTTTTTGAGGTGCCAGGGCGAGTGACCGTGAGGTTGGTTGGGTGAAGCGGAGGTGTTTTATTACAAAACGTATGTTAAAATAGATGAATAAAGCGAGTTTAAAACGGAGCGTAGAGGTCGACGAAGGTATGTATTTAATTTTGTGCGACAGCTCATGACGAATAGCGAAAATCGTAATTAAATTCGAAAGTGTACCAACTGCCGGTGCTTACATGCAGATTGGCGATGCGTTCTCCACGACGCGTTCTATCTGCAACGCCTGCCCGAGGTGTCAGTATGGGTCAAAAAAACGCGATCCCGATTTTGTTGCTCTTGCGGGTTTTCGGTACCCGCGTGCGTCATTTGGCGCAGCACCAAAAAATAGGCAAATATATGTAAATATGTTGGGATAAGTATAATGAGGGCCAGTGCAAGGACTTTAACACTTTATTTACTTTTTGACCCGTTTTCAATTCTTAGCACTTCTAGTATCTTTTACCACCAAAGCCTAAAATCTGCCAACATTGCAATATATTTCGCATTGAAAACACTTGCTGCGATCAATTGGTACACGTATTCAATTGCCGAGCCCAGCCAATTAACACTTAGCGGTGACACTAACCAATTTTGAAAAAATTTGTGTAGAAATTATGAGATGAATGTTGCAAATGAGTACGCAAATATTTTCCTACGCTATTTTCGTCAGTTTATGTGAATAAATTTGAGAGAAAAATTAACGTTTTAAGTAAATGGAGTTCCAAAAAGGTGAGTATTATATAGGCATACGCTACTTGTATACGAATTTACATGTATTTCTTGTCTTGTTTACATATTTTTAAAAGGGTTATTTCCGTGAAATGTGCGTTATTTGTTTTTCATTAAATTATTAATTATATATGAATTGTTTTGTACAAATATTGACCTTCGCTACTGTTTTCCAAAAAAAAATCTACCAACATTCTTGTTAACATTAAAGGTCCGCGCACTGGCATAATATACCAGACAAAAAATTAACATTCATACGCACAAATGTACATTTCTCTGAATTGAAGCAAACGGTAAATGGATCGTTCGATTCTTGATCTTAATGATTGCACGTAAAAAGAAAGATGTATTGGCTTTGTTGAATTCAGCTGGTGCAATTATTGATAATAATATAACAAATGCTCATCAAAAGGAATACCTTAAAGTATTTTTCCTTGTGCTGCAAGTCTGCTATTACCTTGCATTGGGCCAAGTAAAAACGGTGAAGCCAAGTTTGAAGCAATTACAAATGTCCATACAAACTATGACTTTTATCAATGAAACCAAGGGTATTTGTGCCAATTTATAGCAGTTTTTCGTTTATTAGCTCAATAAAATTTAATTGCAATAAAAAAATAAACAACGAATTTGTGTAGAACCATGACCTTTCCAATCAAGGCTTCACATATCACTTCTCCCTGAACTTGGTTATACTCGCCAGTGACCGTACGCAACCTTGCTCCAGGTAACGGTTTTATTCTCCTGTTGACCAAGTCAGATCGGATCAAGGAATGAGATGCGCCCGTATCTACAGTCAGTACACGTTGTTGTCATTCACATTCCCTCTGACGGTAAGACTGCTCGATTTTCTACCAGTTTGCGACACAGATATCACAGGAAATTCAATAGCCGGGGCAAGTTTTCGTTCTTTACCTCCGACACGCTCTTGCTCATTTCCTCCAGCTTTGCGTTTACGGCCACCCCCATTGTTGGAACTATTTGGACCAAGATCGCAATGACGTACAATGTGACCGGACTTCCCGCATTTGAAGCATTTGATAACTTGTTCACTCCGCTTTTGCCATCCTTTCAGCGCCTCCAATATTGCGTCTACCCAGTCTGGCCTTTCCACTTCCACGCGATGAGCTTAGTATGCGGGCTTACTCAAAAGCGACGCTGTTTCTTGAGTCAGTGCATAGGATACCGTTTCAGAAAATGTTAGTTTTGGATTTGCATATGTAGCCCGCTTCGTTTCCACATCTCGTATGCCATGTATGAAGCTCTGAATTTTTACCCTTTCAGTGTATTCCACGGGTGCGTCCGCATTTGCCAAATGTGCCAACCTTTCAACATCCGAGGCAAACTCCTGAAAAGTCTCATTCGCTCTTTGGTAACGGTTTTGCAACTCAATTTGGAATATCTATTTTCTATGCTCGCTTCCATAACGTCTCTC
Source organism: Eurosta solidaginis (assembly GCF_040869045.1). Taxonomy (NCBI): domain Eukaryota; kingdom Metazoa; phylum Arthropoda; class Insecta; order Diptera; family Tephritidae; genus Eurosta; species Eurosta solidaginis. Next base: position 152,776,399 of record NC_090319.1, read on the forward strand.
GACAGCGGCCATCAATGCTTCATAGCTGTTCCGTTCGTACTCTGGAATAGTCTGTAAGATTTCGGCAGCTGGTCCTTTCAATGCTACGAAGAGTGCAGCAACTTTATCTTCAGCATTCCAGTTGTTCACTGTTGCGGTCTTCTCAAACTGTAGCTTAAAGACCTGGAAAGGAACAGAACCGTCAAAGGATGGTGTCTTTACCTTTGGATTACTCGCTATCTGTTGGCCGATTTAATTGCAACTCCTGTATACGATCTCTCAAAGCTTCTATCTCAGCATCAATTTTGTCCTCGAGCTGCACAATTTTTGTATCCTGTGCTTCCAGCTTTGATGTTACCCTTGCTTCCTGTGCTTCCAACTGCGAAGACATTTGCACCACCTGCAATAATAAGCGCTCCTCTTGTGCTTCCATCTTATATGTTATACGTGTCTCTTGCGACTCCAGTTGGGATGCCATATATGTCTTCTGTTCTTCGAGCTGTGTAGAAATTTGTTTTTCCTGTGCTTCAATCTTCGATGTTATGCGTGTCTCCTGCGATTCCAATTGTGATGACATATGTGTTTTTTGTTCTTCCAGTTGTGTAGAAATTTGTGTTTCCTGTGCTTCAATCTTCGATGCTATGCGTGTCTCCTGCGATTCCAATTGAGGTGCCACTGTCGATGTTTGAGCAGTTATTGCAGCCAATATCATGTTCAAGTCTGTGCTCGTAACTGTCTGCGATGTTTCGTTTTTCCCTTCAATTTTTGTTGTTGTTTCGTCCCGATCAGGATAAAAGACAAACTCGTCCACATCAATTCCTTGCGACTCCATTACCTCTCGTAGCCGTGCTTGAAGTTCGATCTTATTGCCGGTTGTATTTAATCCACGGTTCTCCAACTCCTTTTTCAGTTGCTGGATCCTCAATTCACTGAACTTTGCCATGTCCAAGTTGTATTCCCAATCTTCGGAATTTATTCAACAATTCCTCTTCTGACACCAATTGTAACGAATTTACTTGCAATCCTCTTATTGCGCTTTTGCTAGATTCGTATCGCTAAACTGTTGAAAAATAACTCCAATATTGAATAATGGAAAAATGGCCTTTATTAAAGTATTTCACAATAACACTCAAACTGTGCATTGTATAGCTTAATAACCAAACTGATAGCTTAAATGAAAAATGAATTTCAAAATAATACTGCTATTGCTCGCTAGATATCGTCTTAGTCGTAACTGCTTGACAACTCAAATCAAACTGAGCTCCAGCGCCTCTACATCTGTCGCCTTTTATACTCTTTGATTTTAACATTCGCATCTTCTAGGCGCTTCCAGAATCTACTAGTCCATTAGCTCTCAAACTTCTCAGCTGTAACTACAATTGCACAATTTTATAGTTTTTCTCATTGCATACTTATAGGAGTATCTCAGATATGTGCATGTATTTGTGCATTGACTCTCCGCTGCTCGTATACGTACATGGTACATATATGTAGACGCAGTTATTGTTTCGTTTATGTAGATGCATGATGATTGAATTATTGATGTGCATTCACGTCACTGCTTAGCATCGGCTTAGAGCTGGAAGCACTCCTTAGTTTTGCTAATATTCGTAACAATATTCTTTACCCAAATCTGGGTTTCTTATTAGCCGCCCCTCATTCCGGAAGAATTGAGAGCATGCGCGTTTCAGGGACGGTCCTAAATTAATATTATTAGAGTAATCCTGCCTGAATGGTAATGATACGGTGTATCTTCCATCTTCATTTCGTTTCGTTGTTTCCTTAAATAATTGTTTGCAGTACCATTCCTCTTCATTTAATATTTTATTTTTGGGTAGCTTTTCTACCTCCCAGAAAGCTTTTAATTGATTGTCTAACGCATCTTCGTTGTAGAAAGACATGATGCTCTTCGTTGGATTCGGTGCTTCTATTCGACCGGTTAGTATCCAACCGAACACTGTCTCTTGTGCCAAGAGTGTGTTTAGTACCTTCTTTTTTATACCGTTCATTATAATTTGGGGATATATGTCTCCGCCAAGTATGAGGTCTACGTCTTCGTTGACGTAGAACGTCTTTTCTGCCAAAACAAAGTCTGGGAATGCCTGCATAGTCATTGCGTTGATATGGCAGGATGGAAGATTCCCAGTGAGTTTAGCTAGGACGAGAACGGGTGTAGTCAGGCTGAAGCAGGCATCCACTGGTGAACGTAATTCGATGTTGGATGCCTCTTTCACCTGCGTGACACCGCATTTGTGATGCCTGAAACCTGGGCATGTATTTTCCTCACTGACAATTTGATTCTACGTGTTAGTCTCTCAGTAATAAAGGAACATTCAGACCCTGAATCAATTAGTGTCCGCGTGGAGAAGTCGGTACCATTATGGTGGATGTGTACGCGAGCAGTTCCTAATAGCACGCCTGTGCTGGAATTGGCATGGCAGGATTTGACATTCTGATTCGCAGAGGAAGGTGGTTGTCCCCATTCCTGTCTTTTCCTTGCCTGTGCCGAAGTTGACGGGGTATTATCCGCATCTTTGAAAGGATTGCGCACCGCCGGTTGCTGAAGTGTGTCCGCATGCAGGAGCGTGTGGTGACGAGAGTGGCATTTGGAAGAGTTGTACCTCGTCACTGTGTGTCCTGGGGATAAACAATTCAGGCAGCCATTTGTGGATTTGACGAATTTAATCCTTTCTTCCGGGTTTAAATCGCAAAAACGTGAACAGTTGCGTAATCTGTGCTCCGTAGATTTGCAAATTTTATACATTGATTTTGTTGTTTGCTTGGTTACTTTTGTTTGAAAAGCACCAAGTCTTTTTGTAGGGTTTTCTGTCGACTTGCGCGACGTGTTTGACTTTTGCACTCTAGAAGTGGCATTCCCTGTAAAACCAGACACGGTTTCAAGTGTCTGAAAACGACTTGACAAGAATTTGTCCATATCCTCCCACTTGGATATGTCCGTTTTGTGGTCAATGCTCTGCTCCCATAGAGCCAGGTAATTTTGTCGAACATAAATTAGTATAATCGCATCCCAATTTGAAACGTCAATCTGATGTGTTCTTAAGGATGCTAAACAATTATTTATGTCGCGCTGTAAGGTTGTGATTGAGCTGCCGTACTCGCTATCTATCTTTTTTAGATTGAACAAAATTTTTAGTTGTGAGTTTACGAGAATCCATTTATTCTCGTATCTCTCACATAGGTTTTTCCAGGCTGTTTCGAAGCCTTCATTTGTCAGAGGACATTTCTTTACAATGTCCTTTGCCTCACCTTGGGTTTTTTGGTTAAGGTGGAACAACTTTTCTACCGGGCTTAAGCGACTGTTATTTTTATAGATGGCCGTGAACAGGTCACCAAACGTTGGCCAAGATAGGTAGTCGCCCTTGAATACCTCAGTATCGCAAGCTGGCAGGCGGATACTGTGTTCACGCGCACGCTCTCCTTCAGGTCGAACCTGACTATCTCTTTCCTGCTTCAATTTGGCTTGAAGTTCAGCCATGTTCGACATGCATCGCAAGAATACGGCATATGCCGCTTTATGCTTGATCTTGACCGCTGCAATTTTCTTTGCGTCGAGCGTGTCAGAGCCAAACAACTCCTCTAGGGCGTTCTCTGCTTTTTCCCACTTGTGTACAGTGTGCAGAGCCGCATTGCTATCATTAAAATCAGCCTCGAATTCGATTATTCGATCGGCCAATCTAATGTAAGAATCCATCTTCATGGTTGAAAGGTGGAGAGCAAATTAACCAAGGGATATAAAACTTTGAAAACCTGAGCGAATCACTCAACCAACAACTATTAAATTACGCAAAATTTTAGTTATTACTTTTAATTTGTTTATTTTTGTCTGACTTTGCAGATTATTTGTGCCTTAGAACAGGGAGCAGGGGGAATCAACACCAATGTGTATTGACGGAAATAAAGGGGGCCACTCGCTACTCAAACGTTCAACTTTATTATAACTAAGAGCGCGCGCTGATATAACAACTCGACGAAAAGTGTAAAAACTCAGTGAGAACTGTTGTAAAAAACTGTGTCGATTGAATTAGTGAATAAATAAAAAATTAAAATTGCCACAGCCGTATGGCGAGATTTTAGTATGAATGTGAGGTTATGTGCACCTCTTCCTTGTGCTGTGTCCGGAGAGCCTTACCGCTAGTGGGGGGACAGACCAGATAGTCACAAGGAATCTTAAACGACGTTAATGCAACGCGTTTGCACTTATTTTCCTTTTTGGCACTACACAGTTTTTTCACACTTTTCGCGGTTAATTACAATCACGTATGGCACTTTAAATCGATTTTTTGCACTTTTATTTATTATTTTAACCAAAAAAAATGTGGCAAGAAATATTGCACTTACTTTGAACTTTTTGGTGATTTGTATGGTGCCGATGAGATGATGTGACAGTTTGTGGTGCTGCAGTGGTTTACGCTGGCTTTAGCCTGCTTAGTGTCTTGACGCTGATGTGAAAAAATATTGAAGAAATGAAAGCATTCATAAGTAATGATTTAAGTTGTTTTGTAACGCAAAGAACTAGAAATATCTTTTCACGATTGGAAATAGACGTAAAATTTTTCAACTTAGATCCCTCAAACTGGTGCGAAAATGCAGAATATTTAAAAGGTGTTCAAATCCTCAAAAACGTCACTGCTGTTAATGATTCTGCTGAGAGGAAAGTAAAACTAATAACAGATTTTAACCGGTCTTTAACTCATAGCGAAGAAGATAAACAATACTTGCTTCATATTGTCGAAAACTACAGGCAAAAGTTCCCTTCATATACTAAAACTTCGCTTTTGTAATATTCTTGAGACATATATTAATGATTGAAATGCAAATTGTGGAAAAATTGCGTCATTTTATTTTTTCTTTAATAAATAAACAGATAACAGTAAAAAAACCAAGTGTTTTTCTATATTTTGACCTTTGACCTCATTATGGCACAGGTTGGCACACTCTGATTGAGTTAAAAATTTACCACATGAATTATTACATCGAATCGCATATTTGACCAATCCCCGTACTCAAAATTCCAAAAAAAAAAATAACGCCAGGTCTAGTGTATATGTGTATATATGTATGTATAGCACAGTATTTATTTAAATCAAACGCAAGTGAAACAAGTAAGGAAGGCTAAGTTCGGGTGTAACCGAACATTACTTACTCAGTTGAGAGCTATGGAGACAAAATAAGGAAAATCACCATGTAGGAAAATGAACCTAGGGTAACCCTGGAATGTGGTTGTATGACATGTGTATCAAATGGAAGGTATTAAAGAGTATTTTAAGAGAGAGTAGGCCATAGTTCTATGGATGGACGCCATTTAGGGATATCGCCATAAAGGTGGACCAGGGCTGACTCTAGAATTTGTTTGTACGATATGGGTATCAAATGAAAGGTGTTACTGAGCATTTTAAGAGGGAGTGGGCCTTAGGTCTATCGGTGGACGCCTTTTCGAGATATCGCCATTGAGGTGGACCAGGGGTGACTCTAGAATGTGTTTGTACGATATGGGTATCAAATGAAAGGTGGTAATGAGTATTTTAAAGGGGAATGGGCTTTAGTTCTATAGGTGAACGCCTTTTCGAGAAATCGCCATAAAGGTGGACCAGGGGTGACTCTAGAATATGTTTGTACGATATGGGTATGAAATGAAAGCTGTTAATGAGTATTTTGAAAAGGAGTGATCCTTAGTTCCATAGGTGGACGCCGTTTCGAGATATCGCCATAAAGGTGGACCAGGGGTGTCTCTAGAATGTGTTTGTACGATATGGGAATCAAATAAAAGGTGTTACTGAGCATTTTAAGAGGGAGTGGGCATTAGGTCTATAGGTGGACGCCTTTTCGAGATATCGCCATTAGGGTGGGCCAGGGGTGGCTCTAGAATGTTTGTACGATATGGGTATCAAACGAAAAGTGATACTGAGCATTTTAAGAGGGAGTGGGCATTGGGTCTATAGGTGGACGCCTTTTCGAAATGTCGCCATTAGGGTGGGCCAGGGGTGACTCTAGAATGTGTTTGTACGATATGGGAATCAAATGAAAGGTGGTAATGAGTATTTTAATAGGGAGTAATCCTTAGTTCTATAGGTGGACGCCTTTTCGAGATATCGCCATAAAGGTGGACCAAGGGTGACTCTAGAATGTTTGTACGATATGGGTATCAAACGAAAGGTGTTACTGAGCGTTTTAAGAGGGAGTGGGCATGAGGTCTATAGGTGGACGCCTTTTCGAGATATCGTCATTAGGGTGGGCCAGGGCTGACTCCAGAATGTGTTTGTACGATATGGGTATCAAACGAAAGGTGTTACTGAGCATTTTAAGAGGGAGTGGGCATTAGGTCTATAGGTGGACGCCTTTTCGAGATATCGCCATTAGGGTGGGCCAGGGGTGACTCTAGAATGTTTGTACGATATGGGTATCAAACGAAAGGTGTTACTGAGCATTTTAAGAGGGAGTGGGCATTAGATCTATAGGTGGACGCCTTTTCAAGATATCGCCATTAGGGTGGGCCAGGGGTGACTCTAGAATGTTTGTACGATATGGGTATCAAACGAAAGGTGTTACTGAGCATTTTAATAGGGAGTAATCCTTAGTTCTATAGGTGGACGCCTTTTCGAGATATCGCCATAAAGGTGGACCAAGGGTGACTCTAGAATGTTTGTACGATATGGGTATCAAACGAAAGGAGTTACTGAGCATTTTAAGAGGGAGTGGGCATTAGGTCTATAGGTGGACGCCTTTTCGAGATATCGCCAATAGGGTGGGCCAGGGTGACTCTAGAATGTGTTTGTACGATATGGGTATCAAATGAAAGGTGGTAATGAGTATTTTAAAAGGGAGTAATCCTTAGTTCTATAGGTGGACGCCTTTTAGAGATATCGCCATAAAGGTGGACCAAGCGTGACTCTAGAATGTTTGTACGATATGGGTATCAAACGAAAGGTATCAAAAGAAAGGTGAGCATTTTAAGAGGGAGTGGGCATTAGGTCTATAGGTGGACGCCTTTTCGAGATATCGCCATTAGGGTGGGCCAGGGGTGACCCTAGAATGTTTGTACGATATGGGTATCAAACGAAAGGTGTTACTGAGCATTTTAAGAGGGAGTGGGCATTAGGTCTATAGGTGGACGCCTTTTCGAGATATCGCCATTAGGGTGGGCCAGGGGTGACTCTAGAATGTTTGTACGATATGGTTATCAAACGAAAGGTGTTAGTTACTGAGCATTTTAAGAGGGAGTGGACATTAGGTCTATAGGTGGACGCCTTTTCGAGATATCGCCATTAGGGTGGGCCAGGGGTGACTCTAGAATGTTTGTACGATATGGGTATCAAACGAAAGGTGTTACTGAGCATTTTAAGAGGGAGTGGGCATTGGGTCTATAGGTGGACGCCTTTTCGAGATATCGCCATTAGGGTGGGCCAGGGGTGACTCTAGAATGTGTTTGTACAATATGGATATCAAATTAAAGGTATTAATGAGGGTTTTAAAAGCGAGTGGCCCTTAGATGTATATATGAGGGCGTTCTCCCGATATCGACCAAAATGTGGACCAGGTTATCCAGAAAATCATCTGTCGGGTACTGCTAATTTATTTATATATGCAATACCACTAACAGTATTCCTGCCATGATTCCAAGGGCTGTTGATTTCGCCTTGTAGAACTTTTTCATTTTCTTCTACTTAATATGGTAGGTGTCACACCCATTTTACAAAGTTTTTTCCAAAGTTATATTTTGTGTCAATAAACCAATCCAGTTACCATGTTTCATCCCTTTTTTCGTATTTGGTATAGAATTATGGCATTTTTTCATTTTTCGTAATTTTCGATATCGATAAAGTGGGCGTGGTTATGGTCGGATTTCGGCCATTTTTTATACCAAGATAAAGTGAGTTCAGATAAGTACGTGGGCTAAGTTTAGTAAAGATATATCGATTTTTGCTCAAGTTATTGTGTTAACGGCCGAGCGGAAGGACAGACGGTGGACTGTGTATAAAAACTGGGCGTGGCTTCCACCGATTTCGCCCATTTTCACAGAGAACAGTTACCGTCATAGAATCTATGCCCCTACCAAATTTGAGAAGGATTGGTAAATTTTTGTTCGACTTATGGCATTAAAAGTATTCTAGACAAACTAAATGAAAATGGGCGGAGCCACGCCCATTTTGAAATTTTCTTTTATTTTTGTATTTTGTTGCATCATATCATTACTGGAGTTGAATTTTGACTTAATTTACTTATATACAGAAAAGATATTAAATTTTTTGTTAAAATTTAAATTTTAAAAAATTTTTTTTAAAAAGTGGGCGTGTTCTTCATCCAATTTTACTAATTTTTATTTAGCACATATATAAAAATAGTAGTAACGTTACTGCAAAATTTCATCTTGATATCTTTAACGACTGTCAAATTACAGCTTGCAAAACTTTTAAATTACCTTCTTGTAAAAGTGGGCGGTTCCACGCCCATTGTCCAAAATCTTACTAATTTTCTATTCTGCGTCATAACGCCAACCCATCCACCAAGTTTTATCGCTTTAACCTCCTTTGGCAATGAATTATCGCATTTTTTCGGTTTTTCGAAATTTTCGATGTCGAAAAAGTGGGCGTGGTTATAATCCGATATCGTTCATTTTAAATAGCGATCTGAGATGAGTGCCCAGGAATCTACATACCAAATTTCATCAAGATACCTCAAAATTTACTCAAGTTATCGTGTTAACGGACAGACGGACGGACGGACGGACGGACATGGCTCAATCAAATTTTTTTTCGATACTGATGATTTTGATATATGGAAGTCTATATCTATCTCGATTCCTTTATACCTGTACAACCAACCGTTATCCAATCAAAGTTAATATACTCTGTGAGCTCTGCTCAACTGAGTATAAAAACTGAGCAAAGTTGGAGGAAAAATGTTCCGTCCACTAAATAAATGCTCAAATTATATTGTTTGTTTTAAAAAATTAATTGGATGTAAAAGCTGAGTGATTTTTGCGAAATTAATTTTTCTTAAATTCAACTGTAATGAACCAAACCCAAAAGTGAGGTTAATTACACAGTGCAGTGTTGTTAGTTACGTTCCATTGAGACTTGAGCAAGATACGGATAGAAATTTAACATGCAAATGCAACAACAACTTTGTGATCCTGATATTTATCTGGTTCAATTTCTGATACGTATAGCAGTTCTGTTCGTTTCGTTTTCTGTAGTAGATTTTTTGACAGGTAACCACTTTTGAGTTGGTAGCACTCATGGCTCAACTATATGGTTGGTTCATCTCTACAGCAACAACATACATTTTTTCACATTGCCAAAATTAGAGTGTTGCTGTTAGACGAATGGAATGGAGTGAAAACATAAAACTTAGCAGCATTTGTATATAGTAAGAAAATGTTGTAAATTCGTTGGTTTCATTTTAAGTTTGCCATCTCCTTCTGACAATCCCTACTACAGTGAAATGAAAAAAATAAAATCAGCTGGTGAGATGAGCCAACCATATAGTCGAGCCATTGTAGCACTGAACTAAATATGTGTACATTTGTGTATACATAAAAGAATTCGCCATATTTAAAAGCAAAAACACTGAAAGAGTAAACAACTTGAAGATGATGTAAGGAAAATAAATAGTTTGCTTACGTGCGAAACTATTTAAATGTTAATAATTCTATCAGTATCTTAAAATTTTGTGTACGTTTCTTCTTATTTTCAACAAAACAGATGTTTTATATTAGTGCTGCCAGTTCTCATAAAGTTGATCCAGATCGTTCCAATGAGATTTGAGCCAGAGCCAGAGCTCGATAAACCAATGGAACGGCCCTGTTGTTGTGGGCTGTTAATAACAGAGAAGTGCAGGTCATATAAATGTAAATCGAATTAATTAAATTTTGAAAAATTACTTGCACTTTCCTATTAAAATATTCCCAAACACTGTTTGTACAAATATTTGTGTGCGATAATGCTACACTGAAGACCCATAAGCCGTGTCAAATATTATTTACCGTCGCCGGCAAGCAATACTTGATGGTCAAATGGGCTATTTGTACAAGAAAACTTTGTATTTTATTTTTCACAAAATCACTCGCGCACTTCCCACTTTCACTAATTTATAATTAAATTGTGCACACTGAATAACCACGTACCTTTTTATAATTTGTAGAATTTCAAAACTGATGAAATCAATATGAAGTTGTTGTTGCTTGTGGCACAAATAATCTCCGCAAATCAAATACCAAGTACTATAATTGTTGATGGAATTCACGATTTATATATAAAATTGAAAATCCGCTGCTAATGGCACGCAATATAATATTTAAACACTGTGAGTTGTTGGTTCGCAAAATCCGCTTCTTTAATAATATATAAACAGTGGAATTGATGTGGTTCACAAAATGGTCGCTTTTTGATGATATTTAAACACTGTGTGCTTGTTGATGCCGAAATGGTCGCTGTGAAAAACGGATTGAATGGACCAATGTCTTGGCCGACCCACAGCTCAGGGATGGTGCCGGTCAAGATATAGTGCCGAAAAGAGGAAAAGTTTGGTATTAGAATTTTAATTTAAATATAAGTATCTTTATTCGAAATAAAGATTAAGCACAGTAATTAACTAATATATATATTTTTAGGTTACCTTTTTGATGATTATGGAATCGCCGGTGGGATACGTCCGTACACGTTGATGTTAAAAGTCCAAGAAGCCCAATAACAGAATTTGTTAAGCCCGCTTTCCAGTCGAACTGTTTATTTATTCCTGCGATGTTTATTTGCATGGTTAACATAAACAGTTTGACTGGCACTGTTAACCAATATAAGAAAAAGTGCGAGGGCGACCTTTTATGTTTTGAGTTTGGGCTGTTGGCCTAAACATAAGCATTTGGTGAAATTTGATGTTTCTAGCTGTTAAAATGGGGCTGAAATTGAGAAAATATATATATATATATATATATATACTATATATACCACCATATATATGTACTATATATACCACCGAACTCTATGATTTCTTCACGCCACAATACATGCTATGGAAGGCATCTCTTGAAATAGAAGAAAACTTACCTGACCACAGGAAAGCCCTACTATTTCGAATAGTGATGCAGAAATATCTAACGAAAATGAAACTAATTATGTTACAAGGAAAGGTAGAAAAGGCTAGGCTAGAATACAACCATAATTGAAAGATTTTAAAGAAATTATATTGCCTGACATATGTACACATATTAATTATTAGTATTTGCGATAAATTTAATAATTGCATTAAAATGTGTAGGTACTTAGATTTACATCGGCATCTAGCATATAAGAAATAGCATATAAGAAATACAAATGTACACTCTTTAAAAATGTAAGTTAATTTATATATCGCGGTAAAGGAAAGATGTTGTATAAATATATCTCTGGGTATTTATATGTACTATCTACTTTCCTTCACACCGAAATTCTATACTCACCATACACTATTATTCTTACCATACTTATGATATCTTACTTTATACTAGTTATAACTTCACTTATGAATTCAGTAATAAAATACTACGTGAATAGTACACAACATACCAAAGCATTTGATGAAATTTGAAGTTTCTAGCTGTTAACATGGGGCTGAAATTCCGAAAAAATATATATATACTATATATATATATATACTATATATATATATATACTATATATACCACCATATATATACTATATATAACACCGATCTCTATGATTTTTTTAGACAACAATATATGCTATATACGTAAGCATTCGTTGAAATTTGAAACCTCTAGCTCTTAGAATGGGGCATTACGACAAGTTTCTTATCTGAACAATCGGTTGTGTGGGATATATACTATATATACGACCGAAGTTATCCATTTTTTCAGACAACAATATGTGCAATATACGAAAGAATATGGTGAAGTTTGAAGCTTCAATCTGATAAATTGAGGAAAATATGACAAAAATCCTCTTTATCTGAAAATTCGGTTGTATGGAGGATATACGCTCTAGTGGTCCGATCCGGCCGGTTCCGACAAATGTCTAATCGGACATCTAAACACACACGCTCTGCAAATTTCATCAAGATACCTCAAAAATTGAGGGACTAGTTTGCATACAAACAGACAGACGGACAGACGGACATGGTTAATCAACTCAGCTCTTCATCCTGATTATTTCGGTATACTTAATGGTGGGTGTATTTTTTTCCTTTAAGGACGTGCAATTTTGAGAGTCGTGCCAAAGTTAATATATCATTTCATTTTCATGAAAATTATAAAATTAGGTAGGCACTTTGTGTGAGGATGCAAGGTTTCACGTTTTTGTGGTCTGCATGTAAAAACTATGACTACGAATCACGTATTTCAAAAATATATGACGTAAACGTAAATATTTGATGAAATTTGAAGCTTCTAGCCGTAAAAAAGGAGCAAATATGACAGTTTATATGGGGTATGTAATATATATACCACCGATCTCTATGATTTTTTCAGACAACAATATATACTATATACGTATGCATTTGGTGAAATTTGAAGCTTATAGCTAAAATGGGGCAGAAATTGGAAAAGTTTCTTATCTGAACAATCGGTTGTATGAGATATTTTTATATATACAAATCACGTGTCACTTTGTTTGTCCGCGATGGACTCCTAAACTACTGCACCGATTTTGAATTTGTTTTGCACCCCGTGTGTAGTTTGATCTAACTTGAAGGATAGGATATATGTTTATACATAATAATAAAGTGTTACGTATACGCACCGGCACTCATATTTTCAGGTGGTGCGGATATACCTCCGTGTAATCGGTTGGTGTTTAATTAAGAAACATGCTTATCAATAAAAAATATTATAGAGAATGATATCAAGTATAGCACATCACCAGGCCCTACGAGAGGGGGGGAATACCTCCGGGCCCGGGGTTTTTGAGGGGGGCCCGCGGTTTAGACGCACTAAGACATTTTTTTAATTCAGGAGAGTCTTTAGTTGTTCCATGTGCTATATTTAAGCCGAATTTCAAAAGCAACGAATATCTGCATTTCGTTTTAATATTATAGTGAAGTGTGAAAAATAAAAATCTATATATATATAAACAAAGGCTAAAATGTGTTTTAGTTGGTCGCCGGTGTTTGAAGAAATGCGTCGGTCGATTTCGTTCAAATTTTCGTGCAAGTTGCGTATACCTCACGCTGTGGTTATTACATAGATATCGACGTACAGGGTCTCGAGATATAGGCCGAAACGTTGACCCGGGTACCCCTAGAATATGTTTATAGAATATGGATAACAAATGAAAGCTGTTTGTGAGTGCTTTAGTAGAGGGTAATTTTCATACCCCTGGGTCAAATGAAAGCTGTTGTTGAGAGCTCTAAAGTAATTTTCATTGTGATATTCGATTTAGTCGCATCAACCTGGCAAAACTGATAAATATTCATGTGAAGCCGAAATAAAGACATGAATTAATAATACCCACATACCTATTTACATACGTCCTATTCGATTTGCCTGAAATTTGGTATACAAATTTACCTATATTAATATCTACGATCCTTTTTTCCGGGAGGTAGACCAGAGACGGACTCGGACAGGGATTAGGACCAGGACTGGGATTGAGACTCGGAGTGGGACTGGAACAAAATACATACCGCCCTCTGGGACAGGCAATAAGGGATGAAGAAGAATGAGAAGAACTTGAGAGAAGATAAAAGAGAGAAGGAGACTGAGATAGCGGTAGAACGAGACGAAGATGAAGAGAAAAAGACGGAGGGAGGAGTGAATGAAAGGATTAGGAAAAAGTGAAGAGGAGGGAGGGCAGAGTTAGATGGAAAAAGCTTATTAAAATGTATGCAGATAGGCCAAATTTAGGGCAGAACAACTTCTGCCGGGTCTGCTAGTATACTATATATTCCACCGATGTATATGATTTTTTCAGACAACAATATATGCTATATACGTAAGTATTTGGTGAAATTTGAAGCTTTTAGCTGTTAAAATGGGGCTGAAATTGCGAAAAAGTATATATATGCTATATATACCACCATATGTAAATATAATATATATATAACCGGGGTCTATGATTTTTCCAGACAACAATATATGCTATATACGTAAGCATTTGTTGAAACTTGAAGCCTTTAGCTCTTAAAATGGGGCAGTAATTACGACAAGTTTCTTATCTGAACAATCGGTTGTGAGGGATATATACTATATATACGACCTATCTCATCCATCTTTTCAGACAACAATATGAAAGCATATGGTGAAGTTTAAAGCTTCAGTCTGATAAATTGAGGAAAATATGACAAAAAGTCCTATTTTTCTGAAAAATCGGTGGTGTGGAGGATATATGCTGTAGTGGTTCGATCCGACAAATGTCCAATCGGACACCTAAATATATCACCAAATTTTATCAAGATATCTCAAAAATTGAGGGACTAGTTTGTATACAAACAGACTGACGGACAGACGCACATGGCTAAATCAACTCAGCTCTTCATCCTGATTATTTCGGTATACTTAATGGTGGGTGTATCTATTTTCCTTTAAGGACTTACAATTTTGAGATTCGTGCCAAAGTTAATATACCATTTCATTTTCATGAAAGGTATAAAAATATCCTTGCAGATTCCATACAAGACCCAATGCCTTTGTAATGTTGTTGCTGTTATCGAATTTCAAAAAACTTTCACGGTCCGCATCAAGAATACCATGCAACACGTCCGGATCATTGGAACACTAATTACGCAAGAGAAAGTTTCCTCGGGAGAGCAGATTTGTTGTTTGCTTCCTGATTTCGATAGCTTCTTCTACCGTGTTCCCATCAGATATCAGGTCATCAACATAGAAGTCCCGCATAACGATTTTGGCGCCTAAAGGAAATTATGAGGATTCGTCCTCAGCAAGCTGATGCATTGCCCAAATAGCAAGAAAGGCTGCTGGCTTAGTTCCAGAAGTAGCTGTGTCTAGTCCATAAACGCTAAGATCACCCCCTGGAGTGTCACGCCACAAAATGCATTGGAGCCGGTTGTCGGGGGGCGATACCTTGACACAGCGATACAGCAAGCGCTACACGAAAGGAACGAAATCTGATAAGGATGATGAATAATTTGGGCTGAATTGTAGGTCCTGTCATAATTATATCATTCAATGATAAGCCCGAGGTTGTAGCAGCTTAGCCGTCAAATACAACTCTAAGCTTCGTTGTAGAACTACCTTCCTTGAAGACTCAGTGATGTGGAATAAAGTGTTTACACTTATCCACAGCTAGCGTGGGGACTAATGACATGTGCTTCAAATTGAGGTATTCTTTTATGAAGGCGCGATAGCTTCCGAAGTAGTTTGCGCTCAAGAGTTTTAAATCGCCGTTTAATCTGCATTTATGAGTCGCCTAACAACTGCGGATCAAACTTTGTTGGCATGCGAACCGAATATTCACCCGAAGGCAAGCGCGAACGGTTTTGTGAAAAATGGGACTCGCAATCGAGCTCCTCTTTTGTGGCTTTAGATATGAGTCCAGAAATGTGTTCTACTTCCAGAAACGACGTACAAAATCATCCAATCCATTATTTGGTTCGATGTCACTAACTCATTTTTGATTTACGACGAAAGTTTTAAATTGTGCTGCGCACCCCCTGACAAAACCCATCCGAAGAGAGTCTTTTGAAGCACCGGCAATCCTGAAGCTAAATGGATTTGCCCCACGCAAAGCAATTCGAAAAATAGATTGGCTCCGATGAGCAAGTCAATACGCTGCGGTATGTTGAAATTAGGATCATCTACTGGAATATTGGATGAGACGTTCCAGTCAGCGGTATTCAAAGAAAAAATAGGTTGATTATCTGTAATTTTTTGCACGACAACAGCAGTGATTTGCGTTACGAATTCTGAAGTCCGCGACTTCAGCTCAATATCAACAGAACATCCTTCTGTCAAAAAGTTGGCATCTCCAATGCCCGAAACTGCTGCCGAGCATTTCATTCTACGAAGCTAAAGGTGATTGGCAAGGCGATTAGTAACAAAATTAAGTTGCGAGCCCTAGTTCAGAAGAGCAGTGGCAGTAGCGAGAAACATAGCATCGAAACGAGACCTTGCTGGAAGTGCATGGACAAGGACAGAGGACGTTGCCACCATCGCGTTTGACTGCGAACTGATAAATTGAGAAGCTGGCAATTGATTGGTAGATGTAGATGTGTGTATGCGATCAAAGTGCAGAAGGGTATGGTGTCGCGATTGACAGGTCCTACAAGAACCAGATTTACAATCTTTCAGTTGGTGGCCTTTCCTAAGACAATTGGGGCAAAGCGCAAGTTTTGGCCTCACAGAACGCTCGGTGCGCGGAGGTCCAATATAATTAAAAGGAAAAGGAAACACAAATAAATTCAATATTAGTATGGTATAATAATTGATTTATTATTTGTTAAGTCAGTGCAATATTTTACCTTTCGTATAAATTGTGATGTGGCAGGACCGCAGCAGTTGACCTTCTTCCTTCGTGGTTGAAATTAAAACGCAAAATGGAAAGTGATCTCCGTGTTGTCGAACCGGAGACCGTGCGGTGGTTTTCCAAGGGATATTTTTTATCCGATGGAAAACTCAGTTACCCGTGTTAGTGTTGCATATATGTGAACATACATGAATGTGTATGCATGTTAATGTGCAGTACATGAAAGTATGTATGAATGTCTTTGCGCTAAATAAATTATATATTGGAGTGGCCGTGTTTGCAGTATATAAATATTTCGGTCCTGACCTAAACATGCCGGCTCCCTTGCGGTAAGCAACATCTTAAAATGAAGGAAGGTCATGCTGAAGCGGTCACGCGCATTTATTATTTAAAACAAGATACAATATGTTTGTATTATTGAATGAGATTTTGTTGGCTGATCACGTCCGGACTTGCTTGCATATAGTAGCCGCTGTAGGAAAAAGAAGCAACATATTAAAGCTGAAAACAAGAACGGGTTATAATTCAACGCACATTATACCGTATACATATTTGGACTATATTTATTTGTATTTATCTCTTTTGAGTTCCAAGATTTTTCGTAGTCTGGACGTCTCCGTTCCAGATTTCGACGAATGTAAATTAATTTTCCATCTGGACAAAAAGGCCAAGTCTCTGTTCCAGATTTTAACTTTATGAGGTTAAATGTTATATCCAGACGAAGAGGACGTGTCTCCGTGCCAGATTGGATTTATTTGTTATATTATGTGACAATTAATTTTCCATCTGGACAAAGAGGCTAAGTCTCTGTTCCAGATTTTAACTTTATGAGGTTAAATGTTATTATATCCAGACGAAGAGGATTTTTATTTTTGGTTTTATTTAAAAAATTAATTTTGGTTGAGTGGCGAACGCTGAATGGCATATGTATATGAAATTTTTTTTCTATTCGTATTGACCCTCTGACAGGCGCTTATAGCAGATAGACCTGCATATGGGTTGTCCAAAGTTCGTGCAGTGATGCATTTGCAATAGCGAAAAAGAATGACCGCGTGAGCTGTTTATCAACGCATTATTGATCACTTTCTAAATGCTCCCTGAGTACATCCTGTCTGTTCTTTATATTAAATTTCGTGTTTCTGCATTAGAATCATACGTAGAAAATTAATAAATTTCACTTGCGAGTGATCAATTCACAATTTCTACTGAATAGAATAAATAAAAATGTGTATGTTCGAATCTGATCGCAAATTTATAATTTCGTTTTTATTTTTGTGATTTAATTTATCACAGAGTTTCCTACCACCCAAGAAAGTTTCGCATTTTCCAACTAAATTTGTGGATTTCGGTAAAAATATTGTAGTTGAAAAAATTTTTGTTGCGAAAAAATTCAAACCTTTTGAGTTTTGAACCATTTTCTCACAATTCGTACTTATTTTGCAATATTTTTCAATAAAGTAATCGTGAAATCAGTAATTACAAACATTGAAAAAAAAAAAAATTGGAACGGATCATGTTCCACTAAAACACCCATATTGGTGTAAAAAAAATGTTCGCTTTGGCAATACCATACCGCGTAGATGAAATGTCATGTAAATGACAAAATCGAAATGT
The DNA here is from genome assembly GCF_040869045.1 of Eurosta solidaginis. NCBI lineage: Eukaryota > Metazoa > Arthropoda > Insecta > Diptera > Tephritidae > Eurosta > Eurosta solidaginis. The sequence goes on from NC_090319.1 coordinate 152,794,425, forward strand.
AATTACATAGTTAACATACCGGTAAGTATACATAGAGGAATTTTGTAATTTATTAATTGTATGATTTGGCTAACTTGTATTTACTTTTCTTTTCAGATTATGCCAATTAAATGATGTCCCTGTGTGTACATATGTATATAAACTATGCTGAAAGGGATTTATGTTGCAGTGTTACCGGTCGCTGCACAGGCAGCAACAACAAAGAGTAGGCAAGAAAAACCCTTAAGGACTATTTAATGGAGTGCGTCCATCAGGTTTGCATATTTTAATTGATTAGGAAATCCGGAATTAAATGCTTTGTGCATAATTTTCTTATTTTGAGTGAAAAGTAAGCACGTTATTTGTATTGTTTTTGGTTCATTTGCTGTGTCTCACAATACCCTACAAAAATGTTGTAAGTTATTATGAGAAATAAGAAACAGCAATTAAACTCTAAAAATATTATTTTCGATTCCGGTTTAAAATAAATATGTAAATTTGTTTGCAATTTCAATGCTACGCATTATTAATACTCTGTGTTTAGGCCACAAGCCTAAATATGGCGGTGCACCCTCGTATCGCTTTACTTTTCCTTTTCGTTATCTTTTCACCTCACATTTTTCATTTATTCCAATCGGTTTATACGGATAACCGTTTACCCCGCCGGATAATAGTTAAGCCTAGGATTCGGCGGTGACCGCGAACTAAAGTTCTTTTTACCTCGGTCACTTTTTTTGCGAACGTTTAAGAAACCGCCAGCAGCCAAGCCACCGAAGGTAAGTCTTTCAATAATATTAAAAATTATAGAATTCATTTTGCACTTCCGTCATCGGAAATCGTGAACTAAGTGATTAAGTGGATTAACTCTGAATTTGAATTTACTTTTCTCTTAATAAACATTATTGTGTATCTTTTTATAACGTAATCGTTGTGTTTTTTCCTTTTTTTCTCCTCACCATTATTGCGAGCGCGCTCTATCTTGGTCTTGCCGCCGTAACATTTGGTCCTTACGCGCCGAAAAAGTTAATATTTCGAAACGAAGCACAAATTTTACAATCAGAAATTAACCAGCACATGTGAAAAACCTAAGAGCTTAGATATTATTTACCAAAAGGTATCAAATTTACAAATTAAAATCAACCAGCGAAGAAGCAAACGAACGAGCAACACATACAGTCCAACTGGTCATCACAACACACATACAGCCATAAAATCATCACTACAGCTAAAACGAATCAACTCATACGATATCACGTCCATTTATCACATCATCACAATAACATCACATCTACAGTCCACATAACATCGCATCAACAGTCCACATTACATCACATCAACAGTCCACATAACATCATATCAGATCACATACGTTACCAAAGCTTGTGTAAGGTAAGTGGTTGATTTTGGTGCACATCGAGTGAATTTGTGATATCCATTTGCAAGTCAAAGCAAGAGGAAGTTCATTGTGTTTTAAACGCACACTTAGCGCCTTTTGATTATCGGCTAAGTCCCCCACCAGTGGTAAGACTTTTCCGACACAACTCAAGGCAAGACAGTCAGTGGATTTTTTTTTCTCCTTTTGCAACAAAATTATCACTGCACTGTGCAACCACACTCTGTTTCTATAGACAGTCTCTTCGGTTGTGTTGATTTTCGGCAACAATCTACATACACTCTCACTTGGTTGATGAACTTGCAAAGAAATACCACAATATTCACGCAGTCATAATATTCTGCAACCACAGAAAATTTTTTTTCTAAAGCATTTCACCTTCGTTGGGTGGCTTGTAGTAATTTTTGCTTAATTGCGACAATCAATCACAGAATTGTTGCAAATCGCTCATTTGTGAATACACTTAATTCATATTAATTCGAAGGCATTTAATATAGAGTATTTTTTCACCGAATTATATACATATAATCAACTGCGTTATTTTTGAACGGAAATCAGCTTGTTAATCAGTTGCGAACTGAAATAATACCATAAAGCCAAAAATTAGCACTGCGTTGGGTGGCTAGTGGCTCATCACAATTGGTCACAAACACAATTTTATACTGATCGTTTTATATTATATAGCTGTATGTTTTCAGCGTTTTTTATAATAAATAATAAAAAGTGTAATTTTCCACATTAAGTTGGATAAACAAATATATTTTCTTATTTATATTGGGAAAGATACCCTGGTTGGCTACTCGGGAATACTCAGCGTTCACTTTCACTTTGTATACACATTAAATCCTCGTCAGGATTTCTATCTGTGTTTCACATCACTAGGTATACACATTAAATCCTCATCGGGATTTCTATCTGTGGTTCAAACATTACACACTATATCCACATTGGGATTACCATTTGCGTTTTTAATTTTTTTAAACACGCCAAATTTTTTGGAAAATATTTCTATCTGTGTCCAATACACCTCTTAAGACACATTAAATATTTGCAGACGATTCTCTTCTCTGCATTGCACATCACTGTAGACACATTAAATCCTTTCAGGACTTCTATCCGTGCTTAATATCACTTTGCACACACTAGAACCTTTCAGGATTTCTATCTGTGCTGCATATCACTATATTTATATCACTTTATACACACTAAATCCTCGTCAGGATTTCTATCTGTGTTTATTTCCATATCACTGTATACACATTAAATCCTCGTCAGGATTTCTATCTGTGGCTTACACAATCCTCGTGAGGATCTCTATAAGTGGTTCAGTACTGGCCACACATTCATTCACATCAAGATTTACATCTGATTCATTTTTTTCGCTTATCACTAAATTCACATAAGATTGTTTTCTGTGTTAATACATACAATCAGTTCAGAGTTTCAATCCGTGTGTTTTTAAAGATTTTACTTATAAAGCACAATCACAGCAGAATTGATAGCTGGGCTACATTCAAAAAACGAAACACACTTGTAATTTTTGCTGCGGTTAGATACACACCAACGCCACTAAGTATTTTGCCTCCAAGCTCGAACCCTTTAAAGAATCAAGATATTCAAATTAATAAAATCAATGGAGACTTATATTAGATTGGCTGATTCCATAGCCGAGTTTGAACAAGATTTCAACTCCACCCCGGCCGAATCCCGGAACAAGCACACCCTTGCACTACTGCAAGAGGAGCTAAGGGCACTATGGAAGAAGACCAAGTCCACATATGAAAGTCTTCTCAGCAATCCTGAGCTGTCCAAAGACGAGCTCAGCTCACTAAGAAAGAAGAATAAAAGCTGCTTCGCATGCTACCTGCAATGCATGTCTGCTGTGGCGGCTGAAGCCGAAGCTATCACCCCACAGCCGGCAAAAGATGAAGCAAAGGATAAAGACTCTTCGCGCCGTGGACATAAAATGCGGCTGTCGCCTTGTGACACCGATGTATTTAAAGGCGACTACTTTTCCTGGAAAGCCTTTAGAGATATGTTCACGGCCATCTACATCCACAATACTGATCTGAAAGATGTCGAGAAATTATATTATCTAAAACAAAAAACTCAAGGGGAGGCAAAAGAAATAGTGGGCAGGTGCTCATTAACAAACGAGGGTTTTGCAATCGCCTGGAAAAATCTAAGCGACAGGTACGAAAATAAACGTGTCCTCGTCAACACACAACTAAAACTTTTATTTAATCTGACGGCAGTCGAACAGGAGTGTGGAACCTCAATCAAAAAATTGCAACGGGAGATAAACAATTGCATTTCTGCGCTACAAATGTCATAATATTGATATCACAAATTGGGATGCAATCATAACCTACTTATGCTCCACAAAACTCCCTGAATCTACATTGGCTCTTTGGGGACAGACCGTAGAACGAAAGACAGATATCCCGAAATGGGAGGATATGGACAAATTCCTGTCCAATCGCTTCCAGACATTAGAGACGGTTTCTGATCTTAGGGGTAACAAAACGACAAAAGCACCCAAAATTCAAAATTCGAATTCTAGGGAAAACTTGGGGTTTACCAAGCCAGCGTACCAAAATCGGCATGTAAGATGTGCAACAGTACGGAGCACAAATTATGAAATTGCCAAAAATTCCGTAGGTTGTCTACGTCAGGGAAAATCGAATTTGTAAAAAACAATAGTTACTGTCTGAATTGTCTGTCGGGTGGACACACCGTGACACGATGCACTAGCCAATTTAATTGCAGCACGTGTCATGCAAGGCACAACACCTTGCTCCATCTTCCGACAGCACAACCAAAGACAACTCCTCCAAGGTGGACTCAAAACGCCACCGACAATACACCTTCAACCTCACAGCAGGCTAGGGCAAGGATGGAGTCTGAAAAAAGACAAGATAATGCTAATAACGTCTCTTCGTGTCATGCTAACACCACTAAAGGGGTGTTATTAGGAACAGCACGTGTTAATATACACTATAATGGAGTGAAATTTTCCGCCAGAGCGCTGATAGACTCTGGGTCCGAATGCTCTTTCATAACAGAAAGACTAAAAAAGCGAATAAACCTTCCATCCAAACGTCTGCATGTGCAAGTGTCAGGAAAAAATAATACACCATCTGCACAGGTAAAGGAATCATGTGCGATTACCTTAGGTTCGCTTACAGACCCCTTAGTAAGCATCAATACAGTGACCCTAGTCCTGCCTCAATTAACAGGGGTACCTTCCGACTTGCTAAGTGAGCGTAACGACTCGGCAAGCGTTCCCTGATCTGATTCTGGCGGATAAGAGGTTCTTCATTAATGAACCAGTCGATCTCATACTTGGAGGCGACATTTATCCGCAGATAATACTAAACGGTATACGGAAGAACGTTCTAAATACGCTTCTCGCCCAAGAAACCGTCTTCGGTTGGATTTTAACCGGTCGTGCAGATGCACCTCGCCCAACCAATACGCGGGTATCCTTTTTCAATGAAATTAGCCTAGACAAGCAGCTAGCCGCTTTCTGGGAACTTGAAAACGTACCTACAAAAAAGGCCCTGACCGAAGATAATGCCTATTGCGAGGCACTATATAAAAATACAACGGAAAGGAATTCAGATGGAAGATATACCGTCGCCCTTCCATTCAAACAAAGCTTCCCGAGAACCGTCTGTTTGGGCCCATCTCTTAAGAGTGTCTGCTCTCAGTTCTATCGGAACGAGACGCGCCTAGCCAAGACACCGGCCCTACAGACGGAATACAATAGGGTACTGACAGAATACGTCACGTTAGGGCACATGTCTAAGGTGCACACCGTAGTACCACCACAATCAACTGATTGCTATTTCTTACCGCATCATGCGGTGATCAAAGAAGAGAGCACAACGACTAAAGTAAGGGTCGTATTCAACGCGTCGTGCCCGACATCCAATGGCACAAGCCTGAACGATGTTCTACACACCGGCCCAGTACTTCAAGCCGACTTAACAACACTACTCCTTCGATGGAGATTCTACAAGTATGTCTTCAACAGCGACATTGAGAAGATGTACAGGCAAATTTGGGTAAAGGTAAATCAAACCCAATACCAAAGAATAGTTTTTCGACTCAAAGCAGACCCTTTGGGGTCAACTGTGCCCCATATCTAGCGATCAGAACCATACATCAACTGGCAAATGACGTCGAGGCATCTCTGCCAACCGCAGCGCACATCTTGCGAAACAGTATGTACGTCGATGACGTCCTTGCAGGGGGCATAGCATCGAGGCAGCAATCACTGCTCGCCATGAAATCACAGCTGCATTAAAGTCAGCAGGATTCCCTCTGCGAAAATGGACCTCTAATTGTAGTAGGGTACTACAGGGAATACCCAAACCTCACAGGCTTACGGAAGACTTTCTGGAGTTCGCGGACGCGAGCATGGTAAAAACCCTAGGCATCCGTTGGAACGCGCATTCCGACTACTTTTATTTCACAGCCAAACCAATCGAAAACCAGGACATCTTAACACAGAGGGCGATCATATCGGCAATCGCCAAACTCTTCGACCCAAGAGCCAAGATACTAATGCAGAACATTTGGCTGGAGGGGACGGACTGGGATGAACCGGTATCCGCAATCACTTTAGATCGGTGGCAAACCTTTATGCAGGAGTACCCCGCCATTAACCGGATTCGTATACCTCGGTGGGTGCACTTCACCCCAACCAACGATATAGAAATTCATGGCTTCTGTGACGCGTTCGAAAAAGCCTACGCAGCTACGGTTTACGTGCGAGCTAAGATCAACGATAGGACATACGTTAGTCTACTCATGGCAAAAACGAGGGTGGCACCAGTAAAAACAATTTCACTACCAAGATTGGAGTTATGCGGTGCCGTCTTGCTGGCTGAGACTTTGGAAACCGTGATGGAGAACCTGAACTTAAGCAAATTTAACATTCACCTATGGACAGATTCGACCATCGTCCTAGCATGGATTCGAAAACCCCGTGTTCCTGGTCAACATTTGTAGCTCACAGGGAGACAAAAATCGTGGAGAAGGTAGGAACGAAAGCATGGCATAATGTCGAGTCCGCATCAAATCCAGCGGACTTATCCAGCAGAGGACTTCCAGCCACGGACCTAGTCGACAACTCTTTGTGGTGGCATGGACCTTCTTGGCTGAAAGAAGGCAAAGCGGAAAGGCCATCTCAAGGCGAACAGGAGTACCACACAAACATTGAAGAAAAACGAGTACAAGTGCATGCAGCAACGAACCTCAATAATAGCGAGGATATTCTTGATCGGTTTTCCGATCTATCAAGAGCGTTGCGGGTAATCTCCTACATTATAAGATTCGCCAATAGAACCCATCCAAAAACTAAAACGTCCTTTAAAGCAGAGTCGCACCTCGCCTGACGAAATCAAGGCTACGACTAGCCGCTTCATCAGGATATCCCAAACTCACTACTATGCCGAGGAAATGAACGCTCTGAGAACTGGGAAACCCATCGCGACCAAAAGCGAGATTCTCTCTCTAGATCCCTTTATCGACGAAGATAATGTCCTTCGGGTGGGGGGTCGTCTCAACGCATCCAGGGACGTTCCCGTCGACGAGCGTCACCCGATAATCCTCCCCTACGCCTGCCGACTCACCCGTCTCCTAGTCCAGTTTGTCCACACCATTTCCGTACATGGCGGAAACCAACTGATGCTGCGGCTCCTACGCACGCAATATTGGATACCTCGGGTCAAAAACATGATCCGATCCATCATACACAACTGCAAGGCCTGTACGCTATTCCGCAAACGTTCCCCGACGCAACTCATGGGAACCCTCCCTGCGGAACGCACTACTTTAGCCGGGCATTTACCAACACCGGGGTGGATTTCGCAGGACCGTTTGACATCAAGTCTTACAGCGGACGAGGATGCCGCATGTCTAAGGGTTACGTCTGCCTATTCGTCTGCTTTGCGACTAAGGCGATCCACTTAGAGGCGACTAGCGAACTCAGCACCGCCGCGTTTCTAGCAGCATTTAGTCGGTTTCTCGCCAGACGAGGATGCCCGAAAAACCTCTATTCCGACAACGGAACGAACTTCGTCGGTGCGTCGAGGGCTCTCCGCTCAGAGTTCAAGGCATTCCTCGTTGATGCGCGCAACCAAACCCTCTCTAAATATGCCCACCAAACCCTTACATGGCATTTCATACCAGCAGCTGCTCCTCATATGGGCGGGCTGTGGGAAGCGGGAGTCAAGAGTTTCAAAACCCATTTCAAAAAGATCGCATCGGATCATAAATTTACTCTCGAGGAGTCTAGCACACTCCTGTGCAGGATTGAATCCTGTCTCAACTCCCGACCCCTGAGACCATCTTCAAATGACCCGTCAAACCTGGAGCCACTCACCCCCGACCACTTCCTAGTCGGGGGCCATCTACTATCGCCACCCGAGATTGACGTCAGCGAGAATCGCACATCACTCATCAATCGATGGGAAAAACTTAAGGCGCTGCATCAAACCTTCTGCAAACGGTGGAAAACTGAGTATCTCACCGAACTGCAGAAGCGCGTTAAGTGGAAGCATCCACAATCGAATCTCAAACAGGGGGACTTAGTCGTCATTAAAGAGGACAATCTGCCCCCCAACGAATGGAGACTAGGTCGGATAGCCAACCTTCATTATGGCCCCGATAACCGAGTTCGAGTCGTCGAACTGGATACGGCAAGGGGACAAACCACCCGACCAATCACGAAATTGGTCCTACTACCACCCTCCAGTGAGGGTGAGGGAGACTGGTAACTCCCAACCGTTCTAACAAACCCAGTAACCCAACTCTCGTTCACCCCGAACGAGGCCAACAAATCCCATAACCCAGCTCTCGTTCACCCCGAACGAGGCCAACAAACCCCATAACCCAGCTCTCGTTCACCACGAACGAGGCCAATAGAAGACTAAAGCAGATAAACTATCTGCCACCGCATAAAAAAAAAAAAAAAGAGAAAAATTTATTCATATTACCACCAGAATATCCAGCGACCCAGAACATTCAAACATCATCCCCCAGGATGAATAAAATACGTTCAGATTCAAAGGTATTTTCGATTCAAAAGTTAATTTATTGTCGAGAAGAAAAAATGTATCTTAAATGTGATTATGCTTAAATAATCATTTCTGATTCATATCTCAGACCAAATAAAATCTTCAATCACCTCTCACTGAAATAAGCAGTCAAAAAAAAAAATATATGTTTCAACAGCTGCGAACAAATAATTTGAAAAAAAATTAAAATTTACCTTGAAACTATTCAAAACGTCTCGAAAAGATTTGCAACCCAAGCTCTGCATGCATATCCTTGCAATTTCTTATTTATGCCAGCAATCCTGACATATGCTCTTGATTTGCGACAGCAGCTCGTTCGGTCTCTGCTAGGAGTGTCAAGTGGTGAGCGTGCTTCCTTGTTACAGATTTTCTTGTAGTCTACTGATCCATTCCAGAGCACGACTGGAGTAGACGATTGTATTCGCGTTCACCCATATCATCTTTGTGTTTGGGCACTGGTCTACCTCAACCACCAAAAAGCTTGTCAGGCCAGCTGACCCGAATGGCAATTATGCACAGCTGAGAAATAATGAGTCTTACACGATCCTGATCTGCGTCTTAGCTGCGGCTGCCGCAGCGCTGGCATTTATTGCGCTTTTATTTATTTTCTTTGAAAAACTTTACTTATAATATTGAGAAAACAACAAAAAAAATGTTTGCTGTTAAATATTTGGTTTAGTTATTAAGCTACTAAAAACTACCGTCTTACCATGGTTTACATCGAAATGAGCGTTTATGTAAATCCACATTAATAATCATCAAGACATGGAGATCTTTCTTCAGTCATTTGGGTTATTCAATCATGAAGTAATTTCAAAGTTGATGGTCTTGTTCAAACGACATTTGGCATATGGATCATCTTGCACATTACCAGGCGGCGCATGATTACTCGTCATACGATGTCTTAAGTGCAGTACCACTTATGTAAGAATCACCACAAACGTTACATTTATAACGCTTTTCTCCGGTATGGCGCCGCATATGAATGCGCAAATCATTGGATTGTGTAAAAGATTTTTCGCATTCTGAACATTTGTACGGTCGTAGTCCTGTATGTATTCGCATGTGCCTTGATAATTTATTTGGTCGTATAAATGGCTTTCCACATATGGTGCAAACATGCGGTCGTTCCCCGGTATGCTGTCTCTTATGCACAACTAAATCCTGTCGACGAGGAAATTCTTTTTCGCATTCATCACACCTATAAGGCTTTTCTCCTGTATGCCGTCGTATGTGTATTATTATGCTAGCTTGAGCAAAGCTACGTCCACAATATGGGCAAATTTCACGCTTATAAGTTTTTTATTTTTGTGAGTTTGTATCGTGTTCTAGATCACCACCACCGGAATGCATTGCACGAACGTGACGTTCAAGTGCAAATTGACGTGCAAAAGTACGTGGACGTAGTTCGCATATTATTGGCTTTTCCTCGGTTGGCTTGGGCGCCACCGCAGCGATATGCTCAGCAGTTACATTTGTGTGCGCAGTTTTTGTATGCTTTTCCAATGTCATATTTCTGGCAAATACCCGCTGGCAGTGTGGGCATTTCCGCCAGTGAGATGTCACAAATGTTACCAATCGTGATCCGATCGATAACCCTTGACTTCTTTTTGTACTGTTGCTTACATTTTCATCTGCTGATATAGTGCTTCTTGCTTTAACCTGATCTACTTTCTCAGATTGTTGAGCAAGGCTACAATTATTCGCATTCTCGTCGGGCGAGCTTTCAATAGCCTGTGCTATATCCTTATCATCCTCATTCTCGGCCAATAAGCACACACCATCAATAGCTTTGCTAATATCATCCTTTATATATGGAATTATAAATACTCCTGTGCTTGGTTTTTCTTCCTTGGACGGTGTATTTTGATATTGGCCAATAAAATATTCCGAACGTTGTATTGTACAAATGAAATCATACGAGTTCAAAAGTGTATGTGAACAATCACTGCAAATACGAGTCGGCAGCAACTGCTCAGGGTTTTTACTTGAAGTCAACATTTGGATATCAGTGGCACGCAAAATTTGTATATACAAATTTCTTAAACAAAGTATTTCATTTCCGAATTCTACTTCGTCGTCGAGGGAAGTTGAGTCTTCACTTTCATGTAAGCAAATGCGGCAGCATAAATTATTTAATTTTACAACAGTCCTAGGAGCTTCCATCATCGACAAAAAGGTGCAAGACATGAATCTTTGTGTAAATTTGAAATTCTGATTGGCAAAAAAAGAAAATGTATAATTTTGTGTAAAACCGTGCAGCGAAAAAGCCAGCAGTTTTCATCAAACGAGTTAACAACGCAGCCTAAGACCTTCATAGGGATTATAATCATAACCAGCATCTTCCGCAACCACACCACCCTTTCTCCGCTAACTCCATCGAGTATTTGCTGCTATGTTTGTCGCTAACATTGTCGCCAATGACTGTCAGATTGGTGTGACCATTTTCCTCCGAATATCGATTGCGCTTTGCAAATTGTACGGTATTTCTTGAGGCAAATAATCTAACAGTCTTGCGCGTACACTTTCCACAATGAGCTCCTCAGGCGTTTCATCGGTGAACATTTCTTTTGCATAATCCCAAGAACGATCTTTTGCAATGCTTGTCAAATAACTATAAATATCACCCAATCCATTGCCTGTGATGGATGAAACTAGAAATACTTCTTGGAAATTGCTCCAACTTCCTTCTTTTCCCTTGACTTTTCCTGTGATTGTAGGTGCACTCGCATTCACCTTTTCAATTGGATTGGCCTGAAATTTTCGTTTACGATTCCCTTTTAATTGCGCAGTACTAATAGTATTATTAGTTAGTATTCGTATCAAGTCCAATAAGATACGCTTCGATTTTAGCATATCAATTTTGTTTAAAACCAAAAAAAAAAAAAAACTAGGTAAGTGGTGGTATTCCTTCAGAGTTTCCAAGACTGTGGAATGTAAAACGTTACTTGTCCACGAATTGGACACATCATGCATACAGGCAATAACATCTGCATATTGAATTACATGTCTGTAAGCCTTGTTAAAGCTGGAGTCATTGGTGCCGTATGTCGTATCGCTGTATCCGTATCCCTAACGTAATCAGCTGTTTATCGTTACGACGGTAAACCAAAACCCATTTGGTTGGCTACGATACGGTTACGACCTTAGCGGCACCAATAATCGATTGCATTGATTCTCATAAGGTTGGTCGAATCAGCTGTTAAAAGGTTACCGATACGGTTACCGATAAAGCACCAATGTCTCCAGCTTAAAGTTTTGTTTTTGCTCATCATAAAATCTTGGACTCAATGTACGATCACGATATATGAAATATGTTTTAATGTATACTTTGTCTGCGGCCAGCTCAAATTAGAATGTCAGCTTTATATTTCTACTATATGTAAATGGACGGCAATCTGAAACGAGAAGAAAAAAGATGGTATTAGTCGAGCTAGCCAGTAAATAAGAAAAAATCCACGTTTCCTGGAAATTCATTCTAAAATGTGCGTATACTCATTCCCATGAATGAATGACATTGTGAATTAACGAATCAATGTTGCCACTCGATGACATTTGCTTTTGTCTTTTCTTACGCCGTAAACACATTGCGCGCGACCCCATGGCATCACAAGTCGGATCCGCGGGATCCAACAAACTCGAGTGTTAGTACCCGAACAACTTTACCTTCTTCCGACAAATGAAACACACTCAAAACACACTTTCTTGTGGAAAAAAAAGGGGGGAGCCACTCGAGACCGAAATAATTGTCGCGGTTTATTTGCATTGTTTTCCCTGTTAAAAAGGTTAGGGCAAAATTAAAATGTAAAACATAAACAAAACATGTCACACTCAATAGTGGTCTCGCTTTCCTGATTGAAATTGTTTTTGTGTATTGAAGTTCCGATAAAGTTTCGTCAGTCCTTTTTAGCTTGAAATCCAAGCAAGAATAAAGTAGTGTCATATATGCTCTCGATACTATAACGAAGGTAGAAATTAAACTTTTTAAAACAGACTATAAATTTAATGTCGCGTCAGGACTCAGACGCGAGCTGTCCCTAAATACGTCTTGACATGACCATTATGTATCATTACACTGCAATGGGCAGCACCGCACAGTCTCGTTCCAATGATTGGAAGAGTGAGCAGCTGACAGCTCTACAAATTGCCACACTCGATAGTGTAGGCTATTCCCGCGAGGGTTGTGTTGAAATCAACAAACACACCACAATTTGTGATTCTCACACAACATGGCCCAAATCAACACAAAAAGTGTTCCCAGACAGCGAAAAAAGGCCTCCTTACATCTGTCGCACATTTTATCTGTACGGCGTCATTTGACTAGTCATTTTACAGTCATTCATATGTTATATTCATAGTCACATTGCATGGGCGTGGGTAAGTTTTGTGACCAAATTTTGTAAGGCAATTACAAGGAGCCGTGACATCCCACGGGTTTACCGTGATATACCGTATATTATCGCGTATTGCCTGCCTTAGGCAAACACCAAAAAATATAGTTTGTCCTAAATCTATATTTAATAATTCTTAATTTCACTCCTTGATTGTTTCAACATCAGAACTTTCATTCTGATGAAAATATTTTCAAAATTAAAGATACTTTTAGGCCTGTCTCAATGCAATTTTACCAAACCTAACAGTGGTTTCAACCACTACACGTCATTATGTCGGCAGACTAACTTTCACTCAAATTATTTCTCAGATTATTCATCCCGAGTACGCCAACCACAAGCTCAGCCTATTAAGCTCCTTGTCTCCGCTCATAAGCCACCCAACCCAAGGGTATCTACGAATGTTCTATTAACAATTTGATATTCCAGAATGACTGGATTGTCCAATAAACGCGCCAAGACGGAGGCACGCGGCAGCACATTCAGCGTCCCATGCCGGCTATGTGAAAAATCGCACAGCATAAGGCTCTGCCCGATTTACCGGGGCATGACGAACAAGGATCGACTAAAGACGATTATAGGCTTGAGATATTTGACAAATTGCTTATCGCCATTCCACCAACGGAAGACATTTCCCAGCGAAGATCGCTGTCATCGGTGCAACGAGCAGCACCACACGTCAACACACCTCGACGACGTTCCACCAACGAGAGTGATGGCGAAGAGAGCTCCGACGGAGCCCTGTCAATCCACGTCACGGAACAAACCCTGTGGTGGGAAGGGGACGTCGCCGAGGAAGAGATCGAACGACGGGAAGATCCTACTGCAATACTAGCCACGACACCACCGGGCGGTTCAGGACCACAACGTTTCCGACCGCTCCTACGACACGAGGATCCTTCAAACGTACAACGCGGGGAGACACGTCCTTTCCCCCCCATCGCACCGCTCTACCGTGGGGCGCCGTGGCGACGCGGAACCGCGTCCGTCCCGCTCGTCCCGAGGCTCGATTGGTAGGGCGGTCCCGTATAACGCTCGTGCCTAAGTAACCACGCTCGCGCGCCAACCAACAACGCCAGCCGGCTTCAGCAACGACCATTACACGCGCATTTGTAGCCATAGCTCCAACGGCGGTCGTTCGGATAGCAGCAGGAGGGAAGCTCCACGCAGTACGCGCCCTTATCGATCCGTGCGCTCCGAACTCCATCATCGATGCCAACCTCGCAAAGGACCTCGGGTTAGAGCGTACCGGCACATCCTATCACGTGAAGTGCACGCTTGTTCTACGAGGGAAATACGGGGTAACGGGAGCAGTGACGACCCAGGCCACAGTGGTGTCACGATATTCACGGCTTAGTCCTACAGCAACTCTGGATCCATCGGTAGCCACGCCATTCCAATTTATGAAGCTGGCGGATCCAGCTTTCCACCGGTCTACACCTGTCCGGCTCACACTAGGTGCCGATGTCTACGCCAGCCTAATGGTTATCGGCACACCACCGTCGAACGTAGGCGGGCTGCTGACTTAAGCCATCATATTCGTGTTGGTAGTGTCGGGAGCCCACCAGCAATAATCAGGCATCTGTCCATTCAATAAGTAAAGTGCACTAAAATCAACCCACGGATATTTCGACTAACATCTCTTTATTCACAGGAATCCCACGAAGAAGCGTCTGGCGTCGGTCGAATTACGTATCCTGGGCATACTATTCTTTCTTCCATACGCATTTACTGCAGGGTCTAAATTTAAGTTGAGATTCGTTCTCGTGAGCCCTTTGGGACTTGGTTGTTGGGGCGCTACGCTCGTTTCGAAGGTGCTCGCCGCAAGGGGGCCGGCATGAATAGGCCACAAGCCTAAATATGGCGGTGCACCCTCGTATCGCTTTACTTTTCCTTTTCGTTATCTTTTCACCCCACATTTTTCATTTATTCCTATCGGGATATACCGATAACCGTTTACCCACCGGATAATAGTTAAGCCTAGGATTCGGCGGTGACCGCGAACTAAAGTTCTTTTTACCTCGGTCACTTTTTTTGCGAACGTTTAAGAAACCGCCAGCAGCCAAGCCACCGAAGGTAAGTCTTTCAATAATATTAAAAATTATAGAATTAATTTTGCACTTCCGTCATCGGAAATCGTGAATTAAGTGATTAAGTGGATTAACTCTGAATTTGAATTTACTTTTCTCTTAATAAACATTATTGTGTATCTTTTTATAACGTAATCGTTGTGATTTTTCCTTTTTTTCTCCTCACCATTATTGCGAGCGCGCCCTATCTTGGCTTACCGCCGTAACACTCTGAATGAGTGGGTGGGTTTATACCCGATTGCGTGTGAGGTTTATACCTATTTGCGAATTTTGTTTGTAGATTGTTGTGTAATTTTTATTTTATGCCGATAATTCGAAGTGGCATTACATATTTTAAAGAAGTGGAATGTCAAATTTAAGGATCGGTTTGGTCATCGGTGAAACCCTCTCCACTTGTTTCATTGGCTGGTGGAAATAGAACCAGTTTGGCCAATGGCCTTGTAATTTGACCTTTTTTAGTCGTGATGTCGACAACTCATGCAAGGTCGTCTAGTCCTGGGTGTATTTTGAGCACTCTTCCAAGTCTCCACTCGTTCGGAGCTACATTGTCGTCTTTCACGACGACGAAATTCCCTATTTTGATGTTTACTTTCGAGTGTTTCCATTTAACCCGCTTTTGCATTTCTAAGAGATATTCTCTTTTCCAACTTTGCCAAAAGGTTTGATGCAAAGCTTTTAATTTATGACACCTATTGACTATGGAGGCAGGATTCTCATTGGAATCTATTTCTGGAGGATCGAGAAGATGTCCGCCTACCAGAAAATTACCAATTGTTAAGGGTTCTAAGTCGGTCGATTCGTTCGACGCTGGACTTAATGGTCGTGAGTTGAGGCAAGCCTCTATTCGACAAAGTAGAGTTGTGAATTCCTCAAAGGTATATTTATCCCAACCTGCCACTTTTCGAAAGTGGCTTTTGAAACTTTTTACTCCTGCTTCCCACAGACCTCCCATATGAGAAGAGGCACCCATAAGTTGGGTTTGTACACGTTTTTTATAGGTTGTGCAGACCTTACAATTGTGAATGATGGATTTTATCATATTTTAAACCTTAGAAATCCAGTATTGGGTCCTAATAAGCCTAAACATTAGTTGATTTTCTCCATGTAAAGAGATTTCGTGGATAAACTGAACTAAAAGGCAAGAAAATTTGCATGTGTAAGGTAAGACTATTGGATGGCGTTCATTGTATGGTAGGTCTAGAGCCGCGCGGATGTGACCACCAGTCCTTATAATGCAATACTTGTCTAAGACAGGGTCAAGAGGAAGCAATTCGCTTTTACAATCTACTAGCTTGCCTGACTTCAGATTTTTGTATTCCGTGGGATAAAACTCTTGTTGCGACATCTTAACTAAGCGTTGCGTAGCGAATTCGATTTCATCTGATGAAACCAGATACGACGTTTTATTAAGATAATATTTTGTCTTTGGATGAGTTCTTTCGAGAAATCTCAAGACATAAGATATCACCCTTAAGGCTCTGGGTAGGTTCGAAAATCTATCCAGAATATCAAAATCCATTTTGGTCGTTACTGACTCGTTTCTCCTCGATGGTTGTGTTGTAAGTTATATTCTGTATAGGCCATTTTGAGATGTCTTCTTGTAACCAAGAAGGTCCCTGCCACCACAAGGAATTGTTGACCTGTTCATGTGCTGGGAGTCCTCTGCTAACCATATCGGCTGGATTTGATCCCGAATCCGAATGATGCCAATTATCCTTTCCAACCTTTTCGACAATTTTCGTGATACGGTGTGCAACGAAAATTGACCACGAACAAGGGGCTTTCATATCCAAGCCAGTACAATCGTGGAATCGGTCTATAAATAGGTTCATGGGTTCCCTAAATTGAGATTTACTGCTAATGTTTCCATCATTTCGGCGAGTAGCACTGCTCCACATAATTCCAATCGAAGAAGGGAGATAGTTTTTACGGGAGCTACTTTAGTCTTCGCCAATAGCAAATTGATTTGAACTTGGTCGTTTGATTCGACGCGGAGGTATATTGCCGCAGCATGCGCTTTCTCCGATGCGTCACAGAAACCGTGTATTTCCGAATTGTTGGTTGGAGAAAAGTGTGTCCAGCGCGGTGTCCGAATGTTATCAATTTCGGTATAATTTTCCATAAAAATTTTCCAACGTTCGGAAGTAGTTGGTGATACTTCTTCATCCCACTTTGTGCCTTCAAGCCAAATGTTTTGCATAATGATTTTGGCTACGATGACTATTGGATGAAGCCATCCCAACGGGTCGAAAAGTTTTGCAATTGCTGATAAAATCGTTCTTTAGGTCAAAATCTCATAATTTTCCATGGGCTTTGCGATGAAGTAAAATTCATTCTTATGTACTTTCCACCTGATTCCTAGTGCCTTCACTGAACTTGCGTCTTCGAATTCCAGGAAATCTTTGTTAAGGAGATGTTGTTTAGGGATATCCTTTAGTATTTGGTCGGAATTGGCTGTCCATTTTCTTAGTGGAAAGCCGGCTGATTGCAATGCTTGAGATATTTGATCTCTGGCAGTAACTGCTGATTGGATGCAGTGTCCACCAGCAAGAATATCATCCACATACATGTTATTCTCTTAGTATTGTGGATGCAATTGGAAAGGTGTCTTCGACGGCCTTTGCAAATTGTAAACGTGTCCTTATTGCTAGATAAGGAGCACAGTTAACCCCGAATGTCACAGTCTTTAGTTCGTAAAAGCTGACACAGGGCTTTCAGAGCTAGTATGGAATACTATGCGCTGGTAATTGGTTTGGTTAGGTTGTACCATAATTTGTCGGTAAATTTTACCGATATCGCTGTTGAAGACATATTTGTAAAGTCTTCAGCGAAGTATAAGAATAGTTAGGTCAGCTTGAAGCGTAGGACCTATATACAAAACGTCGTGCAGACTTACTCCGTTTACGGTCGGACTAGATGCGTTAAAAACAACGCGAACTTTCGTGGAGGTACTTTCTTCCTTGATGACGGCGTGATGAGGTAGAAATTAATGGTCAGAGGAGTCTGGTGGCACACAGCTGTTGATCCTTGACATATGTCCTAATTCCTCGTATTCGGTCACAACTCGATTATACTCCGTTTGTAAAGTAGGATTTTCGCCAGTCGTGTCTCGTTCCGGAAGAACTGGGAGCATGCTCTTTTAAGAGAAGGCCCTAGGGCAGATATTTGCATAATATGCAAGTGTAGACGTGTTTGTGCCGTGCTGCTAGTTTTGTCACTTCTTCCTGCAGTAATAAACGCACGTAAAGTAGCCGGAAACTGAGTGCTAATCTGTTGCTTGTCTCTCGGGCATTGAAATATTATATTATAGTTAACTTTTTCGCCGTAAATATCGATTTCCATAAGTTTTCCTAATGTCTACAGTTAATAAAAAAGTGACAAGAAGCATAAAGTTGTCCCCGCCGAAGGGTAGTACCCCACTTCATGGCAAAGTTAGAGATGGTGAGAGCTCACAAACGGCGCAATGGCTGAAACAAATGAAAAATATGGAGAGTAAACTGGAGAGCATTGTGGCGAATTTGAGTGGGAACATAAAGAGCAGCGAAGAGCGACTTATACAGCGATTCAATGACATTGAAGTAGAATTGCAAAGTATTAAGACCACTGTCAAACTCTTTGATGTGAGGTTGACTGCTGTAGAATCAGCGTGTGAAGAAATTGCCCCGCTTAAGGTAGAAGTGGTTTTGCTGAAAAGTTAGTCGGAAAAGCAAGAGAACGCAGCTGCTGCTACTGACCTTATAATTAATGGCGTACCCAATTGTGCAAATAAGAGTTGCTTGGAGATCTTCTCCGATATTTGCAAAGCAGTGAAACATGAGATGCCAGCGGTAAAAGAAATTTTCCGATTACCTGAAACGAAAACAAACCGCGGCAGCAGCTCCCCACACACTTCGACGTCGACTTCCTCACCCATTATCGAGAAACTTCACTCGTCATATGCCCGCAGTAGACTCTTCATGTCGGTAGCTGGCTACTGCAAAGCCAATAAGAGAGCTCTTACTTTACATGATATTGCTGTTGAAGGTGCAGCGAACATTCACCTGCACGAAAGTTTGTCGAGAGCAAAACGTGAGCTTATGAATTATGCAGCCCAGCTCAAACGCCAAAACCATCTGGCAGCTGCTTTCTCGATACGCGGGCAAGTGTATGTACGTAAAAGAGACGGGGGGAAGGCGACTCGTGTAAATGGTAAACAAGAAATTGATTAAATTGTCGGCACATCATAGAATAGGAAGAATGATTTTCTCATGCGGTGATTTATTTGTTTTGTTTAATTTAAGTTTCACTAAGCATTTTTCTCTCACATCTCTTATTTCTTTTTCAATGTCTGGTGTTGCTTTTTTCTATATTCTTATTTGCTCTAATTTTTGCTTCCACTTCCTCTTTTTCCTGTTTACTTCTTCAATTCTTCTTACACTTGGTTTTCCTGTACTATTTACTTGCCCTCTGTTTGCTTATCTTTACTTTACTTGTATCACTATTGTTTTACTGCTGATTAGAAATGTTTGCATTGATGTTTTCATTGAAGTTGTGTATCATTTAACGTGACTGTTCAACAAATATTCGGCACTAATGATAAACACAAGCTGATGTTGGATATACTGTGTAAACAATCGAATTGTCTTAACATAGCTCACTTTAATGCACGGAGCCTGTGCTCTGACAAGATGGACTATGTTAGATATATTTTTAATAATTCCTTGGTAGATATCATTTGTATATCTGAGACCTGGTTCGGTGAACATGTCACTGACCTACATTGCTGCATTAGCAACTATAATGTTGTGCGAAATGATCGAAAGCACAAAAAAGGGGGTGGGGTAGCTATATATTGCAGAAAATCGCTCAAAATCAAAACTCTTGCTAAATCTGAAGGTTGTGGTACTGAATATATTATTTCATAGGTTGCAGGTGGTATCACCAAAATACTTGTTTCATGCGTATACAACCCGAATAAATGTTTATTGCTAGATGGCTACTTTTTTGATTTGTCTGTTCATGTTATTGAGTATGAGTGTTATGTTATATGTGGTGATTTTAATGTAAACTTACTTGTGAAAGATTCGATTAGTATCAAACTGCGTGATCAAATATCAGCAGCTGGACTAACTATTGTTAATGAGAAAATACCTACAAGAAACGCTAATAACGCTAGGCCAAGCCTTCTAGATTTTTTTATTACCACTGATCTGGCCTTAATTCTTAAATTTGACCAACTATTTTTCATATCGGACCATGATTTGCTTTTCTCTACTGTTGATGTAGTGTTAGAACGTCCTGCTGCTGGTGTTACTTTCTCGTACCGTGATTTCCGCTCTGTAGATACCAGTGCTTCGTTCTCTGATTGTAACGCCATTTATTGGAATCAATGTTGGAATTACGAGTCGGTAGACTCAAAGCTCGAGTTTCTTAATAATCAATTGACTTCCCTTTTTGATCGGCACGTGCCCCTACGTAATTCTAAAGTTATAAATAAATCTTGCCCTTGGTTTAACAAGAGAGCTAATGCTGCAATCCAAAAACGAAATAAGTTACATGCAAAGTGGAGAAGGCTAAAGACGAATGCATCATGGTGCGAATATACAGTTGCCCGCAACACGGCGACAGTTGTTACTAGGCAAGCAAAAAGACGGTACTGTCAACTAAAATTGAATCCGTCTCTCCCATCTAAGAAGCTGTGGGGCAATCTAAAAAGTCTGCACATCCATGGAAAGAATAGTATGCAATGTGAAATTGACCCTAATGTTATAAACGAATATTTCACTGATAATGTAAGCCCCGTCAGTATTAGTGTTGACACAGAGTCGCCCTCACAACTTTTAATCCAAAACCCCTTTGAATTCATCTGCGTCAGCGAAAATGAGGTGTACAAAGCTGTCATGGCGATCAAGTCTTACGCAGTTGGAAATGATGGTATACCTGAAATTTGTTAAAATTTTACTTCCGTATATAGTAGGTGCTCTCACTCACATTATTAACCATATCTTCACAAGTGGCTGTTTTCCGGATGCTTGGAAATAGGCAATTATTTTTTCGGGTTCTCTGATAGCTCTTCAAAACTGTTGTTAAATTATCTAACGGGAAGAGTTCAACGTGTTGTATGTGATAATGCCTCATCTCAGTTCAGAGCTATCAAAGCAGGTGTCCCGCAAGGCTCAATCCTTGGCCCGCTCTTGTTTAGTATGTTCATTAACGACGTATTTTCGGTGTGTAAATAGGGGGACTCATGATAGCATATAAACTTATAAGGTGTAAAATTATATCCATTTACACACGCGGTTATATGAACGCACCTAGTAATACTCTTGATAAACTTGATTGTTTTTCAGCTGTATTATTTCCAAAAAAATTTTTTTGATTGTTATACAAATTAAAAAATACCAAGATTAAGTGAAAAATCAAAACTAAAACACCTTTACTTGCTGATGTTGGATATTTTTGATGAAAATGCCGTCTGTAATGTCTGCAAGGTTGCATTCCGTTGAGTTTACCGCGTTTACGCAATGAAATGTTCGCGTAAATTTATACAAATTGTGTAAATGATTTTTCATACAAAATTTGACAGCTCGTGCGTAAACTAGATAAATTTATACGTTTACACACTTTATAAGGCATTTATACGGTTACATGAGTCCCCCTAATATGTTAGTGCGCACACGTATGCTGATGACATTCAGTTATATCTTTCAAATCGTATCGGTCTTGTAGAAGATATATGTTATAAAGTAAACAACGATCTGTCTGCTATATTGCGCTGAGAGCAAAAAAATGTTTTGTGTTTAAATGCAAGTAAATCATATGTTGTACCCATATGTAAAACCGAAATAGACCCTGATGATATACCGCCTTTAGTAATTGGTACATCCACTCTTGAGATCACTCACAAAATAAAGAACCTTGGGTTTATAATAAAAAATAAACTTAGCTGTGGTGATCATGTTAACAAATTGGTAAGCAACGTTTACTTTATTCTGCGCAGGTTGAGAATATCTGCAGCGTTTACGCACTAGACACACG
Organism: Eurosta solidaginis; assembly: GCF_040869045.1. Taxonomy (NCBI): domain Eukaryota; kingdom Metazoa; phylum Arthropoda; class Insecta; order Diptera; family Tephritidae; genus Eurosta; species Eurosta solidaginis. The sequence goes on from NC_090319.1 coordinate 152,816,383, forward strand.
TAAAAAAAACTCGCGATACAATTTATTGTGCCCCATTTTACGTACGCAGAATTAGTATATAGTAAACTTGACTCGCTATCAGCAAATAAGGTAAATGAAGCCTTCAAAAATGTTACACGGTATGTTTATGGCATATGTCGTTATGCTCACATATCACCATGGCACGACAAAATTTTGGGTTGTAGTATTATGCAATATTTGGCCGCGAGGAACGGTATTTTCATGTTTAAGTTGCTGGAATGGAAAACCCCTAAATATCTGTATGACAAGATTCAATTAACCAGATCTCAGAGACTAAACAGCTTAATAATCCCGAAATATAGTACACTAACATCTAACCGGCTGTTTTTCATTGGTGCAATTACAATGTGGAACAGGATTCCAGAAAATTTAAAATCACAACTAAATAGCAACTTCAGAAAGCTAATATACAAATATTTTAGTGACCTCGATATGACGCTGGCCTCTCAACTACAAATAAGCTGCTAATATCTTAATATCTACTTTCTGTCTTTCTCTATTTTCTAAATTTCACTTACTATCTATATCACTTACTGCCTTAAATTGTTAAGTGCCATTGCATTAGTATTAAGCTTGAATCATATATTTTATTTTATCTTTTAAGTAATGTTTTTTAAATATAAATATTAAAAATTAGAATGTATCCCATTGCTGATGTACACATAAACGACTGACTAGTCTTAGTTGTACAATGAAATTAATTAAATAAATGTTATGTTATGTTGTTATATTTTGGAAGGAAATTCTCGTTTAAAAGGTAATGACACTGTGTATTTCCCGGTATTGTCCCTAGTGGTGGTACTTCTGTATGACTCCTCGCAGTATTATTCGTCCGCATTAAAGCGTTTGTTTTTAGGGATTTCTTCGAGTTCCAAAAAAGGCGGATAATTGCTTATCCAATAATACGTCACTGTAATAGGAGAAGATTTCTTTTGGTTGCTCTTGAACATCTGTACGGCCTGTAAGTATCCAGCCGAAAACAGTTTCTTGTGCCAAGAGCATACCAAGTACATTCTCCTGCTATCCGTTCAAGATGATTTGAGGGTAAATGTCCCCTCCCAGGACTAGATCCACTGGTTCTTTGACAAAGAGTCTTTTATCTGCCAACTCGAGATCAGGGAATGCTTGTCTGTTCATCGCACTGATCTGGCATGTTAGATCATACCCTGTAAGCTTTGGCAGGACAAGAACTTTTGGGTTCAAAGAAAATAATGGGTCAATTAGTGACCGCAACTCTATTGAATAAGACTCTTTGACCTGTGCAGAGTATGAGTTAGTTATACCGGAAACTTGAACGCGAATTTTCTCGGATGGCAGGTTAATTCGACGCTTGATATGTTCGGTAATAAATGAACATTCAGAAGCAGAATCAATTAGGGATCTGGCAGAAAAATTGGTATTATTATATTGTATGTTGACACGAGCGGTGCCTAGCAGTACATCAGCGGTATTATGCGCATGGCACGATTGCACATTGGAGGTTTGCTTGTCATTGGACTTTGAATTTTTCCTCTCTCGTGCTTGTCGCGATGTCGAAGGGGTATCATCGTCATTACTTACAAGAACTGCTGCTATTTGCTGAATTTTTTGTATATGTAGGAGCGTGTTGTGTCGAGAATGCCATGTACTACAGTTATAAGAACTAGTACATTTCGAAGCAGTATGTCCAGAAGACAAACAATTCAGGCAGGTATTATTGTTTTTAATAAATTAAATTCTACGAGTAGGTGTAAGTTTGAGAAATTTAGTACAGGTTCGTAGTTTGTAGTCATTTGTGTGACACACACACAAATTCTTAATGCTTGTTTGGAAGCTGCCAACCTTTATATTATGAGGTTCAGGGGTTTTGGTATTTTGGAGCTTAAAAATTCTTATTACCTCTGTGACCAGACACGTTTTTTAAGGCAAGAAATCTATGGGATAGGAATTTATTCATGTCCTCCCATTTTGCTATACCCGTTTTGTTCCCTAAAGACTGTTCCCAAAGTGAAAGGCTGGTTTCGGTCAATTTTTCTGCGCAGAGGTATACAAAAAGTGCATCCCATAAATCTACCGTATGCCCTTTTAATGCATTCATGCAATTATTTAATTTTAATTGTAAATTCTTCAATTGCCTCAGTAAAAAGTATTTATGCATCCATTTTGACTTAGGATATGTATTTAGATAGAAATCCGGAAGATTTAATGTATACTTTTGAGGTAAAAACCTTTTGTTGTCCTCTCTGCTCAGCTAGTGTTATGTAACTAAGTACCGAAAGTAAGGTAGAAACCCTCAGTTGCGTTTTGATCGGTGGTAGAAACCCACCGACTCGTATACCTAGCTAAGTGCTACCGCAAGTAAGGTGAAAACCCTCAATTGCGTAATAATAGGTGTTGAAAATCCACCGACTCGTATAACTAGCTAAGCTACAGAAAAGAGAGCTAGAGAAAGGAGGGCAACAAAAGCAAAAGCAGACTAAAATGCAATGCACTTTTTAAATTTTCACTATATATTTCTTTTGGTGTAGTTTTGTATGCGCAGATGTATATAAAAAACGCCGATTCGCCAACCACACTGATATAATGGTTATTTTTTACAACAAAAAACCTAGACTTCGTTGTGTTAATCCAATATATGTTAAGCCGCAAAAAATAAGGCAAAGTGTAAAAAATAATAAGCAACAAACAAGCAGTTAAAATTACTAGTGAATTTTTTTTTGGGTTCATGAACCAAAGTGAAGTGCTGTTGTTGTTGTTGAAAATTAACAAACAACGAAACTAAAAAGAATGTGTGGTTATGTGAAACCGAAAATAGTGCAGTTTAAGTTAAAATTAAAATTTTTTCTACTAAAAATTCTGCACTATGTTACCTTAAGATGTGTGAGGAGAACCTTACCGCGGGTGTGGGGATAATGCTGATAGACAAAAGGCCTTTTTAACACTTAATTCACTTAAAAAAAAAGTTCACTTAAAAAAAATTGTGCGCTGTAAATTATAACCACGTACCTTGATTGTTGTTGCGGCTATCTGTGCTTGTTAGTTGGTTTGCAAAGACGAGTTTGTTTTTATTTCAAATGCTGCTCAGTCTCGAAGGTCTTACTGTTGAATTTACGAAATTGTATAATGTGCCAAAATTATAGTGAGTGGACTGTATATTGGTAGGTCGCTTGTAACTTGGTGAGATGGACCAAACGTTAAGGCTGAAGGACCAAATGTTGGCCTCGCAGAACACTCGGTGCGCGGAGGTCCAATATAATGAAAAGGAAAAGAAAACACAAATAACTTCAATATTAGTATGGTATAATAATTGATTTATTATTTGTTGAGTTAGTACAATATTTTACCTTTCGTATAAATTGAGATGTGGCGGGACGGCCTTCTTCCTTCGTGGTTGAAATTGAAACTCAAAATGGAAAGTGATCTCAGTGTCTCACTGGAGATCGTGCGGGGGTTTCCCAGGGGATATTTGTTATCCCATGGAAAACTCAGTTACCCGTGTTAGTGTTGCATATATGTGAACATACATGAATGTGTATGCATGTTGGTGTGCAGTACATGAAAGTATGTATGAATGTCTTTGCACTAAATAAATTATGTATTGGAGTAGCCGTGTTTGCAGTATAAAAATATTTAGGTCCTGGCCTCTTTTTGCCGAAGATTTGGTGATAAAATTGTAAAACGTTGACAGTGCTGAGTTTGATGCTCTGAGCTATTGCAAAACATACACCTTGCTGCCGAAGCATTTGAAACTACAAATGATTTTCATTGATTTGTTCTTACAGGTTTTTAGGTTCGGTTAACTTGACCCTTGTGTATTTGTATTGCATGCTCCACATTCTCTAAAGTTCGATTCGTTTTTCTAAAAATCCAGCCAGCTGGTCCCATGAAGGCAAATCGTTGCTTGATGAATGTTCTCCCATTTTGCTTGAGTTACCTTGTCTAATCTTTCTAATATTAGATGTACAATGACGCAGTGTGCTATTTGCTCCCGTGATCCGAGTGTTTGTAATGCACGTATATATGATGTGACCTTGTCCGTTAACTCACGCAACTTATTTACCTCTCCCTTGTCCAGCCCTCTCTCTCTCTGATATGTGCCTGAAATATAAGTATCTTATTATCAAAACGTTTATGTAGTAAATCTAATGCAATTTTATAATTAGCTTCATTTATTTCCAGTGATCTGATGGTGTCTAACGCTGCACCACTCAGACAGGAACGCAAATGCTGCAGCTTGTCGACTTGTGTGAGGTCAGCATTCTTGCCAATAACGGAAGAGAACATAGAAAAGAAATTCGTCCACTCGGTGTAGATCCCACTAAATTTTGGCAATGTAAGCAAACGCAAACGAGACCGATTTGCATTTACGATAATTGACTGCGAGTCGTTGGTGTTCATCTTGAATGTTGAACAATGTTGAGATACACAACGCTTACTAATTTCTCGTTGTAAAGTTGCTTTGAGGTTTACTAGCTTATCATCAAACGTTTATGGTAAATCACTGTTCAAGCTTTCGACATCTAGTTCCTCAAGAATATTGTGCGCTGCTGAGAATGTTGACTTTAATTCGCCCAATGAGTCAATCATTGCCGACAGTGCATACTCATCCATGTTTTGCAACTTATCACTATTAATATCTGCCGCTATACGCACGAGACGATTAAATATGACCATAGTTTTTGATTTTAATCAGGAGATACCGCTGCAGAATCTCCCCCGTTGGAAGAATCATCAGCCATTTTAAGCTTTGTAGTAAGAAGGAATGACATGCGTCAAAAAAATCAAACGAATGGAAAAATGTAAGACGAAGTTGTTTTTGGTAGCAGTACCATTCAAGTATGTATATGATTTGCGAAAAAGCGTGTGTATATAAAATACGATTTGTAGCAAAGTACGACACAGGCTGATTATTTACTGGAAGTTACAGTTCTAACAATTTAACGCCATGCTTCAAAAACTGCAATATGTATGTGTGCACGAGAAAAATGCGCCAGAACAAAAATGAAAAGAGTTTGGCACAGTTATTCTTGAACAACACAAACGAATTGCCTAATGCTTTGATTTTGCATTACCACACTCCCGCGGCTATCACGTCGGGGCCTAAAAAAAATGTTGAGCTACAAGCTTTTTTGCAGCTATAAAAATCCAAATGACAATGTGTACTTGTTGAGCTGTAAAAATTTTTTTGCCGCCATACAAATCCAAATGAAAATATGTAAAAGCCCTTTATCAGCTACAGGAACCCAAAATATGAAAAACCGTAGACCACTGTGTTTTACAATTTTTATTACAATTCAAAGAAATTTGGTTGGATTTATTTTACAAATTAATATATATGGCCGCGAAAAGTTATTAAAAAACAATAATTGTGCTTGCTTATGATTCTTTCTTTTTTGATGTCTACCAGCAAGTGTCAAAAACCAAAACGAATTGCGCTTGCTGACCCATATGTTTGTATGTATGTTTAGGTACACACACACAGCCTGTTTTCATTTGGGACCAAAATTCGTCGAAAAAAAGGACCAAATTTCAAAAAAAAGACCAAAATTTGTCTTCATTTAGTGGTATACAAACAATGTAATAATCAACAACTTAAAAAGTACAAAACAACACGCGTTACAAACAAACAAAAAGTGCATTAATTAAAATTGATGACAATTGTTGATGATGAAAATTAAATACATATTATCACATATGGGCATATTTTTCAGTCTTATACACATATGTATGTGTATATATTTAAAAACTTAAAGCATATATGTTTATAATATATTCTAGGCTAGATCGAAAAAAACGTATAATAAAAACAGTTTTATATCGTTCATTGTATAACTTTTCTAGGACCAGCCTATGTCTTTCACCGACCAAATGTAATTAGGGCCTGGGTTTTGCGTACAAAATTCTTTGGCTAACATTATGTGGTTGATTGAAATAAACTCCAATTTATTGCATAATTTGGTTTTAATAAGAGATAATTCAGAAAATTTTCGCTCTACGGTCGCCGAACTATGCGGCAGACTCAGTAAATCATATACAAAACTAAGTAATTCTTCAAAACACTTTTCGTTCATACCATTTCTATAAAAGCTTACCCTTTCCCAAAAAGCTAAAACATCTATATCAGGCTTAAATCACAATTTAACAGTCTAAAAGCTCCCATTGTGTAACAATGGTATCTTGATCGCTCTTTATCAAGTACGAAAATTTATTTATTAACGGTATTATAGAAGAATTTTTGCCTGAAAGATAATAATTATTTTATGTATGATGGGAAAATTTACACCCAAAGTTTTGGTATGCCCATGGGTAACCCTCTTTCACCGACAATAGCAGATATCATCATGGATGACTTACTAGACAACACTATTTTGGAATTGGAAAAACTACATAAAATAAATATCAAGTTCATAGTTAAGTACGTAGATGATATACTTGCTATTGTAAAACGAGATGACTTATACATCATACTGAGAACTCTAAATCAGTACCACAATCGGCTACAGTTTACAACAGAAAAAGAGGTAAACTTAAAAATCCCCTTCTTAGGTGTGCTCATTCACAGAACTGACAATAGGATTTTACTCAACTGGTACTCTAAATCAGTAACATCAGGAAGAATCATAAACTTCCTTTCTGCCCAAACTAAAAAATACAAAATAAACGCGGCAAAAAACATAATAAATAAAATATTCACATTCAGTCACTATCAGTTTTTAAATTCCAACAAGGAAAAAATTTACAAATTGCTTACTGACAACAACTACCCGAGCCAATTAGTTTAGACCCTAATAGAACAGAAATTAAAAGAGACTAACAAAAAGCAACATCATACAACAACCACACAAACACCTACCGAAACAAAACAATACCACAGCATCACCTACATACCAAAGTTCACAGAAAAAGTTCACGCAAATATAAGAGAACAAAAACGAAATATTTCTCTAGCATACAAATCCAACTGCACTCTCTCCACTATATTTACCAATACAAAAAGCCCAGTAGAACCACACCAACAAAACAATGTAATCTACCAAGTACAATGCAAAAGTGGAGAAAACACATAATGCGACAAAATATACGTAGGGACGACGAAAAGAAAATTGGGAGTTCGACTAGCAGAGCACGAAGCGGACATAAACAAAAAGAAAAGCGGCACGGCACTTGTTCAACATATTCTAACACATGGACACACCGCTGATTTACAAAATACAAAAATAATGGACACAGAGAGAAAAGAGAAAAAGCGGTACACACTAGAGAGTCTTCACATACTAAAAAATAGAGAGAAAACAGTAAATAGACGAGAAGATACTGATCAAATTGCGGCAGCATATCTATTATGCTTATGATTGGGACTTAGTTTTGACAAATATACCAAACATGCATGGTATTATATACTCCTATGAGTTTTGTGATATTTTATTTTAATTATTATTTCATGTGAGTTTCTTTTTTCCGCATTTAATGTTTGTGTCATGATTTTACAATGTTTATGTTCCAACTTGTTTTTACAAATTTGTCTTTGTTATTGTTATTGTTTTTAAATAAAGATGTCCAGCCCCTGACGATGCCAAGGAGCTTGGCGAAACGTCGGGTTTATAAGTGAAGTTTAATCTTGCACTGTTCAAATATCTGACCATACAAGCCTATAATAATTCTGAATTTAATAAAATCAAATTGGTCAGCAAAAATCGGTATTATAGAAGTTTCGGTTACTGCTAATACCTTGGCGGGAGGAATTGTACATAAAACTTGTATATCACATCTAGAAAAATTAAAGCGTTTTTGCATTTGCTTTAAGAGTTCGATATATAATCTAAAATATTTTTTTTTACCGTAGGTCGTCGTACATCTGTAAAGTTATCGCTTTGAAGAAATACTTCAGCTTTACTTCCAACAAAATATTTTTTAGTTCAAGGTAGCAAGTTTTATCACTTAAATCAAAATTGTTTAAGCATGCCACCAGCCTAAATATTTCGGACCACCCTTACACGCACATTAGTTATTTTATTATTAATACCGGTAACGGCTAACACCAGCCGAGAGCTAACTTTGAAGGGGAAAAACTCAACGAAAGTTAGCTATCGTCTGGTGCCGAGGACTTGTTCGCGGTCTTGGCTCCTTCTTCTATTTTGGAACGTTCACGAGCCAGCAGCTAGCCCCAGGTGAGTAATATAGAGCCAATTCATTTCCACATTTTCCTTTTAATATTTTTGCCTTAGTAATTTGAAAGTGTCATTTTAATTAATAGTGAGAATTTGAGATTGTCATTTCAATTAATATTCGCATTAGTAATTTTCGTACGTGTTAACTTGCCAAATGCATTGCGAATTGTGCAGTGAATTAATTTCATAACTTTTTCATTTCCTTACTCTCGGCAAGTAAATCACTTTCATAAATTGCAGTTTGTCATTTGTAATGTGAATAAATTATTCTATCTCGTGCATCTAATATTGCATTTTCCATTGTTGATAAAGTGAATAAATATTGTTATCTACTCGGTACTAACTCTTCTTTTTTATTTGCGTGCGATCGCACCATACGACACAGGTGCCACATTCCCCCGCAACATTTGGTCCTTCGAGCCGGATTTCGTTCTCATGATTTCGTTTGCTCCATGACATGGATGGAGAGGACCCCATCCGAGCCCGCGTCGTCGTCGTCGCGCTTGCTTTGAGGTGGCGACGGCTGATCCTCGTCCATATGTAGCGTCGTGTGATGTGGTTCACTGCAACGTCGGCATCGGTCTTGGCTGGGGCATATTTCCAGGCGGTGGAACGGGGATAGGCAGTTGGGACAATAGCGGTGAATGAGTATTGCGCGTAGTCGCTCCTCAGTCGATATACCACGGTAAATTGGGCACAATCTCACTCCGTGTGGTTTGGTGCACAGACGGCAAGCGATGGTGAACGCATTGGGGCGTGCCTCGGTTTTGGAGCGTTTGAATGCAAATCCAGGTATGTCTGGAAGGGTGACTAATGGACGAAGACCAGGGGTCGATTCTGGCTGACATATTGGTTGGCGTACTCGGGATAAGGGGTTTATTTGGAATGAATAATCTGATTAAGTTATACTGCCGATACAATGACGTATAGTGGTTGGACCCACTGTGAGGTTTAGTAAACTTTCATTGAGATACGCCTAAACGTATCTTTAATTTTGAAAATATTTTCATCAGAATGAAAATTCTGATGTTGAAACAATCAAAAGAGTGAAAAAAAATAAAGAGTATTGAACAACTATATTTTTGTTGGTTGTTTGCTGCAGGCAAAACGCGGTTAGATACGCTAAGTCATGGTAAATCCGCGTGTTGTCACGACTCTTTGTAATTCAGAGCTGGTGAATGAGATTGTCGTTTAAGCGACGTCGTGCAAATAAAAGGTACGACAGATGTAAAGTGGCCTTTATTCCCTGCCCTGGAACACCCTTTGTGTTGATTTTGGCCATTTTGTGTGAGAATCACAAATTGTGGTGTGTTTGTTGATTTCAACCATGGTTCAACTATATACAGGTTGGCTCATCTGTAAAGCAACAAAATATGTCTGTTCAAATTGTCAAAATCTGTGTATTGGTGTTGGTGCGAATGGTATGGAATGGAAACATAAAACTTAGCAGTTTTTGTATGTGTAAGTGAAATGTTGCCAATGTGTTGGTTTCATTTTGAGTTTGCCATCTCCTTTTGACAATCCCTTCGACCATGCAATGACATAAATAAAATCAGCTGATGAGATGAGCCAACCTGTACATAATTGAACCATGATTTCAACACAACCCTGGCGGGGATAGCCGACACTATCGAGTGTGGTAATTTGTAGAGCTGTCAGCTGCTAACTCTTCCACTCATTGGAATGAGACAGCTGTGCGCTGCTGCCCATTGGGCAGCGTAAGGATACATAATGGTCATGTCATGAAAGTATTTAGGGAAAACTCGCGTCTGATATCTGACGCGACATAATTTGTATAGGTATTTTCTAAAAAAATTTTAATTTCTCCCTTGTTTGTAGTATCTAATTTCTATCATGAAAGCGAGACCACTGACCCCCCCCCCCCCCCCCCCCCCCCCCAAATTACTAAGTTTGACTTCTTTTGCGAACGTTTAGGAAACCGCCAGCAGCCGAGCCACCGAAGGTAAGTCCCTTTTAATCAAAATTATAAAGTTCATTCTATACACTTCCGCAATCTGAAATCTTGAATTGTGATTAATTGGATTAACTCTGAATTTGCATTTACTTTCACTTTAATAAACATTATTGTGTATCCCTTTATAACGAATTCGTTTGTGTTTTTTTCCTTTCTTTTCTCCCCATCATTATTGCGAGCGCGCCTTATATCTGGTCTTGCCGCCGTAACACATGCAGTAGGGGGAATGTAGTAGTTTTACACAAAACGACAAAAAATTATACCGCTATGCATTTGCTACGTAATGGCAAATACGCAACATAAAAACCCGTAGTTTATTTTTTAAATTTTGAATAGCAAATTAACAAATGTCAAAATAAAACAAAAGATGCAAAAAAAATTTAAAGCGAAAAGAAGTTGTTCAGGATTCGTAGCTTTCATTTGCTATAGCGAAGTTTCCAACACCAAATACACAAAATTCTGAACTCCCTAAAGTTGGGAGTATAAGGGTACTTTTTGGTACTTTTCGTAATTTCTGCCCCATTTTAAAAGACAGAAGCTTCGAATTTCAAACAATGCTTACATATATTATATAAAATGTTGTCTAAAAAAATCGTAGAGATCGGCCATATATATAACTTATATCACATGTTTGCAACGCATCAACAAAAATAAACTACGGTTTTTGAGGTTGCGTATTTGCCATGACGTAGCAAATGCAAATCCGTATATAATTTTCTGGAGAATGCAGTGGTAAATATATATTGCTTTTGGATGGCAAGCCACATATATACAGGCGCACATAAACAGAGCCTAGTTACATTGGATTTTTAGCAGCGTTTTATTTAACATTGCCTCCGCTGTTCACTACTACTTACTTACTTACTTAATAGGCGCTTAACCGTTTAAACGTTTAAAAGCTATAAAACAACGAAATATTTTTTATGTACTACTCGTTATGCATAAAGTTGCTCCAGATAAGCTTGAAGTGTGCTTCAATTTGATGGTATAGGAATGCCAGACGAATCGTTTCTGATTGGAACTCTTTATGTAAGGTATTTTTAATTTTAAGAATATAGGCGATAATCAGCATATACGCTTTTATTTCGAGATCTGACATTGAATTTGCTAATTGTATTGCGCTAACGCCACTTGTTTCGAGACACGCACAATGTTACACGACAAAGGGTTCTATGTAAAACCGGCCAATAGCTATCGCCTCTGCTGGTGAGAGTTACTGAAAATCGACAGCCATTCACAGGGTGTTCAAACAAGCAAATTTTTTATCAGCGTTGCGTATTGTTATGAAAGTAAAAAAATTATAAAATTCAAATCAAAGTACCAAAATCATGACGGCTCGCCCAAAAAGGACCAAAATTGAAAAAAAGGACCAGCGGACCAAACGGGGTTGGAGCGGACCAAATTTGGTCCAAATGGATCCAATTTGGCAACCGTGGTTATTACAATAGAAACTGCAAGAATAATTTATGGTAATAGATTCAGATCAAATGCATGAATAATGTTGACCTTATGATCATAATTACGTAGCGTGAAGATATAAATATTAAATAGCTGTTTTTCAACTACCACATAGGGAAATCGATATAAGAGCGCTGAAAATAAATGTACGTTAATTAGGTGTCAGCTGCTGCTCCGAACAACTTCGTTTATGAATTTTTGAAAAATATGATTAACAAATCGCACGAAAACAGCGAGTGAATTACAAAATCCTAATGGTGCTCTCTTGAACTAGTAAAGACCCTCTTTTGTAACAAACGCTGTGTATTTTCGGCATCGCCCCTCCACTTCCACATGAAAAAACTCATTTATGAGGTCCATTATAGTAAAATATATTGTGGTCTGCATTTGCTCCAGCACCTTTTCTACAATTGTTACTGGAATTCTGTCTTTCATAACCACTGAATTCAATTTACGGAAGTCAACACACAATCTATAGCAACCATCTGCGAACAAATTCTCTCTCTGCTACAGACAATCGACTAGGACACTCGCGAAAATTGATGTCATTATCTTTGGGAACAATTCAATTTATTTAATAATTTGTACAAGTAAAACTAGTTCTCTTAAAGTACATCAACATTTGGAAATAAAACTAGTACGTATATATGTTAAAATACGATTACAAAATAATAATAATAATAATAAATTACTTAACTATACAAGTTTTTTTTTTTAAATCATACTAGACATGTATTTATGTATTGTATAGAAAGATTGACTATATAGATAATTTAATTGTACAATATTAATAAAATGAAGTTGTGGAAACAATTATATACTTTTTCCTGGTATGGCAAATATTCAAATAATGCCAATTTAAAGCGTCTACTATTGCGTTTATTTTTAATTTTATTTGGTAATGAGTTCCAAAGTTGTACAGCACTAACAAAGAATGTTCTAGATGATGTGAGATATCTATACCATCGAACGCTGCCTTCTATGAATAAGTTCATTTAAGAAGACTAAATTGCGGTAATTTAAAAAATTTACAAGGCTGCAAAGGATTTTGATGGAGAACTCCGATATATTGTCAAATTTGCGTTTGGAAAAAATATATCTAGCACAGTTATTTAAAGCAAGTTGCAACTTTATCTGTGACTCACAATCAATATTGCTGAATACGGTCGCCCCAAATGATATCAGTGGAACTATAAGAGATTTCACCAGCTTTAATTTAACATTGATTGGCACAAAGACCGCAGTGTACCACACTTTCTTAATACAAAGTATATTTTGCTCAAAATATAGTTTATATGGTCCTTGCACCCAAGATAAGAATTTAATTTAAACCCAAGACTAGTAACAACAGGCTCATAACTGATTGACGTGCCTTGAAAGGAAAGTGATGGCAATGTTTCAACCAATTGCCAGGAATATGTAAAACATATGGCCTTTGTCTTGGACGCGTTAAGATTTAGTTTGTTATCATTTGCCCAGAAAGAGATGCTTTCAAGGTCTTTATTCATCCTGAAAACTAAGTCCTCTGGTAAACCAATCGGGAGAGATAAATATACCTGAGCGTCATCAGCATATAAGTGTATCGATACACTCCTGCAGCAATAAGTCATATCATTAATAAACATCGTAAATACGCTTCATTTCCGAGCAACTGTTGCCGACCACTTCTTTCTCCCACCGATTACGTAGATAATTTGCTAGCAACCATACAGCACTACATGAGAAACCGAAGTATTTACTTAGTCGTATTAAAAGAATGGAATGATCCACTGTATCGAAATCTTTGGAAAAATCTAACAGCGCCAGAATAGTTAAATCACCTCGGTCATACGCTGGACGAATGTCTTCAATAATTTTAAGCAAGGCGGTATTGCAACTATGAAATGCTCTGTAACCAGACTGATTTTCACTTAGGAGTCCATTGGCATTAAGGTACTCTGTGATTTGTACAGCCGCTAATTTCTCCCAGATTTTTGACAATACTGGCAATATGCTGATCGGGCGAAAATCTATCGGCAATGTAGTCGACGGTTTCTTAGCAACTGGAATGACTTTCGCTATCTTCCACGAGCTGGGAAAGGTTGATGTTGTTATAGAAAAGTTGATAATATGAGTTAGCGTTGGGGCTATGCTCTGGATTACTAATTTCAAATACTTTAGACTGATACCATCATTTCCAACTGCATTAGATTTAATAGAACTCATACATCTTAATACATCGTCTTCTGTAACTGCACTAAACTGAATAAATTTACTTGTTTATAAACCAATGTTTCATTTATTTTAAAGTCCACATTATTCTGGAACTTGCACGACTGCAAGAAGTAATCATTCATTTTATCAGGGTCCAAATCACATTCTGATTTAATTTTTCCCCCAATGCCCAGAGTGTTTAGATTTTTCCACAGACTTTTTACTGGCAAACCAGTATCAAGCTTAGCCTGGAAAAATCGTCTCTTGGAATTTCTGACTAATAACGTGGAGTGATTTCTGGCTTGGCGATACAACTTCCAAACCGTCTCTGTATTATCTTGCTTCCAACAGTTGTACCACTTATTACGCACTTTGATAGCCGACATTACTTCATTAGTAAACCACGGTTGTTTCTTGGTTTTTATTTTCACTTCCTTGAGTGGAATATATTTATCAAATAAGTATAAAATTTGTGTAATTAGAAACTTAAGCTTTAGATTTATATCAGGAAGGAACCAGACACTATTCCAATGCAAAATACCAGCCTCATACAAATGCTCAGATAGATTAACTGATTTAAAATCTCTGTAATAAAAATGTGTTGTGGATTTACAACTGAGGTCAATGTTATACGATATGAAGAGCATATCATGATCAGATACACCAGCAAGTGAGAATTGGTCACAATGAACTACCTCGGAGCTATTAGATGTGCATACTAGAGGTTTACGCCGATCACTTTATCGGCGGCGGCGGCGTAGGTTCTATTATATACCGGCGGCGGCGGCATAGGCGGCGCGCCGGCGTACGCCGAAGTTCTTACTTTAAAAGCTTGATTTTTCTATTTAAAAAAATAATATTTAGGAAAGGTTTTGTTTATATGTATTTAACCAAATCAACGTGTTGGCCATTTCGGAAATATCCGGGGGTTTTGCATCAAAATCTCGCAGACCATTCAAACATTTTCAGGAGTAGCTCTTTGCGAAGGGATTGTCCCTCGTTCGCTTGCTCCAGAGGGGCTTCGAACCTAACCCCGGTCTTTGGAATTGGTACTGCTATACCTGGCATATCTCGTGCAAAGCATAGTTTCACCTAGGGTTAACTCCTAATAATCGTCGCGAACACAATTTCTTTAAATCATTTGTCTCTCCTTGGCGGTCACGCATAAAGGCGACTTAGGGTTGCTATTAATGGTCTATTAATACTCATGACTCTCGTGGCACAGGGCGCCTCCAGTTCTTTCTGCTGTTTTTAAGAGCTTCAATTCTCGATGTGCGAACAGTAGGAATCCCTACCACCAGTCGCTACCACGTCTCCTGAGCCTCACACCATATGCCAGTACGGAAGCTATAGGACTGCGACTTCGAACTCATACCTTCGTCGACGTCACTTTCCTAGAAGCTCTGGGTGTAGCTCCGAAGACTTTCCAACGGATGCTTTTGTTGCACTATGCTGCCGAGCTACACCAGAGAAACACCTTGAAACGTTAGGGAGTGACTTTTCGGCCAAGGATGCCGCCATCGAAGTCATAAGCAGTCTAAGTGGATGTCATTGCGACATAAGTGAAAATCGTATAATCCTCGGCGCATCTACATAATTAAAATTTTACAAGGACCATGGATAAAATTTTTAAAATGTAGACCAAAGATTGCAGACGTTTGTGTTCACAACATCGATTTCAATAGTCTTCGTTAAATTAAATTTAGAATGAAAGTCAACGGATTTTAAGTTGAAAGTTGTTAACTACTGTTTTCCGACCTTACGATATAGGAGCTCATTATGGATGACCGCGTGGCTTCAGTTTTCAGACAAGTTCGACTGTCCACTACGTTAGGATAGTAGCACACACGGTCATTAGTTCCACTGTCTTGGGAAAGCTTTTGCTTCACCACTTTGAGTGTTCTTGCGAAGGACAAAGCCTCACCTGGTAGATATATGTGCCTACGTATTCACATTTGTAAAAGGAGCCGTAACGTATAGGTGATATTTAAACTTGGTTGATAGGCTACAATCAATGTGATTCACTCCAAGGGACTAGTTTTGGATAGGGCCGCCAACTGGAAATGTCCAACCGGGAGGCCTGGGTGTTGAAGGATGAAGTGTGAAAATCAAAATTAACATTTCAGACGCTATTGTATAGTTTCGCAAATAAACAACAGATGTTTGAATACAAGACTTAGTGATTTTTTAAACCCTTCTCATAAGTACATATATCTTCAACTTAAGTATGAGGTAAGAATAATTTCAAAAGAGTGTTTATGCCCCTAGAACCTACCAAAGGATTGTGCATCACTGATTTCGCTTATTCTTGAGGACAATTTACAAAACATGATCGCCTTGGGTCATTTTATTTGAATTAATTGTTCATTATTAATTTTTTCAAAAATGCAAAGTGAGCATATAAATTTATTATATAACTTATCTTTTAGTGTTCTGTTTTAATAACTTGGTGAATTGGGTGATGCAAAGTCCGTGTTAAGCTGACATCGAAAGCGCCTGTTATTTTAAATAACTTTTGAATAGATATAAAGGGTTAAATTTCGCAATTAGTTTCTTATAACTGGCAGTGATGCGCATCCGTTGATACCACTTTCGACCATATCCGACCAATTTTCGACATGAACAATAAATGGCCTAAACAGTCCTAAACGAGTAAAAAATAGTGTAACGCGCCGACGCCGCGCCGCCGCGGCGATATTTTTGACATTCGGCGGCGGCGTGCGAAAAACGACCAAAATCGGCGGCGGCATATCTCTAGTGCATACTAAGTCTAGCAAGCTAGGTATACAAGTTGGTGAAAACCGTGTGGGAAATTTATTAATGACATCTAAGCCAATGGACTTTAAGTTATTAATTAATTTTAGCGATCGGGAGTCCTTATTAAGAATGTCTATATTTAAGTCCCCGCAGAGTAAAATATGCTCATATTCATATGAAAGTTGGGCCAGTTGCGAGAACAAATCATCCATCTCAAATAATTTGCTAGAGTTGTACGCATAAACATTTATTAAAACTACTACCAACTTCCATAATAATGTACTCCACTGGATCATTCAAACTTGATTTAAAAATTATTTTTTGGGGAATTTTCGTTTTGCAATATATGGCAACACCCCCACCTCTGGCTCCAGTTTTCCTGTCATTCCTAGTCAACTTGTAACCATGCAATTCATACAAATTATCTCCAGCATCTTCTTTGAACCAGGTCTCTGTCACGCATATGATATCTATTTTTGAGTTGCCCAAGATGAGGTTCATATAATCAACTTTTGGAACGTTAAAACTACGTGCATTGATGTGACAGAGCTGAAGACCTGGATGTTTGCTTACAGTATTAACTAGAAAATTCAAACATCCACTGTCAGTGCTCAAACACACATTATACTGTTTTCACACAGAAACTTAATGGTCTCATTTCAACTGCTAATGAAATCGTAAATTTTTTGCTTTCACACAGAAGTAACTGCTCGATTAGTCCCTGCAAAAATCGTGTGACCAAAAACGCACACAGGCACACGAATTTTTGACAGGGGTGACGATTTGGAATGAAAAATTCTACAAATGAAATAGCATGTTGACAAATTTAGCTTTCCCGCAATGTATCGTGCTCTCACACCTATTATTTTTATAGGGATAGCAAAATACGTCATTTTTGCGTGCAAAAAAATCCGCCATTTCTAATTCAGCAGAGACAGCAAAACATTTGGTGGTCGAAAATTTTTTCAATTTTGAGAGTTTTAAATGGAATATCTCCGGAAAGATTTAAAATTAAGAGGGAGTTCTCCAGATCACATATATATATATTTTAAAGTGCGCAAACTTATAATTTAAAAGTTATTTGGTGTTAAAGTTTGCAAATTTCTATACAAATTTTATATGTGTATACGTATATATATGTGGCAGCACAGCTTTGTAATGTCATCAATAAAATATATGTATATATATATATATATGTGCATGTTGCTACAAAAGCGCGATTGATTTAATAAAAACATTTATAATAAGTGAAAACAATGCAAAAATGAAATGTGAAATATACAAAAATGCAATTTAAGTTTATCGTTGCCAATTTATATAGATATGTATGTGGATTAAGGTTTTGAAAGATGTGTAAATTGTAATTTAAAGTGCTATAGAAATTTGCTAAATTTGCAAACTTTAACAACAAATAAATTATAAGTTTGCGCACTTTAAAATATATATATTTGTGATCGGGAGAACTCCCTCTTTAATTTGATACCAAGTTTTACCCCGAACTCGGGGGGTGCTATTCTAAAAATTTCCCAAAGTCTTTAATATACAATGATTTTTCCTGTTTATTTCGACAAAAATTTTTGATTTGATTTTTGTGCTCATCGAAAGAATTCACAATTATATAGCAACATGCCGCGAATTATGATAAAAGGTGGTGTGTGGAGAAACACTGAGGTCAGCATTTGACGCGACTGGTTACTCTTGGCCGTTTATTAACTAAATTGATAACTTTCAGGATGAAATCCTCAAAGCAGCTGTAATGAAATATGGCAAAAACCAGTGGTCACGTATTGCATCACTGCTGCACCGCAAATCTGCCAAGGAATGTAAGGCACGCTGGTACGAATGGCTTGATCCTAGCATAAAGAAGACAGAATGGTCACGGGAGGAGGATGAAGAGTTTTTGCATTTTATTGGTGGTGAACGTTTCAACATTTTCCAAGGTTTGGCATTAATTTCATTTTTATAGTTTATAATTATTTAAAGGTTGCGTTAATGCTAGAACAAGTACATTGATTTTACGTGGCAGTGTTAAAAAATTTTTGGAAGAAACTGAGCTTCGTTACATGATGCTATAATGCTTGTGCGGCGTACAATTAAACATGATTCTGTTGTTGCTGGTAAGTCAAAATACAAATTGAAAAAAAAAAATCGTAGGGCCTCATTCTCTATTACGAAACGAACTTTCGATGCGGATCAGAGACGAATCGCTAGTGTATTTGCACTATGTTAAACAATTGCAACTTATCACTTGACAATTACTTTTGCCTTCCTGTTTGTTAGAAGGGAGGGATGGCCTGAAGGTTTAATGTGGCCACATATGTAAATCGTTGCCGAGATGGTCTGGCTGGCACTTTAATGGTGCTGTGTTACCGGAGCGTACCGGATCTGTATCCGGCTAAAGGACCATCACATCGATAACACTCCCCAAAGCCTTCGGGGAGCAACCATATAGTACAAAAACAACAACAACATTGTGTCGAAATCCCGAAAAAAAAGTATAAAATTGTTGTCAGTGAAATGATAATTATTGCTTTTGGTTGTTAGTTTTGAGGCATCGTCATCGAGTTCCTTCTGGCCGTATATGCCAGTTCTTTTGCATTCTTTTACATGCATTAAGTGCCATTGAAGCCTTCCTCACCCTCTCCTCCACGTTGAGCTTCCATGACAGCTTACTGTCTAGGATCATTCCTAGATATTTTGTGCAAGGTTTCTCCCGTAGGGTCGCCCCTCATAACTTAGGCCTCGTCCAATTAGGGACCTTGTACCTCTTTGTAAACAAGACCATATGCAACGTCATCTGCGTAAACCGTAAGTTTTTCTGGTCCCTTGTAGAATCCCCTAAGCAGTTGGTTAATGACCAGCGTCCACAGCAGAGGTGATAGCACCCCTCCCTGCGGAGTGCCCCTGTCCACTAATTTCGTGGCTGCGTACAATCCCCATTGCGATGTAATCTTACTGCAGTTTAACATGCAGTCGATCCATCTGGGTAAGGCTGGATGTACTTTAACGTAATTAAGACCATCAATAATCGCCCATTTAGAAAGCCCCGGCAATGCTTAAGAACACTTCTAGAGTTTATTCCTTATATTCCAGGGCTTTTTCTATGCTTATTACCACCCTATGCAATGCGGTGTCTACTGACTTGCCTTTGGTGTACGCCTGTTGTGTTGTGGAGAGCAGCTTTTCATCCACGTTGGACTTTATGTACACATCTATCAGCCTCTCAAAGGTTTTGAGCAGAAATGATGTTAAGCTATTGGGTCTATAATCTTTGGGATACACGTGACCGATCTTCCCCGCCTTTGGTAGGAAAGCTACACGAGCAGTTCTCCAAGAGTGCGGTACATGATTCAGTTTATGCACCCATCGAATATTATTTTAAGCCATCCCACGACCGCCCTACTTGAAACTTGTAGCATGGCCGGACATGTACCATCTGAGCCCGGCGATTTCACCACCACTACGAGATCCTCAGTAGTGTAATTAGGCAGCATATATGAATGCAGCTGTTTCCTTACCATTACTACAGCTCGCACCCGTCCTTCCGTTTGCGCATAGTAAACGCCAAATCCGCGCGCGCTAAGTCCAGAAACCTTTCCTCCCGATGGAAGCCACGGCTCCTGGATCAGCGCGTTAGGAGGAGGAGTTCGCTCGACGCCACTTTACTGTGTTGGAGGTTTATCTGTAGGACTCGCAGCACCAATGGCCTGCTTGTCCCCCTCCAGCACCTTCATCGTGACGTCGTCGTCCTCCCCTAGCCCTTTTGGTTTAGAGTGTTCGAAGCCCCCTTCAGCCTCTTGTACCTGTTGTGCCGGGTGTTCCTCTGTGCGACACACAGCACCATCTGGCTGTTGGTCCCCTTCTAACACATTCGGGGAGACGTGGGCTACCTCCACCTGTCTTTTTTCCCTTAGGCTTTTGAGGCCCTTTTCGACTTCGCCCACGTCCAGCGTGTTAGGACTTTAATACCCGCGACTTCTTTTCCTGAGTCGCATATAAATTTTGCCTGTATCTAAGGACATTTTTCCAAGCTGCGCGTACAATATATCCTCCGCCTGCTTATTTATTTGGAAGATGTATAACTGACTCGGCGGCCACCGTGGTGTGATGGTAGCGTGCTCCGCCCATCACACCGTATGCCCTGGGTTCAACTCCCGGGCAAAGCAACATCAAAATTTTAGAAATAAGATTTTTCAATTAGAAGAAAATTTTTCTAAGCGGGGTCGCCCCTCGGCAGTGTCTGGCAAGCGCTCCGATTGTATTTCTGCCATGAAAAGCTCTCAGTGAAAACTCATCTGCCTTGCAGATGCCGTTCGGAGTCGGCATAAAACATGTAGGTCCCGTCCGGCCAATTTGTAGGGAAAAATCAAGAGAAGCACGACGCAAATTGGAAGAGAAGCTCGGCCTTAGATCTCTTCGGAGGTTATCGCGCCTTACATTTATTTTTTTATTTTATTTTATAACTGACCTTTCTCCGTAGGCCGAGATACAGTAAGTACCTTCCAATCCTGTGTCGGTATGTTCGGATTCTGATTCTGCAAAAGTCGCAGTGTATCCTCCGACTTCATCACGCATGGTATCCATACCTTAACTTTTGGTACCTTGGGGATTTGCGCTTTATCCACCATCTCAAAACGCGCGTTCGTGCCCTGCCTTTGGAGGTTTGGAACCACTTCCATCATCTTCATACCATTATACCATCCCCCGAATCAAAGGTTGGAAGGAGCTTACTTGGTTATTTCCGCATCATCTTAAGCATTAAGCTAGGTTAGGTTAGGTTGGGTGGTAGCTTCCCTGATAGAGGAAGCTCACTTGGACAACATGACGGTCCGTTGTGATACCACATATAATAAACTAAACTAACGGTGACGTAGATATAACTACTTAGAGAATCGTTGGGTAGCAACGATAAAGTTCCGAATGATCCCGATCTTAACCTTGGATAGCTCCTCGGGAGATCCAAGTGAGTCACGACCAAAATACTTTCGCCTAGTTCTGGCAAAAGCTGGGCAGTCAAGCATAAAGTGATTTGGTGATTCCACCTCATCATCCTCCATACAGCTGCAGCAGGATGGAATTTCCAATATATTGAGACGTACCGCATGGATACCCATGGGACAGTGCCCTGTCAAAACCCCAATGACCATTGATAGGTGAGCCTTAGTGAACCAAATTATTTCAGCAGACCTCCTGCCATCCACTTTCGGCCAGAAAGATCTTGATATCCTACAAGACGTAGTGTCCGCCCAACGTTTGCTGAGCTGAATCGAGGCCCAGCTATGGAAGAGCAATCCACAGGTGGCTAGCGGAATCCCGAAATCCCTACAGCCATCTTCATCCGGTTCAGTTGTACCGATTCGGGCTAAGAGATCCGCTTGACAGTTACCCGGAATATCACTATGGCCCGGGACCCAGATAATCTTAATTGTAAAATAATTCGATGCAATCGCAAGTGTGGTCAGGCACTCCCAGACCACCCTCGATCGCACTGTAGTTGAGCTCAAGGCCTTTATAGCCGCTTGGCTATCAGAGTAGATGTTAAATTCCCTAACCGTAGTAGCGCTGGATAGCATTTCATCCACCGCATCCTTAATCGCAGCAACTTCCGCTTGGAATACACTGCAGTGATCAGCCAACTTAAACTTGCGGCTTACATTTAGCTCTTGACCCATCCGTGAACAAGTTAACCGGTCCCATGCCCCAGATAATTCCTCTTCTCCACTCCTCCCTCGGGGGAATGACTGGGGTGAAGGTTGTATAGGGAGCGGCCACCGGCATGCAATAGTCCGTCCTGTCCGGGATAAAGTCGAAACTAGTAAGAAGGCTAGAGTGTCCGAAATCAGAAAGCATATAACCCATATCACGAAGCCTGACCAACGACCGGGCCGCGGCTGCCTTTCCCGCAATATCTACTGGATGTATATTCAGCATGACATTCAGTGCCAAGGTAGGTGTTGTTCTCATAGCGCCACTGATACCGATAAGCGCCGTTCGTTGCACTGACACTAGCATTTTGGAGGTGCTCGCCGTGTCCAGTGCTTTCCACCAGACCAGCACCCCATATAGCAGAATCGGTTTGACCACCATCTCATAAAGCCAGTGTACTACTCCTGGCGAGAGCCCCCATCTCTTTCCGATAGCCCCCCTGCAGCAGTACAAGGCAACCGCGGCCTTCCTGGCCCTATCTTCCACATTGGGCCTCCAGGACAGCTTCTTGTCCAGAACAATTCCCAAATATTTAACCCTGTCAGTAAGTACCAACGGTACCCCTCCAATCGATAGAGTTCTGAAGTCGGGTATCTTATATCTCCTTGTAAAAAGAACCAATTCTGTTTTTCCCGGGTTGACCGCCACTCCACATGATTCAGCCCACCTAGCCACAGTATCCAGGTATCCCTGCAGAACATCGCGCAGGGTGCCCAGAAATTTGCCCCTGACTAGGATAGCGAGGTCATCTGCATAGGCAACCACCCGACAGCCATTGGCTTCCAGCTCCACAAGAAGCTCGTTGAATACCACAACCCAGAGCAGAGGAGATAGGACACCTCCCTGTGGCGTGCCCCTGCACACCTTCCTCCTTATTATGGCTCCTCCCCACTCCGCTGCGACAATTCTGCCGCATAGAAGTTTGCTAATAAATTCAACCAGAGCCGCTTCGACTCCTAAACCCACCAGAGCTCTTTCGATTGCCCCCGGTAGAACATTGTTAAAAGCCCCGTCGATGTCTAGAAAGGCACCCAGAGCATACTCTTTATGTTCTAGAGACCCCTCTATTTGCTTTACAATCGAATGGAGAGCCGTTTCCGTCGATCTGCCTTTGCAGTACGCATGCTGTGAAGCCGACAGTAACCCCCCAGGTATCCTTTCTCGTAGGTACAGGTCAATCAGCCGCTCAAACGTCTTAAGAAGAAACGACGAGAGACTGATTGGCCTGAAATCCTTAGGTGACACATGAGAGCCCCTGCCGGCCTTCGGAATGAATATGACCCTAACCGTGTGCCACGACTTAGGGATATAGTTAAGCCTGAGGCAGTTAGTGTAGATGATGGCCAACCAGCGGCAGGAAATCCCTAAAGGCCTTTGAAGTTGCGCAGGAATGATGCCATCCGGACCGGGTGACTTATAGGGCTTGAACGAATTTATAGCCCAGGATATTTGACTTTCCCGTAGTGGGATGGCAGGCATTTCTGCATGGCCAGCAACCGCCGACCACGCAAGCGAAGATCCCTGCGCAACTGGGACATCGGGAAAATGATTGTCCAGTAAAAGTCTCAGGGACTCCTCGCTACTCATCGACCAGTCCCCACCATCATCTCTCAGATACCCCCGAGGGGCGGGATTCCTAGAGAGTATTTTTCTAAGCCTCGCGGATTCATTGCAGCCCTCTACGTTTTCGCAGAAGCTTCGCCATGAATCTCGCTTGGCTAACCTTATTTCATATTTATAAATCCCCAGACTCACCTTATAGAGCTCCCAGTCCGAGGGTAGTTTACTCCTCCTGGCTCTATTAAAGAGCCGCCTACTGGACGCTCTTAGGTCGTCAAGGGAATCAGACCACCAGGGCGGCTTGCCCTTCCCCCTGTAAGTTTTCAGTGGGCAGGACTGTTGAAAGGCGCTATTGCTTGCCAAGGTGAAGTTTTCCACCAGACCGTCTATTTCAGATTCGGACAGGTCCGAACCAACGTTAGGCGCCTCAGGCAATAGCTCTCCCAACTTCCTACAATACAAGTCCCAGTTGGTACTTTTAGGGTTCCTAAAAGATATTTTACCGGGACGTTCTTCATTCACCGAGAACTGAATATATCGGTGATCAGAGAAAGAGTGCTCGTTGAGAACCCTCCATCCAGATATCCGATCTTCAAGTTCTCTGCTAACCAGGGTGAGGTCCAGGACCTCCTCCCTTACCGCAGTAATAAAAGTCGGGTTCCCCCTATTACATATACAAAGTCCCTCATCTACAATAAAAGTAAATAAAGACTCACCTCTGGTGTTCGTATCCGAGCTCCCCCATATGCTATGGTGTGCATTAGCATCGGCACCTATGATTACGCCAACACCTCTCCGCCTTGCTTCAGCGGTGATTTCGCCCAGTATCACAGGCGGTGGTCCCGTTACGTCCCCATGGGGCATATACGCTGAGACCACCCACAATTCGCTACTGCCTCGCTCGAGGCAGACAGTGGTTACGTCAGCATTGCTGAAATTAGAGAGAATAAAAGCTTTAAATTCCTTTTTAATAAGCACACAGGATCTAGGCCTACCTGCCTCCCCATGCACCAAGGTGTTGAATTTTCCCGTCCTTAATCCAGAAATTTTTCCGCCGTTACTACTCAGCCACGGCTCCTGGACAAGGACAATATCCACTCCGCCTTTCTCAAGACAGAGCAACAAGTTTGCGGAAGCCGCCTTAGAATGCTGAAGATTGATTTGACGGATTTCCATCAACACCACTCTTCTTCTTCTGCACCCCATCCTTGGCGGCTTCGCCCTCGGAGACTAGGAGATCCTCCTCCTCCCCCAACAGACGACTTACACTGATGACGGATCCCGCCATCGATGATTCGCCCTCGGAGGCCAGGAGCTCCTCCTCGGCCCTATCAGCCAGACGACTAGCACTGATGACAGATCCCGCTATTGACGGGACGTCAACAGTGCTTTCGCTGTCCAAATTAGCGGAGTCAGCATCCACAACCATGGGTACTGGCTCCCCTGCGGACGCCTCCACCTCCCGAACAGTCTCTGTGGGAGAGGAACCATCTCCCCTGGAATCGGCGTGGTAGATTTTGAGAACCACACGCTCGAGGCCATAGGAGATAACCCCCCTCGTGTCAGAGAGAGGACCGGTGGACTCTGCGTTTAGCAGAATCAGCACTTGCCGACGTGGCCCAACAGCCTCCTCTACTCTGAGGACCCTCCAGTTATGCGTCGGAAGGTTCGGGTTGCAGTAACGCATTAATTCGAGTATTTTCTCCGGCTGAGATGGCCCGGCAGGCAACCACACCCGAGCCCTCGGTCGAAGGGGGAGATCCCTCCGTTCCACGGCCTCGAGTCTGGCCCCCCTCCAGACCTCCCCTACCAAAGAAATTATTTTCTTAAAGATACAGGCCGACCGCTCGTCAGCACAAGTAATCAGTCTAAAACCATGATACCACCCCGAGTATTCGAAGCATGGCCGCGTACCTGGGCTCTCCATAACAGCGGTCATATAGGCCGCTGATATGGCGCTGGCGACCCACGGCCACTCCTCTCGGGAGATGGCACCATCCTCCCTACTCCTATCCAGGACCCCGAGGGTGATGGAGCCTGCACGTTTAGCGATTTCGCTAAACGAAATTGCGTCCCCACCTCCTCGGGCCCTTTTTGTCGTTGAGGCATTCCGCTCATCCGACGTTTGCCGCTTCATAGCCCCCAAACCCTGCTGCTCACCCGCATCGTTCGACACCGGTGTGTGGTCGTCGCAAGCTACGACGCTCCTGGCCCACTCCAGCGTCCGGGAATGCTTCTCAGACATCTGAGATGCATCCCTTCCGCCGTAGCGCTCCAAGATCTTCTCAGCTAGGCGCCGATCACCCAGAGCTTTCCTACGCGGCGTCGATCGCCTACCTTTCCCGGCAGGCTTCGACCCCAGGGCTCCCGTTGGGAAAGCTCCTCGCGACAGGTCTTCCTTACTAGTACTGGGCTGGTCCGTCGCATTCGCCGGACCTCTGCCTTTCCCTGTCACAGCCCCATAAGGGCCTACATTGGGTGTCGGTTTCGACACCCCTCCACTACCCGAACTACCCGTACCTACGGGGTTTGAAACCAAACCCCTGCGCTGATCCGTCTGATCAGCCCTTTTGACCCGCCGGGAGCTTTCCCGGCTGGCGGCGACCTGCTTCGGAGCACTCTCCGCACCTGTCGCGTCCCTCGCACCATGACGACTTTCGCCGTCACTCCTACCCTCCTTTTTATTCGTCTTCGTGTCCATTCTAAGAAGTCCCCCCTCAAGGCCGCTATCCGGAGCCGATTGTGTAGTCGCCCTTCAACGGTCCCGTGGTTATCTATGCTGCGCAGGGAGGCCACGCGAGGGTTGACGCATTACCTTATGAGTAATGCGTTCAGAGCCAGACCGGACGCAAAGCGGGAAAATCTTCAACCGCACCTACACCACCAACTTAACGGCGACGGAGCCGGAACGTACCTTGAGGCCCGCCACGGTTTTAACGGGACGTGGGCAGGTGCAGCATTAGCCTACCAGCCATTTCGATAGGGTTTCACCCCGACCTACTAAGGTGGCAGAATACTGCACCTACCAGCCCAAAGTCATCAATTCCTATCCATAGTCAAAATCAAGTCCCTAACAATCCGGTTCGTCACCGTTGAGTACCGATCTTGACCCTTAATAGGGTCCTCCCTCCCCTGAGCTCGGCACAATGACTCAGGGGTGCAGGTTTTATCGAGTTTTCCTCTCTAGATCCGCCATTATCAGTAGAAGCAGGGGCACCTCGTGCAGGACGTGACAACCAATCACGTGTGACAATTCGTCACTATGGCCGGTCTAAGACTGATAATAGTCCCTGATCCAGAGCCTGGAACCACGTATGATATCCAAGCCAAGTATCTTAACCCCCAAGCATTAAGCTAATAAGCTCCTATTCTACAGATCTCCACCTTTCATTAGTCATCTGTTCGAAAGGACTGCTACGATCAACCAGCGCCACAGTCAGTGACTGCTTTGCCACATCACTCATCTTCTCGGGAAAAGCCGGCGTCTTAGTGTTATTTCCCTTTGGCACCTCCGAGAAAGCCGGAGTCTTAGCTCCCTCTAGGACCTCCGAGAAAGTCGGAGTCTTAGCGTTATCTCCCTTTGGCTTATCTCCTACTTCCATAGTTGGAACTTCCCTCTGACTCGCAGCCTTCGAGGTAGTAGCTACCTCGCTATTGTCTGTCTTACAGCTTTGGGCCTACTTGTCTTGTCTATGGGACTGCCCTGCGTCGCGCCTCTGGGACTGGGCCCTTTCTGCCTCTTGAAAGCAGGCTTGTCGCCTTCCGCCGAACGTTGCCTTTTCATTCTGCCATTCGAGGCTTCTTCCTCCTCATACCGGTTGCAGAACCGAGGGTTTCTCGCAGCAAACCTTTTGAACTGCCTTCGACCTACTTCTACCGCCTCATGAGCCCATGCCAAGCGCTCGATCTCCTCTTCTGTTGGGTCCACCACTGCTCCCAAGCGTTGTACAATTCTTAGTACTGCACGGTACTTCGATAGAGCTCTTTGCTCCGTACCCTTCTCCACTCTTCTACTCCGTTTTCATTTGTGTGCTTCTCCAACACGGAGTTCATTGAATTAGCACTACTCTCGCTCCCCGAGTCCGACGCATCGCTTAATGCGTATTTGTCGTCCTTGGCTTGCGACTCAGTCCTCTTCTTATCATCGTCCTTATGAAAATTAGGTAATGAGTCGTTCACCTTGGTCGTACGACCACCAGCCCGACAAGGCGGGCTCAGCGGTCCAGTTTTATATACGGGGAAAGAACCGTCAGTCACAGCAGCGCCCCTTACTGTGGTAAGGCCATCAATACTTCCCGAGGTGGTCCGGTATCGGGAAGGCTCCGTTCGAATACAGCCGAATTTATCCCCTGGCTACAAATCGTCCAATAGGCACGGTCCGCATAACACCCTGGATTAGGGGGTTGGCAGTTCTTGGTCACCGACATCCCGCCGCCCTCCTATGAGGCGAAACGGCGTAGATGCCAGTCCTAAACAGCTCCTCCTCATAGTCGGGCGCTATGGAGATCGGCTAAGCCCTCACACCAACGACGATTTTCGTTACAATTGCTAGTGCCTGCTCTTCAAGATGTAGATCCTGATCGAAAGTCACACCCAAAATTTTAGGGTGTAAGACAGTCGGTAGGGTAATGCCATAAGGTCGATATTTGGCGCGGTCATGTTTTAAATAAGGTCACCAATGATTTGGTTGGTGAAAATATCAGGTTTCGCGAGGCGACAAAACTGGAGAGATTGGGGAGATAGCTGTTTATTTTATTACAAAGCTCATCGATGTAGGAAACAATAGCATAGGTGTAGAAGCAATAGTGACTCTTGGTGGTAAAGGTAGCTATTGATATGTAGAAGTTAAGCAGAAGTTTGAATATGAGTTTTTTTAAGTTATAGCAAAGAAAGCGTTGAGGATTTTTAATATCTTACCAGGTACCTTCGTACATGTTTCTAAGAATGAAGAATAAAACCTATTCAAACTCAATTTTCACCAGGACAAAGCCGCTGAGACTTCGCTATACTTTAACATACAATACGTTACCCCATTTTAGCACAACTATCATTTTTTGATTTTATTAAATTTTATAAAATGTTTCTTCCTCTACAGTTCTATTTCGGTATTGGATGGTAAATATGGCTTTCGCATTTTCTCCATCAATAACTGTGAAAAGGTGGAAGAAATCTATGCGTGTAAATATCACATATTATCTTGGTCGAGCGTTTCTTCAATAGCTCTCTAGTGGTGATGGTGACAGCAGAGAAACCCAACTGTTTACAAATGTTACACTTCAAAAAGAATCAAAATATCTGCCTTTGCGTCTACGGCTCAAATACCCACAGTATATGAATGAATCGATTGCACCTAATTGTCTGCCTAACGGATAGTATACATATTCATCAAATCGAAAATATTGCACCAAACGAACTGGGTCTGAATACTGAAACAGTACACATATTCAAAATCGATGAGGAGGCTGTGATCATGGTTTAGGGTGAGTTGTTGAATAACATACGAAAACCACTTTAACCCATCTATATATTTGCATTACAGCTAAAGCTTTACAAACAGCAAAAATTGCTGGCGCCAAGCAATTGGAAAAGGCAGTGAAGCATTCATCACACTGTACGGATGGTGTAAAGTTAGAAACTGCTGTTGTAACAGCTGCCACCGACACAACGGTCATCTCTACTCGCTCGTCCGACTATCTATCGAAGACAGTATAATCATATCTTTTGCCAACACAGGCTAGCGATGTGCTTGCACAGGAAAAGATTTCAGTTGGAAAACAAAAACCAATTAAGAGAGTTTATTTATTATTAAAGTATTTACTTTTATTTATATCAACAGTATTAATTTAAGTTGCAATATCACGTACATATATAATAAGGGATGTGATACGATTGCTGTCGGAATTATATTTGAAACCAATCAATACTCCTGCTAAGGGTTGCAGAATTATTGCTTGAATGATTATATTTTGAACAATAATAAGTCTGACTCGTAATAATAATATTCGTACATTTTTAAGTTCTTCAATTACGACAGCAATCGGATCCACGACACCTTTGAATATTCTTGATCTGAATTTCTACTAAGCTTTAAGTTGTAGATTATTCAAATAATTTGAGTTTTTCTAAAGCTTAATATTATTTTTTTGCTCGCTTAGAAGAGATTTCAATTGGAAAACAAACCAATTAAGCGAGTTTATTTATTATTAAAGTTCTTCTGTTTTATATGAACTGGATTAATATAAGTTCCAATTTCATGTACATATATAATAATATTGAAAATAATAAATATTGAAAATTAAATTTTTTTGGTTCATATTTTATTCATATGGCTGCTCCAGGCAAAGAGGATAAATATAATAAGAGCCGTCACTCGTTATTTTTTAGGCATTTACTCGATGCAAATTATGAGGTAGTCGCTACTTTTTTTTTGGACGAGATGTTTATAAATGTCTTCTATACATTTTCATAGGGTATTTGTGTTTATTTTTCCGACTGTATTTAATTAATTATTTAATTCTCCTTCCAAAAAACACGTTTGCATAAAGTGACAACACCGCATGGATAAATGGAAGGCAATTCAAAAATGTCCCTCATAAAACAAAAGTAGCGACTACCTCAGAGTTTACATCGAGTAAATGCCTAAAAAATAACGAGTGACGGGTCTTATTATATTTATCCTCCTTGCTCCAGGTCAAAGAGGATAAATACAATAAGAGCCGTCACTCGTTATTTTTTTTGGCATTTACTCGATGTATACTGAGAGGTAGTCGCTACTTTTTTTTTGGGCGAGATGTTCATAAATGTCTTCTATACATTTTCGTGGGGTATTTGTGTTTATTTTTCGACTGTATTTAATTAATTAATTTAATTCTCTTTCCAAAAATCACAGTTGCACAAGGGGCCTACACGGCATGGATAAATGCGAGACAATTAAAAATATCCCTCTCAGAAAACATTCGGCATCAATTTTTTCAATTTCCAGCGAGATACTCGCCACAAAATAACGAGTGACGGCTCTTATTGTATTTATCCTCTTTGTCCAGGTAAAGTGAATCTGCAGGTAAAATTCACGTTATATGGCGGTTATATAAATGGTAAAACCGCAGTAAAATTGATTGTCAAATGACTGGAAAATGTAGAGTGAAATGACGGAAAAATGACCGCCATTTGACGAGCATTGTGACGTGTGTGAGCAGCACAGTACTATGCTCACATCCTATAGGTGGGAGCGGAATGCACGATCACATTAATAGGAACGAAACGGAAAATTTGGTCACAAAACCTAATCCGCCCATGCAAAAATGACTATGAATATAACCGCTGCAGAAAGTCACAATGACCGTAAAATGACTAGTAAAATGACGTGGAGCGTTTTTGCAGGGGTATGAAGGATGAGACAGACAATCATGGCGGAACGATACAAGGTGGGAGCATGGTGACATACCTACAAACAAAAAAAATTCCATGTACTTGTAAATTCGATGGACAAGTGTCAAAATCGTACTGCGCCGGTAGTTGATGTATCAAATCAAATAAAAAAGGTTATAATCAGCTGTTCGATGCGGCCACCTTGTATCGTTCCGCCATGCAGACAATGACATTTGCTTTGACAAATGACCTTTTTAAGCACTGAACACACCTAAAACTAAGAAACGGAAACGGAACGCTGCCAACAGAGTTGCATTGTGCTTTTGACTTCATTAGGCATTCGATTAGCTACTAATGAAATAATAATAGATTCAAATTTTGTAGGGAAGATTGAGCTCAATAAGCGTCTTAATGTAGAAAACTGCCTTTATTATTCAATAAGCCGTCTGTGTGAAAACAGTATTAGAACTAACCATAATCCTAAACGCAAGTAGCAGTGTAATTGGCTTTCAATATTAAGATTATTAAAATCAACAACAATTAAAAAGGGTTGGAAAAAGTCATTCATATTTATACATACATACATGTGCGGTAGCAAATGGAAAAATAAAGTAAGTATAAAAAGTAGAAATATATAAATTAAGTTGTAAATTTGTAACAACATTGCGTTCTCCATAGATTTTGCCGCGCTTCTTTTGCTTTCTTTGCTTCGCTGACAAGTGCATCGACATCATTTTTGCTGTTCACCAGTATCGGATCTTTGCTTCGTTGCACTCTCACGTATACCTTTCCTCTTACGCTAAAAGCAGATGTTATCAAACCCACAATAACAACATCAGTTGAAACCGCACTTTCTTCGTATTTCTCAATCTCATTGCGCATGTCATTCGCGTTGCGTTTCAATAATTCCAATTCTGTATAGAGATTTTCTACACCTGTCACCCTATCTTCAATTCTTGCTATTCTTTCTTTAGTATTGGCTAACTCACCAACTCACCAATAACTCATTCAATTTAATAGGACAATTTGACGGAATACAACTCGGCTTATACCAAGTTGTCCATCAATTCTTTGACTGTTTCTTTGTATTTGGGTTCAACGTCTATTTCATAGCTATTATTTACAATATTGAAAACATTGTAATCATTCCCATCTGCTAATGTGTCTTTTTCTATTTGTTCGAAATTATACCCCTTGGTGCTCAAAACCACCAAAAACTTTTTCAAAACATCATACCCTACAATAGCATCTACATTTATTTTGCTATCTGCGAAAACTAAGAATGAGTGTTGTGTACTCAATTCGTCAACAATTACTTGTGCTGTAAACTCACCTACAACATCTGCAGCTACGTTATCTAAAGCTGCAGACATTGGTGCTTTATCGGTAACCGCATCGGTAACCTTATAACTGCTGATTCGACCAACCTTATGAGAATCAATGCAATCGATTATTGGTGCCGCTAAGGTCGTAACCGTATCGTAGCCAACCAATTGGTTTTTGGTTTACCATCGTAACGATAAACAGCTTATTATATTAGGGATACGACTACAGCGGTACGACAAACGGCACCAATGACTACAGCTTAAGCCGCACAGTTTAGCGGAACTTTTATTCAATTTATATATTTGCTCATACACACTCGCATTAGCGAAACGTCTACTCCAGTGTCCACCAGGCAGGGCAAATTTTTGTTATTGACTTTCAGCTGTTTCATATGTTTTTCGTCGAACACAATGTTTACTCTATTTTGCTTCGAGACAGTACATTGCTTAGTAGGGTGGCCACAAGAAATCAGTTTTAGATTTTCCGCTGGGGCACCCCCATAGAATATGCCAATAGATTAGAAAATGATACATACAAAGTTTCAGGCCAATCCGATAATGGTAACACGTGCCTCATTGAGGTCAAAGTTAGGAAATACAGCGATTTTTCAGAAAAAATTGTTTGTGTTTCGTCAGTAAAAGTGATACCATTTATGCCAGGAACTTGACCCGTACACCATTCGATAGGTAATTTTATTTGTATTGATTTTGATAAAACGGTTATTTTTAGCAGTATTTAGCATTTATCTGATCACGTCATAGTGGATATCCCTAATTTTTAATTTCCATGCAATGCTTAGCCATATGGCCAGAGCCATTACACTTAAAACACTTGGTTTCTTCTTTGCATTCAGCCCTTTTATGCTGTGCTGAACCGCAATTAAAACAATGCTGCTGTTTACGTTCGATGTCACTGCTAGTTTTATCTGTTTCATTTTGCATATGATTGCTTACTGCCTGTCTACGTTTATTTATTTCACCGTGTTTAGTTGTTGTTGTTGTTGTAGCGATAAGGCTGCTCCCCGAAGGCTTTGGGGAGTGTTATCGATGTGATGGTCCATTGCCGGATACATATCCGGTACGCTCCGGTAACACAGCACTATTAAGGTGCTAGCCCGACCATCTCGGGAACGATTCACTTCAGGCCATCCCTCCCACCCCACCCCCAACTTCCATGAGGAGCTTGTGGTCGCCAGAGCCTCGTCTGTTAGTGAAACAGGACTCGCCGCGGATAGGTGAGGTTGACAATGTGGTTTGGAGAAGCTATATATTGCGCTGGCAACCTGAAGGGTTGCGCTACACAACCCCTTCAATCCGGTATTTTAGTCGCCTCTTACGACAGGCATACCTACCGCGGGTATATTCTGACCCCCTAACCCGCTGGGGAGACCGTGTTTAGTCAAAGGCTCGACTAATTCATATGCTTTGGTCAAATATTTGAACGATCGAGCACTGTATAAAGGATACTTTTGTTCGTTGCGCTACTCCACTCTATCAGCTATGTCAAAGATTATCGAAAATAAAGATGTTGCAGGCACAAACTTCGGTGGAAAGCAGCGGATCGTAACAAAATTCTATTAGGTCACTTTTACCACACCAAAAACTTTAACACAATTTTTAACATAATTTAAGCACAGAAATACACTGATTTTTGTTTTAGAGAGTAAAAGTTAAAATTCTGAATACATTAGCTGAATAAAAAGTGTACAAATAATTGTTAAAAAACAAATACAGACAGTGGTAGTTTAACCAATTCTGCTGTGGTAAGTGGTGAATGTGACCTACTAGAATTTTGTGAAGCTTCCTTCACACGATTTCTCGTCCCTGCAACATCTTTATTTTCGATAACCTTTGGCTATGTACCTTATCACCGATTCCTCTTCTACTTTACCTAGCGCTGCAATTTTGCGCATTTGTAGAACGTATTCATGAAAATTTTCTGTTTGTTGTTTACGGCGTTGTATTAATAGCTTCTGAACTTCTGCGCTGCCTAGTATTTTCAAAAATTTTTGAATATAAAGATATTGCATGCGCGAACTTCGGTGGAAAGCAGCGGAGCGTAACAAAATTCTAGTAGGTCACTTTCACCACACCAAAAACTTTAACACAATTTTTAACATAATTTAAGCACAGAAATACACTGATTGGAGTTTTAGAGAGTAAAAATGTGAGTTCTGAACACATTAGCTGAATAAAAAGTGTACAAATAATTGTTAAATAACAAATACAGACAGTGGTAGTTTAACAAATTCTGATGTGGTAAGTGGTGAATGTGACCTAATAGAGTTTTGTGAAGCTTGCCTCACACGATTTTTCGTCTATGCAATGTCTCTATATTATATTGTTTCTGGTATTTTGTCGAATTCCTCCAGCGGTGCCGCACACAATGCCACGTCGTTGGATACTGTAATTGTCTCCAAAAACAAAGATGCCGTGCTCTTCATTTTCTTGCGCGCATTGACATATTTTTGCTTCGCTGTCAATTCATAAGCCTCCGCGTTCTCATTAAAATTAGTAATCAATTGTCGAGTTGGAATAAATACTCCGTCAAAAGCAGGCACAATTTTTGCAAATGCTTCATTAGTAACATTGGCCCGTAATCATAGTCGCTGACTAAAATACTCTTTAGTTAAAATCTTGCCTAAATAAAAAATGGGATTTAAAATTTTGGTCTGTCATAGAAATATTAAACACAGTTTCCAGTCAAGATAAGCATGGACAGGTATCCGCATGAAAAAAGGCATTGATTGGCGCTATGAAGAATTTTTTTTTAGAAATTTTAAAAGTTCACCCTGTTCCTTACAACCATGGTTACTTGACTCCACTTATAAAAAAGGATAATTTTTTACTTCACAAAAACTCTTACAATAGCACAAAAATTGTCAAAGGAGTACCTGAAAACGCGTTTTGATCATAATCCGGTGGCGGATAATTATCATTCAATTCTGTTTAAAAGTTATTAGCAAACGTTTTGTAAAAATTTGATGTTTTTCATCAGGCGTCAATTTAAAATTAAGTGCATAATCTTTTAATTGATCATGCACATACTTATCTAAAGAAATTTTACTTAATTTTGTTCTTAAAAAGTTATTTAAATCTCGCAACATAAACGAATAAGTAGTTAAAACGGATTTGGGCTCCTTAAAGCGAAGGAAGCAAAAAGGCTATCCTCTCATACACTCGTATCATGTTGAATAGTTTATAGTTTGTAAGAATGTTGTAAAGAAAATTTGATTTTATTAAGACAGATGTGGCGACCAAAATGATGCAAACCTTGAATGTTAGGTGGCCCTAACCGTTAAAGCCGTTTAATTTAAAATACCCGAAACCGAATAGGGATACCTCTAACCTCGATACTGACAAGTATGCAGGACATACAATGATAAGGATAAATCAAATTTAGGTTTGTCTTCGCAAAGTCAGCATAAATAAAGGAAGTTTAGTATAGTTTTCCATAGGAAAGAAGTGACCTAGAATGTTGAGCCATTGTACATAGATCTGCAAAGAGAAAGTCCTTTTACATTAGAAAATCATTGAACTCAATTAGATCATGACATAGACTAAGAGGGTGATAAAGGGTGAAGTAGTTCAGCAGCGCCCGTACCAAGCAGTTCTTAAAATTTTTGTTGCTAATTCTTGTTGTTTTCCGTGTTTTATTTCACGCTTTCTTTTAAGAGGAATTGGTAAATGTAAAGGGAAATAGAAGATACAAAACGAAAAGCCAGCAGAATTCTGTAATGTAATTCAATAATTAGAAGTCGGAAATAAGAAATTGTTCTTTTATTAATAGATATTCACAAAAAACCGAATAATTACCATCAAACGGCTACGAAACTGGTAAATTTGTGTCAGCGCAAAACTCCTTTTTAGTTAATTCTTTTGAATGAAAGTTTTAAACTTTTTTTGGCAAAAATATCTGGACAGAGTACAAGTATTACTTCGCCTCATTTGACACCTCCCCCGAAATTTTTTGAGATGTATTAAAAATCGACGCCTGTGGTAAATAATTCCCTCCATTGAACATTTATTTCTAATTTCAATGCCAAAATCAGTATAGGATGCTATTTTTTCCTCAAAAGATACTAAAATATTAAAACTCACAAATATCTTTGAATGCGGAATAGTCTTAATTAAAGATTTCGCATATGTGGAGCCAAGTAACCATCGCACATTTTAAGATTGTGTAATTTTCGTCACAAACATATTAACACGCATTCTGGGTTTAATAAATTAGATACTGACGTATTTTTGCTTGTCGGTGAAGCCTTTTTTCACTTCCATTTAAGTTCATCGCGTTTAAATAGCAAATTGTTTAATTTCTCGCAACTTTTGACAGCAGAACACCAACTTAAAACCTATTTTAAAAAATTAAAATCGGGCTCATGTAATTTTAAATTTAAAATACTTTTTAGTATAGTTTTTAAGTGGACTATAACAGACTTAAAATGATATTTAATTTAGAACTATGTTTAAACCAATCGGCGGCCACCGTGGTGTGATGGTAGCGTGCTCCGCCTACCACACAGTATGCCCTGGGTTCGCACCCCGGGCAAAGCAACATAAAAATTTTAGAAATAAGGTTTTTAAATTAGAAGAAAATTTTTCTAAGCGGGGTCGCCCCTCGGCAGTGTTTGGCAAGCGCTCCGGGTGTATTTCTGCCATGAAAAGCACTCAGTAAAAACTCATCTGCCTTGCAGATGCCGTTCGGTGTCGGCATAAAATCATGTAGGTCCCGTGCGGCCAATTTGTAGGGAAAATCAAGAGGAGCACGACGCAAATTGGAAGAGAAGCTCGGCCTTAGATCTCTTCGGAGGTTACCGCGCCTTACATTTATTTTTTTTTTATGTTTAAACCAATAAAACTCAATTTTATTTTGACTATGATTATGGGCCATTACCTTTACTTCCATTGTTTTGGTTCAACTTTTCAATAAATGTTTGTAATAAATTTTCCATATTTTCGGCCATACTGCTTGACAAGTTATTTGTTTCGCTGACTTCTTCGCTTGTCTGTTCTTGTGTGTACGTCGTAACTGCGCTGCTCCAGAGACAATGTTAATGTAGAGACATTGCAGGGACGAAAAATAGTGTGAAGCAAGCTTCACAAAACCTCTAGTAGGTCACATTCGCCACTTACCACAGCAGAATTTGTTAAACTACCACTGTCTCTATTTATTATTTAACAATTATTTGTACACTTTTAATTCAGCTATGTGTTCAGAATTAAATTTTTACACTCTAAAACTACAATCAGTGTATTTTGTGTGCTTAGATAATGTTAAAAATTGTGTTAAAGTTTTTGTTGTGGTGGAAGTGACCTACTAGAATTTTGTGAAGCTCCGCTACTTTCCACTGAAGTTCGCGCATGCAACATCTTTATCTTCAAAAATGTTTGGCTGCTCGTCACTGCAGTTTCTCTGCTTATTTCTACTGCTGATTGTTGTTCGATTGTTTTGTTTCATTTAACAGCTGCTCGTTTCTCTAATGAAGTTTCTGCACAGACAATTTAAGATAGAGATGTTGCAGGGACGAAAAATAGTGTTAAGCAAGCTTCACAAAACCTTAGTAGGTCACATTCACCACTTACCACAGCAGAATTTGTTAAATTACCACTGTCTGTATTTATTATTTAAATATTATTTGTACACTTTTTATTCAGCTAATCTGTTCATAATTTTAATTTTTAGTCTCTAAAACTCCAATCAGTGAATTTTGTGTGCTTAAATTATGTTAAAAATTGTGATAAAATTTGTGGTGTGATGGAAGTGACCTACTAGAATTTTGTGAAGCTCTGTTGCTTTCCACTGAAGTTTGCGCATGCAACATATTTATTCTTCAATTAGTATTTGGTTTGTGCTTCTTTCTCAGTCACTGCTTGCTGCTTAGTAGGAATTTCTGGTATGTTCTGCGTTGGTTTGCCGTATGTAAATTTTCTCAATTTTTTGTTTGACCTTCCGATTTAGATTGCAAAAATGGTTGAACCCCTATGTAAGCTTGATTAAGTTTTTATTTATTGATGAATATTAACTAAGGTAAAAAGCATTACAAAAGTTTAAGTTAATAGTTAAAAGTTATTAAATTCCTGAAAGTAAAAACTGCGACTGGGGCTACTGAACGCTTACGGCTTACCCTTCCTTGTTCGGTTTTTACTCCTCTCCTCTAATGCGCACAGGGATGTTATTTGATGGTGCCGGGCTGCCATCTCACATATACATATATAATTGGCGGATTTTGCCTATTGGTGTAGCGGAATATTAGCTTTTTTACGTATTTGTTGTTTTTTTTTTTTCAGGAAAATCTTTTATAATTACAGTTCTGGTAGTTGAGCTTTTTTGTTGGATTCTTTTCTACTTTTGCCTTTTTCAAAATCCTTTTAAATCTCGCCGTACCGCAAAACATCGATTTAAGAAAATAATATTCACTCTTTCTCTACGACTTCGATTATCTTTAAATAGCGTTTTATATGTACGTACTATGTCACTCACTCCACGTCGTCAGCTTCGTCCTTTTTTCTTATGTACGAATTTTCGAATAAAATTTTGGCTTACAGCAAATTCTTGTTTCTAGGTTTTTTCAATTCTCCAATGAATTACTTGAGTTTTTTTTTTGGAAATCAACTCAAACTTTGTTTTTTTTTTTTTTAATAGACTGCGGTTTTTGATAACTCAATTTATATTTTTTTGTAATAATTGAACTTCTTCACTATTTTTATGGGTTTTTTTTTTTTGCGCCCGAAAGATCGATTAATAAATTTTTTTTTGTTTTAAATTAATTTAAGGGTGGGCCAAGGATGGCTGCGAAAGACCATGAATATTTGGCCTCTCTTCGCTACACTTTGAACTCGAAAATAACCGAGTTATGATTTATTTTAAAACGTTATAAATGTTTCCGCTTATGTAATTGATATTAGAGAAAAATTGTAAGTTTAACAACAGCGATGGTTACTAGGACATGTTTCTGAATTTCAATTCTTCATCAGCTAGCTTTTCGGGAGCTGAGCGTTGAACTCGAACCTCCAACATTCATATCAGTGCAAGCCTTTTTAGCTGCTAAGCCATATGAATGTCCCGTTGTTCGCTGTACAATTGGTCTATAAGAGTTGCCTTTTTTTGTTTCCGTTTATGATAAAAAGCTTTATGTTCACGACATGTATAAAAATTAACTTATGTGACTTTATTTAAAACAAGGATTTGGAATTAAAAATATTAATAAATATGCAAAAGGAGCGCGTCCGCGATTTCCAGCTAATAGTTCTTCTCTAGTTCGTTGCAATAGATCGTTGATGACGATGGTAGTTCATGCGTGTTGGCGCCTTTCCACTCGCCGCGCACGGCTGCGCATAATAATTTCGCGGACGTCTAAATATTGATGGAGGCGGCTTAAACACAACCTAACCCCAACTTTGACACTCGTATTTACTAACATAACTGTTTCTTCATCGTTTTAACGGTTTTGGCCTTCCAACAAGTCGCGCTTGTCGCTTTACCATGGAATAACTGGCGCGAATTCGAAACACCAAGGGAGTTTAAATCGTTTGTCTCATCGTCCTTCCAGCGGAGTGGCGTCCGCCCTCTTCCTACTTCTTCCTGCTATCTTAGATGAGTTCCCATAAGAACAACTTTTTAGCCGAATCATCATCTTTCAATCACATAACATGGTGCAGCTAGCTACGTTCTACTTCGCTGCATTATTTTGATGTCTGCCTGAATATCGTACAGCTCATCATTAGATCGCCTTCGTATCTCGCCAAAGCGTAGAAGTCCGTAAGTCTTTCGAAGAACTTTTCTCTCGAACATTCCCAGAGTCGTCTCATCAGATATTGTCAGTGTTCATGCTTCTGCGCCCTATATATAGCAGGACGGATTATATGACTTGTAGAGAAAGATTTTCGTTTGCAGGGTCCCAAGTAGCATTTTTTGGCAAGAGGGAGGTGTAGCATTATGCATGTAATTGGTACCCAGCATTATGCGTTCCCCTTTTTATGCCAATGCATTTCAGCATGTGCATCATCACCTCCTATGCGAATGCATTCTTATGCATATTTAAACACCGACCACACACAGTCAAATTGCACTCATATTACAATGTTGACCCACATAAATTATGTTCACCCCAACACAGCGGGAGTTCAACGTCATATGAATGCCGACAACAACAAGCATATCCATTTGCATTTGTTTGTAAACCCTTGCTCAATGAGTCACACTGACAAGTACACGTGCCGGTCAGAATGACCGATCGTCAGTTTTTTTTAGCTTGAAGAAAAAAAAGGGTTCAGTTGTTTCTTTGCTATGAAAGAAATAAAAACAGAAGAAGAATTCTACAGAGTTTTCAAAAAGTGTTACGACACTATAAGAGAATTTATAAAAATCTCTGAGGAAATCCTTAAAAATCGTAACACTATTAAACAAGGGCTCAGTTGTACATATTTCTGTATGTTTGTTTAATGGTGTGTTCAGTTTATACATATATTTAAGAATTCATGAGCTTAACACCGGCTTATAATAATAATTGAATTTCAATTATTATGTTTTCTAAGAGAAACTGAAAAGAAAGAAACATTTACTGGCATATTGCGATGGACCCATTTCGAAAACCGCCAAAGTAATCATCATCAGGCAATTTTGTAATGTTATCAAAGGTTTCACCGGGATTCGAACCGTGAATAACATGGTGAAACTGCAGTAGCCTTTAACCACTAGGCCATCCTGCTGGTATTTGTTTTCATGCTTAATTCAGTTTTTCTCATTTCTACACTAACAACACAATTGAGGCATTTTGTCTCTATATTAATTTGTGTGCCATGTAGATTTGTTTTTGTAAAGTTCTTCTTCGTTGCGAATGAGAAGCTTTGTAAACTCGGGCTCAGTTGTACATATTTATGTATGTTTGTTTAATGGTGTGTTACGTTTATACTTATATTTAAGAATTCATGAGCTTAACACCGGCTTATAATAATAATTGAACTTCAATTATTATGTTTTCTAAGAGAAACTGAAAAGAAAGAAACATTTACTGGCATATTGCGATGGACCCATTGCGAAAACCGCCAACGTAATCATCATCAGGCAATTTTGTTATGTTACCAAAGGTTTCACCGGGATTCGAATCGTGAATCACATGGTGAAACTGCAGTAGCCTTTAACCACTGGGCCATCCTGCTGGTATTTGTTTTCATGCTTAATTCAGTTTTTCTCATTTCTACACTAACAACACAATTGGGAAATTTTGTCTCTATATTAATTTATGTGCCATGTAGATTTGTTTTTGTAAAGTTCTTCTTCGTTGCGGTTTTCGCAATGGGTCCATCGCAATATGCCAGTAAATGTTTCTTTTCAGTTTCTCTTAGAAAACATAATAATTGAAATTCAATTATTATTATAAGCCGGTGTTAAGCTCATGAATTCTTGTGAAGACCCCAAAGTGCAGACGTTTTGGGACTCCACAAATATTTTATAAACTTGAATACTTTAAGCTTATACACATTTTTTCTGAATTGTACCTTTGAATTGTATATTTTAATTTTATAACATGAAGTACAACCATATTAATTTAAACTATGTCTTTTTTATACATATATATATTATATACAATATAAGTTCTATATAGTATACACCTAGTATAAATTACTTGAAGTTTTAGGCGAATACTTTTGGCACAGCCTATAGGAAGTCATGAACATACATATGTACACATAGATAAGGAATGTGAAAAAGCACAGCAAGAACATTATTGTTGTAAAGCCAATAGATTATTGCTAAGCAGCAGTGACCGACTACCAAAATCGTATAAAAGGAGCGGCCACTACCAAACAAAAGTTAGTTAGGGGCTGACCAGCCAAAGAGGAACCCATCGACCGAGTTATACCCTGGCTATAGACCCGGACGACCGGGGTTCGTTACAAATGGCGCCCGAGCAGGGACACTTATAAGGTAAAAGAAAACGATAGGAACACTAAAATCAACAGAGAGAGAAGGTGGAAAATAAATTGCAGAAGGACCATCAGCTGAAAGACAGAACAAAGCAATCATGGTAAAGGTAAGGTGGATCTACTACCTCAATAAGGAAGACCTGGTAACATACGCAGGTGAATTTGGCTTCGGGAGCACGGGAACTGTCGACGAACTGAGGAAGGAGTTCGTCAATTTCGTTAATCAAAACCCATCGTACGAGAGTCGCTTCGCAGAGTTGGAAGCAAAACACACGAAACAGGCGGGTATGCTAGAGCCGCCCAACCAACAAGGTGGTAGTGTAAGTCCAGGACGATCAACGACGGCCACCAACCTCAACGAGGCCCAGGCAGGACTAAATACAACGGAGCCAAGCAATGCACTGATACCACAGGCTTGTATAATCGATCGGGTAAGGAAGTGGGGTGTGAAGTATGATGGTAGAGGAGATCCACTGGTATTCATCGAGAGAGTCGAGGAGCTGGCAGAGGGGTACGAAGTAGACCAAAACCTACTACCACGAGCGTTACCCGAACTGCTTAAAGATCGAGCGTTAGTATGGCTCAGAAGCAACAATCGGCATTGGGCACAATGGCGGATGTTCAAGCAGGATTTTCTTCGTTTCTTCTTGAGCGGCCGATACTTCGAGAGGCTAGACGACGAAATACGGCAACGTCTTCAGCGACCAAAAGAAACATTCAAGGATTACGTCTTGGAACTGCAGAGCTTGATGCGGCACGCCAATCTAACAGAGGAACAGAAATTAGATCGCATTTATCGTAATAGTCGTAGTGAGTATCAACTTTATGCCAAACGTAACGAGTTCATTACGCTCGACGAGCTGGTAAGTCTTGTCGAAGATCTTGAGAATATAATTACAGAGAGAGAACAACCACGGCCAGTAGTGCGGCCAAACCCACCGCTTCGCACAGAAGGGCGCTACCCCCAAACTCAAAGGTATACACCTGCACACACAGCAGCAGCGAGAAGAGACGCCCAATTACGACAACTCCAAGAAACTGAACCACCAGGAAGTCAGAAACGTGTCGTAGATCCGAGGAATGCATGTAGGCGATGCGGCGAAACGGGTCATTTTGCATACGAATGTCGCAACGAGCAACGACAATTCTGCTGGGAGTGTGGTCGATGTGATGTACTGATGCGAAATTGCTGTCGCAGATCGATGGGAAACGACCAGAGACCATACCAGAACCGAGGGGTAGGGTCTCAAGTCGTGCAAACTCGGTAAGTTTAAACATTTTGAAACAGGCAGAAGGGCGAGTTTTGGCAGAGGCAACAGTAAACGGCGAAGAGGTGATGGCAACAATAGACACGGGAGCAACCAGAAGCTTCATGAGCGAGGCCTGGGCAAAGAATATACGTGCAAGTAATGTTAAACAGGTGCAAAGGCATGTGGTAATGGGGGATGGCAGACCAAGGACGGTAATGCAAGCAATAGATGTAGAGGTAAGAATTGGTGATAAGACACACAGAAGTGAGGTACTTGTGCTCCCTGGGCTAGTTGACGACGTTATCATTGGAACCGATATACTGGCCAATGCTAATATGACATTAAGCTGCGGAGGCCACTCTCTGACACTACAGGAGAAAGGGGTGGCGCGAGAAGTGATCGCGTGCACATCAATAATAGAGGACAATAATGGTCGTAACGAACCAAGCAACAACGAAGGAATTGTAAGTTTAGAACATACATCAGGTAAGGATACCAAAAGGATCAAAACTTTCTTAGACGAAGAGCTGCGTCGATTCGAGAACATGAGTGGGACATCGAATATCGCCACGCACAAGATAGTAATGCGGGATGACCGCCCCATTAAGCAGAGGTACTTCCCACGGAACCCTAAGATGCAAGAGGCAATCAATAAAGATGTCGACGAACTATTAGAAAAGAAATGCATAGAGCCATCGCGGAGTCCCCACAGCGCCCCGATAGTACTGGTAAAGAAGAAAAATGGAAGTTGGAGATTATGTGTCGACTACCGACAGCTGAACGCACGGTCAATCCCCGACGCATATCCTCTCCCACGCATACAGCACATACTGGACCGATTGCGAGGTGCAAAGTTCATAAGCAGTCTAGACTTGAAGAACGACTACTGGCAAATCCAAATGGAAGAAGCGAGTAAGCAGTACACGGCATTCACCGTACC
This sequence comes from Eurosta solidaginis, assembly GCF_040869045.1. Taxonomy (NCBI): domain Eukaryota; kingdom Metazoa; phylum Arthropoda; class Insecta; order Diptera; family Tephritidae; genus Eurosta; species Eurosta solidaginis. The sequence continues at coordinate 152,861,013 of NC_090319.1, forward strand.
AGGGCGAGGCTTATTCCAGTGGAGAGTAATGCCATTCGGCCTACACTCGGCACCAGCGACATTCCAAAGAGCGTTAGATCACGTTATCGGCCCAGAACTCGAGCCATATGCATTCGCCTATTTGGACGACATCATTGTCACAAGCACAACGCTAGAAGATCACATCAGACACCTTACCGAAGTGTTTGACCGCCTAAGACAGGCCAACCTCCGAATAAATCCAGACAAATGCGAGTTTTTCAGAAAACGGCTGAAATATCTTGGCCACGTGGTAAGCGAAGAAGGTATCCACACTGACCCCGACACAATTTCAGCAATTAGAAAACTTAAGGCGCCCACGAATATAAGAGAATTACGAAGATTTTTAGGCATCGCATCCTGGTACCGACGGTTCGTGTCAGACTTTTCACGCATAGCACACCCCCTCACCACGATGTTAAAGAAAGGTAACAGATGGAAGTGGTCTGAACAACAACAGGAGGCATTTGAGAACTTAAAGTGTTCGCTTACTGAAGCCCGGTGTTGGCCTGCCCAGACTTCACACAAAAATTTACCCTGCAAACGGACGCAAGTGCATTCGGATTAGCAGCAGTTCTTACTCAAGAGCTGGAGGGTGAAGAACGAGTCATCGCGTATGCTAGCCGCCGTCTTAACAAGGCAGAACAGAACTATTCCTCCACAGAGAAGGAGTGTTTGGCCATCATATGGGCCATCCGAAAGATGAGACCTTATTTAGAAGGGTACAAATTCACCGTAATTACCGACCATCTGTCCCTGAAGTGGCTAAACGCGATCGAGAGTCCCTCTGGTCGTATAGCAAGATGGGCATTAGAGTTACAGCAACATTCGTTTGACATTCAGTATCGTAAGGGAAAACTTAATGTAGTCGCCGACGCACTCTCACGCCAACCCCAAGATGCACAACTCTGCGTGCTGGGACAAGCAAAGGAAATACCAACATGCAAATGTTTAAAATCTAAAATAGAAGACGTGAAAGGGAATCCGGAGAAGTTTCCGGATTATATTATCGAGAATGGTGAGTTATATCGTCACTTCACATTTCAGGTAGACGACGACGACGGGATGCCATGGAAGTTATGTGTGGGCAAACCTATGCGAGACAGAATACTCCAAGAAGTTCACGATAGTCCAACGGCTGGACACATGGGGGTCGGGAAAACAATCATACGAGCGGCTAATCGATATTATTGGCCTGGAATGCACCGATATATAAAACGGTACGTATAACAGTGCCCAACCTGCCAATTATATAAACCCAATCAACAGAAAACCGCTGGTAGGATGCTGACGCAGATAGCGGAGGAACCTTGGGCTACAGTATGCGCCGATTTTGTAGGACCGCTACCTAGATCAAAACACGGCAATACCATGGTACTCGTATTTCAAGACCGATTCTCTAAGTGGGTAGAAATTATTCGCCTCCATAAGGCGACGGCGAACAGCCTTAACAAGGCGTTTCGAGAACGGATATTGTCAAGATTCGGCATACCGAAGGTCATAATCACCGATAACGGAGCACAATTCACGAGTAAACAGTTCAAAAAACTCCTAGAGAATTACGGAGTCAAACACCAGCCAACCGCACCTTACACGCCACAGGAAAATCCAACGGAGAGGGCCAACCGAAATATTAAGAGAATGCTATCACAATTCACAGGCAATGACCAGCGAAACTGGGACGACTTAGTACCAGAGATTATGCTAGCACTCAACACAAGCGTAAGCGAAGCAACCGGGTATAGCCCTGCCTTCATAATACAAGGACGAGAACCACGAATGCCGAGTACACTCTACGATGAAAAAACGTTTGGAACAGGTGAGACCGTAACAACACCTAATGAAAGAGCTGAAAAAATGAAGGAGATATTCAAGATGGTACAAAGGAATCAACAGCGCGCATCTACGGAACAGGCGCGGCACTATAATTTACGCCAGAGAAGATGGCATCCAGCGATTGGAGATAAAGTTTTGGTGAAGGAGCACAATTTGTCCAAAGCAATAGACAACTACGCTGCCAAACTGGCACCAAGATTCAGCGGCCCATATCAAGTCACGGACTTCATATCACCAGTAATCGTCCAACTAGACAAAACTCACAACGGCAGAAGAAGAACCGCACACGTAAGTGAAATAAAACCATTTTATGAAGACAAGACCGACCAAGAGACCAAAGCGAGACCCGCCCTGGGCACCCCTCTGAACCTAATCCACCGACGAGCGGAGAAGGACAAATAAGCCCAAAGGATTACGAAGAACGCCGGAAGCGGAAGCTTCAAACAGCGAAGAAGAAGAAGCACAAATAATTACGCGGAACATAATTAAGCAACCAACTACACGGATGGCGGAGAGTCAAAAATTAACCTAGGAAAAGAAGAACTATACGAAGGAGAAGAAAAGCAAAGTTAAGTCTTATCACACACACAATGTTGTAAGAAGAAGCACAAGCAGCCCCAATTACAATTTTTATTAATAAGCATATTAAATACAAACACTTATTTACATATGCACGCACCAACAATGCTGATACAATTTTTTTTGTTTAATAAATCCCTTTCTAGTAAAGGAAAATGACAACACGGCAACAACAACGCGCAACACTACGGATAATCATCCACTCCGTTAATATTATCAGCAGAACAAGAACAACCAAGAAAGTTGAAATGCCATACGAACAGAAAAGAACAACAAGTACAACGCAAGCAATAACGATCAGCAACAACGACAACACTATCGCCAGGACAATAACAAAGAAGAAGGTGAAGATGAAGTACGATCCAAGAAACAAATTGGTGGCCAACGCCAACAACGAGAAACCAAACAACACAAACAACACACTGAGCAGGTACTTCAACGTAGGCAAGCGCAGTTGTCACATAAAGGAAGCTGCAATTAACTATACACCATAATAACATTCATTAACAAATCGCAGTCATGGACAGACGACAAAAATTTATGGCAGAGAGCTCAACCGATGGTAGTCTGCGCATCCGGCTGCGCCGCATCAACAACGAGGATATCGAGGAAAGAAACTCAAGCTACGGCAGTAGTAGTGAGCATAACAGCACCTCAGAATACGGACACCTTGCCCCGAGCAGCGCCGCAAACGAAGGGTTAAACGAACCTCCTATAATTATCCCGTCAGACGAAAGTGACAACGAAGAGGCCGGAGCAATAACGAGAGCCACCACACCGATCAGCATTTCCTCCGAAGAAGAGCCAAGGAGACGAGGTACGGTAGAGGTGAGGGAGGTCGAAAGCACACGGGCAGGCAACGGGTACATCGAGTACTCCAAACAGATGGATGTACGCATCCGGCTTTATAATGAGGGAGTAACCGAAGAAGACCCTCCCCCGCAGAAACTACAAATATGCGGTGCACCAACAAACGAACCAGAGGGTGACACACTAAGCCTATGCGCAGACGAGAGGTGGTTGGAAGGCTGGCTAGACGAGGTCATCAACGCCGAGGAAGAACCGGTAAGCCCGGAAACCATCGAAGAGGTGGAAAAGTGGCTCTTGGAAGGAGTGAGTCCGACCGATCCAACACCGCCTATAAAAAACTTTAGCGGAGTCGAACCGGTGCCAAAAGAAGTCACAAGAGAAATAGCCAAACAAACCATACACCGGCCGGGGAAGCGCCAAACGTTCCAGGTACACGTAGCGGGAAAAATCTTCAGGGTGCGGATCAATAGGAGTGGTGCGGTAACGGTCACGCTCCGTGGAAGTAACGGGGGATGTGAAGACCCCAAAGTGCAGACGTTTTGGGACTCCACAAATATTTTATAAACTTGAATACTTTAAGCTTATACACATTTTTTCTGAATTGTACCTTTGAATTGTATATTTTAATTTTATAACATGAAGTACAACCATATTAATTGAAACTATGTCTTTTTTATACGTATATATATACAATATAAGTTCTATATAGTATACACCTAGTATAAATTACTTGAAGTTTTAGGCGAATACTTTTGGCACAGCCTATAGGAAGTCATGAACATACATATGTACACATAGATAAGGAATGTGAAAAAGCACAGCAAGAACATTATTGTTGTAAAGCCAATAGATTATTGCTAAGCAGCAGCGACCGACTACCAAAATCGTATAAAAGGAGCGGCCACTACCAAACAGAAGTTAGTTAGGGGCTGACCAGCCAAAGAGGAACCCATCGACCGAGTTATACCCTGGCTATAGACCCGGACGACCGGGGTTCGTTACATTCTTAAATATAACTATTAAACAAGGTCCGACGCCAATTAATATGGAAGAGTTTTGGCGACGGAACCAGTCTAGTAAAAAGGAAGAAATATTTAAGATACCTACCCCAATTATCCGAAAAAGGAAACGGGAAAGTAAACAATTCAAAAGAAAAAAAGAAATAGCTGAAACCTTTAAGCTATTAAATTTGACTTCTAAAAGTACAGAAAGGCTAAAATTAAAAGAAAAAATTAGAGACTTAAGAAATTAAAAATAAATAAAGAAAATTCTCATTACAAATGAAAATTAAATTGTCAGTAAATTGGAATGCTCAGATTGTCCTTATAAAAACCCTTTAGAGTTGGAATTTTTTTAGTCACCGATGTTCCCCCAAGATAGAAATCAACAAATGGGAACAAATTTATGGAGCGTTATCTGAGGAAAAAATTAAAGAAGAAAAAACATAAAAATGCATAAATAAAAATACTACCATAAAACCAGAAACAATAGTAAAACATTTGAACACAATCGTAGTAGCTCTAAATAACAGGAAACGTAGTTAATACGGTAAATAATATACTCACCAAAGAGCACCAAAGAGAAGCTTACTTAAGTCTTTAGCCAAGTACAACGTAGAAATAAACATACCAACTATAGTAGAGGAAAAACTTCATATAGATTTTAACTCAGTTCTGACAGAACTCAACCGGAACCGCACTCCATCGCCATCATGGAGTCAGACTTCATCGATGGAAGAAAATAAACCATTAAATCTCCCAATTGTTAATATCACAATGGCACAAACCGTAGTGGAATTCATCAAAACTGCTTCATCAGTGCTACAAGAGTTTGATGGTAAGCCTGAAAGCTTGCATAGTTTCCTAGATGCTCTTGACATCCTCGACCAAATCAAGGATAGTCACGAAGCCTTAGCAATAACCATTATAAAGACAAAGCTAAAAGGCACAGCAAGGAATTTCATAAGTAACGAAAATACAATTACACAAATGAAACAAAAACTAAGAACTGCAATAAAGGGAGAATCAGTAGAAGTTTTAACAGCTAAACTCCTGAACATCCAACAACGCAGCAAAACTGCAAACCAGTATACTGCAGAAATAGAGAAAATTACTAGATCATTGGAAGGAGCTTATATCTCGGACGGACTTAATCCAGACTTAGCAACGAAATATTCGACGTAATGTACGCAGTTGCAACCAGCAGGAAAACCAGGAAACTCTACTTCAAAATCAGTAGATAGAAGAATATGTGTACTAAATCTACACTTAAATAGTTATATATTTACAAAAACATCATTAAATAACTCAATTTCAAATTTCTTAGTAGACACAGGAGCAGGTATCTCCATCATTAAAAAGAATCAAATAGTTAATCATGCAAAAATAAATTCAGAACAAATAACAGACTTAAAGCGCATTGGTTAGGGTATAACCAGTACATTAGGCACAGTTAAAGCTCATTTAAAAGGTGATGACCTTCTAATTTACCATAAATTTTACGTCGTAGAAGACGACTTTTCAATGCCGTGCGATGGAATAATAGGTTTGGAATTTATAAATAATTATAATTGTATTCTAGATTATAGCAAAACAGAGGATAAATTTATGCTAAGACCATATCATTTTCCCCAAACAATCACAATGAATCTAACAAATTACCTGTCTGCTAACACAATTACAATCCCTGCGAGATCTGAAGTCATTTGACAAGTTAAAGTAAATACCGATAATAAAAACATCTTTATACCCCACCAACTACAATTATCTGAAGGCATTTTCATAGCAAACACAATTACATTCAAAATTACAAAATAAAAACCGAAAATTTAGATGATTTCACATTAATTGAAACAGTCACATACAATAAAAATAGTAACAATACAGAAAAATTAAAAAGAATAACCAAAAATTTTCCAAAATTTGTGAATTCTCAGTTAACAACATTATGTACAGAATTTATAGACATATTTTCATTAGAAACAGAACCGATTACATCTAATAATTTTTACAAACAAAAATTACGTATGAAGGATGAGACCCCTGTTTATATAAAAAATTATAGATTGCCTCAAACACAGAAAGAGGAGATAAGCAAACAAGTTAATAAATTAATTGAAGACGACATAATAGAACCCTTAATATCAGAATAGTCCAATACTACTAGTACCTAAAACATCACTTCCAGGGAATGCCGAAAAAAGATGGACATTTGTAGTTGACTACAGACAAGTAAATAAAAAGTTAGCAGCAGATAAATTCCCACTTCCAAGAATTGATGATATTTTAGACCAACTTGGAAGAGCGAAATATTTTTCATGTTTAGACCTCATGTCAGGTTTCCACCAAATAGAATTAGACCCGGACTCTAGGGATATAACTTCATTCACAGCTGAAGACGGCACATACAGGTTAAAAAGGCTACCATATGGATTAAAAGTAGCACATAATTCTTTCCAAACATAACACTAGCGTTCGCAGGCCTCAAACATTCCCAGGCATTTTTCTACATGGATGATTTGGTTGCATTAGGTTGTACTGAAAAACATATGTTAAAAAATCTAAGAGACGTGTTCTCTACCTGTAGGAAATACAACCTAAAATTACATCCAGATAAATGCCTATTTTTCAGCCAGGAAGCAACTTATTTAGGCCATAAATGCACAAGCAAAGGAATATTACCAGACCCAAGCAAATTTGAGACAGTTCAAAACTACCCAGCACCAAAAACAGCAGATGAAGTTAAAAGGTTCGTAGCGTTCTGCAATTATTACAGAAGATTTGTACCAAACTTCGCAGGATACTCAAGAAAATTAATTAGGCTTTGCAAAAAGAATGTTCCTTTCGAAACATTTCCCCCATGTAATGTTTGGGGAATGAAGATAAAGTAATTTAGGTTGCAGTGCCCATTTTTCGGCACCAGATAGAATAAAGTTCTTTATTCAAAAGTTGTTTTCTTTTATACAAAATTTCTATGAGCTAAAATACTTACTTACACTAATACTTACAAACTAAGTGTATAACACTTCAGTTCAGTTCCCTGGGCATGTCTATCAGTTTCCACCATTTATTAAGTGAGACTAATGACTTTTATGCTTCTTTTAATTTCTTTAATGATATTGTATTTTTCTCAAAATTCCTATTTTCCAATTCTAAATTATCAACAACGCAGTTGATACCCTCGTAATCAAGGTCATCAGGCAATGCATTGTCCATTGAAAATGCTTACTTTATATGCCCTTGATTTTTCTTATTTCTGTCTTTGATCGAATTCTTTCCTCTATGTTTGTGGATAAGTTAATTTTTTTGTACTAAAATGCTATCGTTTTTCTGAGGTTGAATTTTTTACCTCCCCTCTTTCTTTTGATTTTGGTTGGTTTTGAAATCTTTGGTTCCTCTATTTTTTGTTGCTGATTTCTACGGCTATATCCTTCTATTGTAATTGCCTTAGGGCCCTCTTTAATTGTTTCTAATGTTTTTACTTCTACTGCTTTTTCTAATAATTTTTCTAGTTTGTTTTCTTCTTCCTCAATTTGTTTGCTACAGCGCAAGAATACTGCGTCAAACTCTTCCTGACTACTTATATCATTCATTTAAAAAAATTAGAGGGGGGAAAAAATTCTTAAATTTCATGGCAAAAATCTACTTTTTGCCCGTAAACTGGCAGCCGTTAGGTTGCTAAATGCTTCTAAAAAGTATTAAAAATACGTAAATAAAAATAACTTAACTAATGCCAAATTTTTTCTTAGCTGGTCCGCGTTCTCCTTGTTTCTTATGCCACGACCTTGTTTTTTTCCACTCCGTTTTTTGAGGTTTCTCAGTTTTCTGTGATGTCCTTAGCTCTACTCACAGTTTTCAATTCGTTTTGGCTTCCTTCTTCTTCTCCTTGTTTGCAGTGATCCCGTTTTTAGTCCACTTCGCTATGCGTCGGTGGTGGTCGTTTTGGTGGCGGTAGAGGTCTTGCAGTATCCGAGAAAAATATTTTTCCTTCTTTCCTTTGTGGTACACAAGAATGTTTTAAGATTTGTCGTTTATTCACTTCGCTATGCGTCGATGGTGGTCGTTTTAGTGGCGGTAGTGGTCTTGCAGTATCCAAAAAAAATATTTTTCCTTCTTTCCTTTGTGGTATTCAAGAATTTTTTAAGGTTTGTCCTGCACCCTTGTTGTCACTGTCGCTGTGATTCGTCCCTTTGCATTGACTATACCATTCGCCGTTGCAAAGTTGATGGCTTGAACTCCTTTGCAGTAAGTATCCTGCTTAGTATAAAAATGAAATCAGTCCTGCTAAATTAAGCACGGCTGGAAGGATCGTTGAAAGGATGCCAATTTAGACCGTAGGATGCCGATTTAGGCAGTAGGATGCCGATTTAGGCTGTAGGATGCCGATTAAGCCGTATGGCAGGATCGCCATGTAAAAAAAACCAACAAGCAAAGTAAGCACAAACGAATTCAAAAATTAATAGTGTAATTTGAGTAGCCATAGATAGTTCGTGTACAAAATTATATATGTCTACTCTTTCAAAAGGCGGATGGTGTAGCATTCACTTATTAAGTTATTCACTCATTTGTACAAACATATTGTCACGAATATTAGCAAAACTAAGGAGTGCTGCCGTCTCTAAGCCGATGCTAAGCAGTGACGTGAATGCACATCAATAATTCAATCATTATGTATCTACATAAACGAAACAATAACTGCGTCTACATATATGTACCATGTACGTATACGAGCAGCGGAGAGTCAATGCACTAACACATGCATATATCTGAGATACTCCTATAAGTATGCAATGAGAAAAATTATAAAATTGTGCAATTTTAGTTATAGCTGAGAAGTTTGAGAGCTCATGGATAATGCTAGTAGGTTCTAGAATATGCGAACGGGGAACCAAAGAGTATAAAAGGCGACAGATGTAGAGGCGCTGTAATTCAGTTTGATTTGAGTTGTCAAGCAGTTACGACTAAGACGATATCTAGCGAGCAATAGCAGTATTATTTTGAATAGTGGAGTTTCATTTGAGCTATCAGTTTGGCTATTAAGCTATTCGTTGCACAGTTTGAGTGTTATTGTGAAGTATTTTAATAAAGCCCATTTTTCCATTATTCAATATTGGAGTTATTTATTCAACAGTTTAGCGATTCGAACCTAGCAAAAGGGCAAATAAGAGGATTTGCAATAAATTCTTTACAATATATTTTGTACACCGTGCATCATCTGGCAACCTGAACCTTGGTATGCTACTGTTTGGAGCTTGCTCGCAACAAGCCTTTACTTTTACTAATTTGTCTACAGGTAAAGGCTTGTTGCGAGCAAGCTCCAAATAGTAGCATACCAAGGTTCAGGTTACCAGATGATGCATTGTACAAATGAATGAATGTGCCAATAATATTTCAGGCCGTATCAAAGCGAGCCAAAATATATGTATGTACAAATGTATTAATATGTATGTAAGAGTCAGTGCATTTTAAGACATTCCAAAACGGGTTGAAATATATGCTTGTACAAATGAGTGAATAACTTAATGAGTGAATGCTACAACAGAAGAATGTCAAAAAGCTTTTGTCTAATTAAAGGAAGCATTGATTAGTCCAAAACATTTGCAATACCCAGACTTCAATAAAGAATTCTGCATAACAACAGACGCTAGCGGGTATGCTTGTGGTGCAGTCCTTAGCCAAGAACATGATGGCAAACATTTACCAATTGCATACGCTTCGCGATCTTTCACAAAAGGTGAAACCAACAAAGTCACAATAGAGAAAGAATTAGCAGCAATCAATTGGGCCATAACCTTCTTCAGACCATATGTCTATGGCAGAAAATTCCTAATTAAAACAGACCATCTCCCTTTAACATACCTTTTTTCAATGAGGCGCCCTTTATCTAAGTTAACACGAGTACGACTCGATTTAGAAGAATATGATTTTGAAGTGGAGTACATTGCAGGAAAAGAAAACCACATCGCGGACGCATTGTCTCGCATTAACATAACAAATTTAAAAGAAATTTCAGTGGAAACATGCGAAATAACGAAAGTCACAACTTGATCAGCAGCTATAGATATTAAAAATAATGCTAAAATTGAAGAAAGTCACACAGAGAACCCAAAAATATATGAAGCGCTAAATAAATTTGAACTCAAAAGACATGTCAGGCTCGTTTTCGATCCCCTGAAATTATATTTCAAAAAGGGAAAGAAAATTTGTAGCACTATAAATACAAGCAACCTAATTGTTGATGATAAAATTGACTTAGGACAATTCTTTATCAGGCTCGAAAAAGAAGTCTCCAATTTAGGACTTGAAAAAATACAGTTGTCCTCAGGGGAAAAATTGTTTAAATATAATTTTACTCGAGTAGGCAAATTTATAAAAGTAGATACCAAGCTTCTCAAGAAGTTAACAATAGCATTAACCCCAGAGGTTATATGTGTAACAAATCCCGGAAAAATTTAAGAAATTTTGCACAAATAACAAGACGATCCTATTAGTGGTGGCCACCCAGGAATAAATCGTATCATAAAAAAAATCAAGCAAAAATATAGCTGGAAAAACATGAGAGGTGACATTAAGAAATACGTAAACAATTGCATCCGCTGTGAAACGAATAAATTTAATAAGCATATAATACAATGACAATAACGGTGACACCTCCGAAGGCTTTTGACATTGTACAAATCGATACAGTCGGACCATTACCGAAATCGAAAAATGGAAACGAATATGCAGTCACCATTATATGCGAGCTGGCGAAATACTTGGTAGCAATCCCAATCCCAAGCAAACATGCGATAACAGTTGCTAAAGCTGTATTTGAGCATTTCATTTTGAATTATGGTCCCATGAAAACAATCGTAACAGATATGGGAACCGAATACAAAAATAGGTTATTTGAAAAACTGTGCAAATTGCTAAAAATTGAGCACAAAAACTCAACACCATACCATCATCAAAACGTTTAATGAATATGTACGTTCATACATATCCAGTGACAGAGATGATTGGGATGAATACCTTAGGTATTTCGCGTACTGTTACAATACAACGCCATCGACCGTACATGGGTATTGTCCTTTTGAGCTTATATTTGCTAAAAACTCCCCAACCTACGAATTTTTAGAAGAAAATAAAATAAGTTCAATGTATAACCACGAGGCATATGACAAGGAAATAAAATACAGACTCCAAATAGCACAGGAAAGTGCTAGAAAACTAATACAAGAAGCCAAAGAAAAACTGAAATTTAATTATGATAGAAGTAGCTACAGTAAGGAAATAAAAATAGGAGACTTAGTGTTAGTTAGAGAAGAAGCAGCTCATAAGTTAGATAATATATATAAAGGAAATTATAAGGTAAAAGGTATTGATAAAAACAAAAATTATACAATAATACCAAATAGAATAGGAAATAGTGATAGGACAAATAAAATAAAAGAGATAGTAGTCCATAAAAATAGGCTTAAACCTGTATAAAACGTATACTTAAAAAATAAGCACTCCACTTTACTCACAATTATAAACATACACACAAGAATCCAAAAAAACCCACGTCAGGATAACAATATAAAATTAAAGCAAATGTAAAAATAAGGAACACATAAAAGAAAAATAAAACAGCATGGTACACTTTTATGGCAATAGGATAACCGTATGTTTAGGCGCCAAACTATATACATTCCTCCCTTAAAAGCATATGGAAGTGTGCACATGAACGAGAGAAAACACATGTTAAAATGCATGTTAAAAGAAAAAAAATATATATAAATACAACAACAAAATCACACATGTACAGCAGATGCAAACGGATAATGACTAAGTAAACAAACTCTTCAATCGCAATAAATTACAAAAAAAAAGGCAATTAAAATTTTATGAACTCAAACAAACATCAAGTGGTCTGCTTCAAGAGTCATATATAATTGTTTTCAATTATATACTACAATTTTTCATAGGAGTATGTTGTAGCATTATGCATTACCCCTTTTATGCCAATGTATTTCAGCATGTGCATCATGACCTCCTATGCGAATGCATTCTTATGCATATATAAATACCGACCACACACAGTCATATTGCACTCATATTACAATGTTGACCCACATAAATTATGTTCACCCCAACACAGCGGCAGTTCAACGTCATATGAATGCCGACAACAACAAGCATATTCATTCGCATTCGTTTGTAAACCCTTGCTCAATGAGTCACACTGACAAGCACACGTGCCGGTCACAATGCCCGATCGATAGTGTCTGTTTGTCAATGTGACGTCATAAGAAATATTTGCTGACTTGGCACATATGAAATTGAATGTAGTTATTTGTAATATGTAAGTATGTATATAATATTTGAAATAGTGTTGTAATGCCGTTTACTATAAAAGAGAAAGTATTTCAGTAATAAAGACAATCAATTCTGACGCTCAACCTTAGCGTTTAATTTCAATTCATATGGTAATAGTTCAGAGGGTTATGGCTGCCAACAGTGGCATGGTTGCCATGGAGCTATGACTCTTTGCTTAATGACAGCAGGTACTTCGTTTTGTTTTCGTTCACCATCAAACCCATCTTTTCCGCTTCTTTTTATACTCAGCTGAGCAGAGCTCACAGAGTATATTAATTTTGTTCGCAAAACGGTAATCCGTAACGGCATAAACTAATAGAGATAGATATAGACTTATATATATCAAAATGATCTGGGCGAAACAAGAAATTCATTTAGCCATGTCCGTCCGTAACACGATAACTTGAGTAAATTTTGAGGTATCTTAATGAAATATGGTATGTAAGTTCCTGGGCACTCATCTTAGATCGTTATTTAAAATGAACGAAATCGGACTATAACCACGCCCACTTTTTCGATATCGAAAATTTCGAAAAACCGAAAAAGTGCGATAATTCATTACCCAAGACGGATAAAGCGATGAAACTTAGTAGATAGGCTGACCTTATGACGCAGAATAGAAAATGAGTAAAATTTTGGACAATGGGCGTGCCACCGCCCAGTTTTAAAAGAAGGTAATTTAAAAGTTTTGTAAGCTGTAATTTAGCAGTCGTTGAATATATCGTTATGAAATTTGGCACGAACGTTACTCCTATTACTGTATGTGCGCTAAATAAAACTTAGCAAAATCGGATGATGAACACGCCCACTTTTTAAAAGAAAATTTTTTTTACGTCATATTTTAACAAAATATTTAATATCTCTACAGTTTATAAGTAAATTATGTCAACATTCAAGTCCAGTAATGATATGGTGCAACAAAATACAAAAATAAAAGAAAATTTCAAAATGGGCGTGGCACCGCCCTTTTTCATTTAATTCGTCTAGAATACTTTTAATGACATGAGTCGAACAAAAATTTACCAATCCTTATGAAATTTGGCATAACTGTTGACGATAACTGTTTTCTGTGATAATGGGCGATATCGGTTAGCACGATAACTTGAGCAAAAATCGATATATCTTTACTAAACTTAGTTCACGAGTTCACTTTATCTTGGTATTAAAAATGGGCGAAATCCGACTGTGACCACGCCCACTTTTTCGATATCGGAAATTTCGAAAAATGAAAAAAAATTTCATTATTCTATACCAAATACGAAAAAGCGATGAAACGTAGTGATTGGATTGGTTTTTTTACGCAAAATATAACCTTGGAAAAAACTTTGTAAAATTACATATATAAATAATGTAGTGGTACCCGACAGATGACGTTCTGGGTCACCCTGGTCAACATTTTGGTCGACATCTCGAAAACGCCTTCACATATACAACTAAGGGCTACTCCCTTTTGAAACCCTCATTAATACATTTAATTTGATGCCCATATCGTACAAACACATTATAGAGTCACCCCTGGTCCACCTTTATGGCGATATCTCGAAAAGGCGTCCACCTATAGAACTAAGGCCCACTCCCTTTTAAGATACTCATTAACGTCTTTCATTTGATACCCATATCATACGAACACATTCTAGAGTCACTCCTGGTCCACCTTTATGGCGATATATCAAAAAAGCCTCCACCTGTAGAACTATGGCCCACTCCCTTCTAAAATACTCTTTAATACCTTCCATTTGGTACCCATGTCATACAAAAACATTCCAGGGTTACCCTGGTTAATTTTCCTACATGGTTATTTTCCGTTATTTTGTCTCCGAAGCTCTCAGCTGAGTATGTAATGTTCGGTTACACCCGAACTTAGCCTTCCTTACTTGTTCCAGTTAGGAATAAGCAGAACTTACGGTGCGGGTGTGCAGACCGTTGATATCAATGTCGACAGCATAAGCCAGTAATTGCACGCTAGTGGTTAAGTTCTGCAGCTAGTATCTTCCCGGAGAGATTCTACCCTATTCTGAGTGAGCTGATGGTGTTGCTCTATATTATTTTGGCCAACCGTATAAGTTTTGCGCCAGAGCCAACTTCAGAAATAGCGACATATAGGCAGCTCCTTTTCGTGCTATTGGAATGCGTCTTTAAAATCGACGAAGAGGTAATGTGTATTTGCTTTTTTTGCGGTTTTTTTTCCGAGTTTTTGCGCATAGTAAAAATATGGTCGAGAAAAGATTTACCAGTGAAGCTGAACTGATAAGGTTCAATCAGCCGAATCACAGTGGACTTCAATCTTTGGCAAAATACGCCTTACAGATCCTTATATGCGATACCACGAAGTCTGATAGGTGTCAATAATTGTTGAAGTTTGTAGGATTCTCCTTACTGTGGATTGAGGAAAAAACGCTCAATCGTCAGTCATGAACTCGTCTGATCATATTTTGTGATGATACTGACGCATGCGTTTTACCAACTACTCGCAGCCGTATTTGAATCCCTCATCAGCTCTTTTAATATGTTGTTGCTATTCAGACTTCGTCGGTGGTGGAACATTAATTCCATCATCATTGATTCGGGCTCGGATTCATATTCCCTGGGGTACAATGCCGTCTCTATTTAGGAGTACAGAAAAGTTTCTCCTAATTCCATGAGGACCTTGAGGTCGCCAGAGCCTCGCCTGCTAAATAGCTAAACAAATGATAAATTTATATTTGTCACAAGATTCGCCTCTCGTAGGTGAGGTTGACAATTAGGTTGCGGAAGCTGTGAATTGCGCTTACCAACTCCTGAAACCCGTCACAGTTTTCCTTTTTAAAAACTTCTGTCTGTCGTCGAGTTTTTGGTAAAATTTGCGGACGTTATTCTTGTCAGCTAGCAGCGCAAGATCCTCGCACTCACGTCTTTCGGCTTCCGCTTTTTCTTTTTGTAAAGGCGTCTCGACATTCTTACATGCTTTTTGTTGCCAGTAAAGTCAAAAACGCAGAAGGACATCACCGTGGCGGTAGCCACGGTTATACCACACACCCGGACTTGGCATGGCGTAGCCCAGGTAATTTTTTATAAGCGCGGCCAAAGGCCGCCAACGCAAAAGGGTGTTCTGCGCAAAAATACTATGGATTCCACTTGGATGGATTCTTGATATTAACAGTCGCGTATTAGCAGTCGACCCCTCAACTAGACTTTTACCGAGATTTATTTAATAGAGCTTACCTTCTTTAGCCATTGTTTCTCGAAATATTCCAAAAAGCTTGCAAAGTGGAAATGACGCTCGAGGTTTCCAATATCGTCCTTAATTTTTAGAAATGTGGCCACTATATGCTGGGCGGGCAACAGAGGAAGTGACAAAAGCGTGTGGTATTCCAATGACGCCTTACTGTTTTGTCGAATCAATTGTGCAAGTTGTTTATGCTTTGTAGTTATTTGGCGCCGTACCGCGTGGCAAAAATGGAACCAACAGCCGGTCAATTTTGAATCTAAAAATGAGGGTAATATTCATACCCCTGAGTGACTAGGGTCTCGAGATATAGGCCAAAACGTGGGGCCGTGTACGCCTAGACAGTGTTTATACAATATGGATATCAAATTGAATCTGTTGATAAGTGCTTTAGTACAGGGTAATTTTCATACCTATTTGTGACTAGGGTCTAGAGATATAGGCCAAAACGTTGACCCGGGTACCCCTAGAATGTGTTTATACAATATGGATAGCAAATGAAAGTTGTTGATGAGTGCTTTAGTACAGGGTAATTTTCATACCTATTTGTGACTAGGGTCTCGTGATATAGTCCAAAACGTGGATCAGGGTAACACTAGGATGTGTTTTTACATTATGGGTATCAAACTGAAGCTGTTGAGTGTTGAGGAGTGTATTAGTACAGGATTGGTTTCATACTTATTGGTGACTAGGGTCTCGAGATATATGCCAAAACGTGGATCAGGGTAACACTAGGATGTGTTTTTATATTATGGGTGTCAAATTGAAGCTGTTGATGTGTGCTTTAGTACAGAGAAACTTTTATACTGCGGCTTGACTAGGGTCTCGAGATATAGGCCAAAACGTGGATCAGGGTAACACTAGGATGTGTTTTTACATTATGGGTTTCAAATTGAAGTTGTTGATGTGTGCTTTAGTACAGAGTAACTTTTATACCGCTGGGTACTAGGGTTTCCAGATATAGGCCAAAACGTGGACCCTGATACCCCTAGAATGTATGTGTAATATGAATATCAAATGAAAACTGTTGCTGAGAGGTTTAAAGGAATTTTCATTCTGATATTTGTTTAGTCGCATCAAGCTGGCAAAACTGATAAATATGCATGCTAAGTCGAAATAAAGACATGAATTAATAATACCCACATACCTATTTACATATGTCCTATTCGATTAGCCTGAAATTTGGTATATAATTTTGCCTTTGTTAGTATTTACGATCCTTTCTCCGGGAGGTAGACCAGAGACGGACTATGACTGGGATTAGGACTAGGACTGGGACTGAGAATCGGAATGGGACTGGGACTCGGAATGGGACTGGAACAAAATACATACCACCTTCTGGGACTGGCAATAAGGGATGAGAAAAACTTGAGAGAAGAGAAAAGAGGGAAGGAGAAGGAGACTGAAAAAAAGATATAGTGAGACGAAGATAGAGATAAATGAAACGAAAAAGACGGAGGGTGTCAAAATACGCGTATTGTCCTCGACAACAATAATCCGAAGGCGGAAAATAAAAATGTTATCTGTGTCCGGAGATATTTGCAGTTGAAGTTGGCAATTTTCATGTGGTTGTTGTAATGTTGTTGTGTACTGAAAAAAATGTGTACGCAGAAGGACATCACCGTGGCGTGAAAATTCTCTCGGATTCCGCTGACAGTACTAGATGCACCAAAAGTACTTGTGGAATGTAAACATCTATCCTTTATTTCATTAAGGGCTTTGAGTTCTTCATATAGCTCATTTTGATCATTATGGTTGTGCTCTATGAAGTTTCGGGCCTTTCGACACTGTCCGTTTTCCAAAGATACTCGCGATTTACAATTTATTTCGTAAAACGTATAGAATATTTTACCATTACTTTCAGATTTTTTTAAATAAAACGGTTTTTCATTTTTTATATACAATAATTAGCTATTTCTTCTTTTTCCACTCACTACTTCAAAATCAAGAGTTGACATTTTTTTGCACTCTCACTAAGCACCGATCAATAATAGTAAAATTCTAACAAGAACTAATGGCGTACAGATTGATAATTGAAAAATAACTCATTGTTTTGATACAGATTTCTTTACACCAGATATAGAAACTGTTAGAAGACCATCAAAGTTTGATAAAATTGTATTTTTAAGAAAATGAAACAACTCCAAACAAAAATGAAATAACTCCCAACGCCTGAATTACAAACAATGAAGTAAGTCCCAATAAAAATGAAATAACTCTCAATCTCAAAAAATTACGAAATAACACCCAAAGAAATTTTATTGGGGATTATTTCATTTGGGAGTTATTTCATTATGAAATAATTACCAGCTAAAATTATGAAATAAGTCCCAATGAATTGGGAGCTATTTCATAATGAAATAAGTCCCAATTTGTGTGAAAAATATTTGGGAGTTATTTCATTTTTTTGTTGAGAGTTTTTGTATTTGGGAGTTATTTCACTGCACCCTTTTTCTGTCTCTATGTCCCTTTGAATGTTTACACCTTTAAAACTACGCAACGGGTTTTGATGCGGTTTTTTTTAATAGATAGAGTGATTGAACAGGAAGGTTCACATGAATAATAACATCCATTAAATAGTGGAGAAATGCTGTTATTTTTGAAGTTTTTAATGCGATGTCGTAAATAATTAAATTTTTTTCCGCTTACATTACAAACGTAGGCTGAACCCTACCAGGTTTATCAAAATAATGTATTAAGAATTGTACACATTGAAAGGTCTACAGAAAACTCCGCGATGGTATATGTCTATCTCCTCCGCACATCAGATAATAATATTTTTTATCTCGTTCTGGCTAAGGTCTTGAGATCAAAACGTGGACCTGGATAATCCTGGGATGAGTTTGTAAAATATTGGTATAAAATGGAAGCTGTTTATGAGTACTTTGATACGGGGTATTTTTCGTACCCCTGGGTGACTAGGGTATTGAGATAAAGACGAAAACGTGGGCCCGGGTACACCTATAATGTGTTTATAGGATATGGATAACAAATGAAAGCTGTTGGTGGGTGCTTTAGTAGAGGGTAATATTCATACCCCTGGGTGACTAGGGTCTCGAGATATAGGCCAAAACGTGGGGCCGTGTACGCCTAGACAGTGTTTATACAATATGGATATCAAATTGAATCTGTTGATAAGTGCTTTAGTACAGGGTAATTTTCATACCTATTTGTGACTAGGGTCTAGAGATATAGGCCAAAACGTTGACCCGGGTACCCCTAGAATGTGTTTATACAATATGGATAGCAAATGAAAGTTGTTGATGAGTGCTTTATTACAGGGTAATTTTCATACCTATTTGTGACTAGGGTCTCGAGATATAGTCCAAAACGTGGATCAGGGTAACACTAGGATGTGTTTTTATATTATGGGTGTCAAATTGAAGCTGTTGATGTGTGCTTTAGTACAGAGAAACTTTTATACTGCGGCTTGACTAGGGTCTCGAGATATAGGCCAAAACGTGGATCAGGGTAACACTAGGATGTGTTTTTA
Source organism: Eurosta solidaginis (assembly GCF_040869045.1). Classification (NCBI taxonomy): domain Eukaryota; kingdom Metazoa; phylum Arthropoda; class Insecta; order Diptera; family Tephritidae; genus Eurosta; species Eurosta solidaginis. The sequence goes on from NC_090319.1 coordinate 152,880,295, forward strand.
TATTATGGGTGTCAAATTGAAGCTGTTGATGTGTGCTTTAGTACAGAGAAACTTTTATACTGCGGCTTGACTAGGGTCTCGAGATATAGGCCAAAACGTGGATCAGGGTAACACTAGGATGTGTTTTTACATTATGGGTTTCAAATTGAAGTTGTTGATGTGTGCTTTAGTACAGAGTAACTTTTATACTGCGGCTTGACTAGGGTCTCGAGATATAGGCCAAAACGTGGATCAGGGTAACACTAGGATGTGTTTTTACATTATGGGTTTCAAATTGAAGTTGTTGATGTGTGCATTAGTACAGAGTAACTTTTATACCGCTGGGTACTAGGGTTTCCAGATATAGGCCAAAACGTGGACCCTGATACCCCTAGAATGTATGTGTAATATGAATATCAAATGAAAACTGTTGCTGAGAGGTTTAAAGGAATTTTCATTCTGATATTTGTTTAGTCGCATCAAGCTGGCAAAACTGATAAATATGCATGCTAAGTCGAAATAAAGACATGAATTAATAATACCCACATACCTATTTACATATGTCCTATTCGATTAGCCTGAAATTTGGTATATAATTTTGCCTTTGTTAGTATTTACGATCCTTTCTCCGGGAGGTAGACCAGAGACGGACTATGACTGGGATTAGGACTAGGACTGGGACTGAGAATCGGAATGGGACTGGGACTCGGAATGGGACTGGAACAAAATACATACCACCTTCTGGGACTGGCAATAAGGGATGAGAAAAACTTGAGAGAAGAGAAAAGAGGGAAGGAGAAGGAGACTGAAAAAAAGATATAGTGAGACGAAGATAGAGATAAATGAAACGAAAAAGACGGAGGGAGGAGTGAAAAAATTATTAAGAAAAAGTGAAGAGGGGGGAGAGGTCAGAGTTAGACGGAAAAAGCTTATCAAAATGTATGCAGATAGATCACATTTAGGGCAGAACAACGCCTGGCGGGTCTGCTAGTCATGTATAAAATAGGATAATAAGGTGGATAATTTTACTCGCCGAGGCGCCGATACTATCCACGGTGAAATGCGATATTTCGTGTACGTGTGATCTTCCGTCCCTGTCTCACTCATTCAGAACCGCCATATCGAAAAGAATAGGTGTACTGCTTTAAAAATGTCATTTTAAAAAGACTGCATACTTTTAGGCAATCCAGAGTTGCTACCCCAATGATCAATTAATCTATAGTAGGTATTGAAAATACCTAAAAAAGTGCAAAAACCCCACAAAATAACCAATTTTGTTTTTGAATTTAAAATATAACAAATTAATTTTAAGTAAATATGTTAAATTTAGATATATATATATTTTTTAGGTATTTACAAGAAAAATATTAACAAAAATTTATCCTTTTCTTTCCTTCATTATATTCAAATACATTTATATATTAATGTATATCATTTTTATTTTCTTTTGATTAGTGTTACGTTTTGCTTTTGATTCAAAATTAAAATAAATATATATTTATTGTAGCTTTTTGTCCGGATTTTGTTCCTTCTTAATAAAACAAAGTTTTATTTAATATATTTATTAAGAAGGAAAAAAAAAACAAAAACCCACGGCCAGTAAAAGTATTATTAAAATTGTTGCTAGGCCCAATATAAATAATTATTAAAATAAATATTTTTTTTTTATTTAAAATATATATTTAATTTACTTAGTTATCATTGACTTAAAAACTAAGCTTTCAATGAAATTTAACATATACTTTTACTTTCAAAATTTATTTTTAACAATTTAAGTTGTTTTTATTGAATTAAAAATAACACGTTAAATTTAAAACGCAGCAGGTTAAAATAATGCTGTCATCAACAATATCTCCAACATCCTTGTGCTTCCACTTCCGTCATAGTTGTCATGGTTTAGTACACCTTTTTTGGATTGTTACCTATTCAGTAATCAAGGGAATTTTGTTAAACGTCATTAATTTTAGTAGCAATACTATCAAAAAACAGGAATTGAAGTGAAAAATTCTCTTTCCTTACAACTTTACATAATTTGATCTAAAATTAGCAAAATTATTCCTAAAAAATTTAACTGATTGTAAGGAATATGCCATAAAAAGGAAATCTTTTGATATATGTTAACATACGGAATTTCTTAACGATCAGCAAAACACCCCAGTGATGGCAATTTTTTATAAGCTGGGCCGAACGCCACCAACGCAGGACGGTGTTCTGCCCAAAAATACTATGGATCAAACAACCGGTTTCGGAGGGACCCGGGGTAATTTTTCTGGTTTACGTTAATATCTTTTGGGTAACTGGAAATATCTCTACGCAAATATAAAATTTTCAATTTCCGCTTTCAGATTCGTGGTCCTGAGCCCAAAGCGCGCATATCAAAGCCACCTTGAGCAGAAGAACATACATGTCTGTGGTAAGTCTTTATGCTTTTTCGTTAAAGAATTAAACCCTTTTTACCCCTTGTTTAATATTAAACTGTGTGGTGTTAAAAGTGAATGTAAAATTTCTAATAGAGCGGTATCGGTTTCTTCCGAAGATCCTTTCTACACGAAAACAAGCACCACATTTTTCCGAAAATTTACTTGCCAGCATATTTTTGCATCATATGAATGTGGGTTGCTTGTGCGAATCGCAAGGAACCCTCTCTTGCACTTCACCCGCATTCCGCTTCCACGGTGATAAGCTTCAAGTCATCACCAGTTCCTGAAAATATACATAAAATCTAGTCTAATATACGTTTCATCATCGTTGGAGTCTTCAAAACTACGAACCATATAAGGAAATTGGAATTATTAAACTAAATTTAAGAAATTAGATTTTTAGTATACATACATATAACATATATATAATGTAAATCTTTTAAGAGTTCCAACTCAAACTCAAAGAAACGAGTTCTTCTTCTTCGTTAATTTAGGTTTAGAGACATAAAATTTGGATACGTAAAATGTTGCAGAGAAACTGGAATTAATTTTATAAAAGTTAATGAAATAACTAGTATTTTTATACTAGCAGCTAGACTTAAAGAAAACCTTAAGGAGACTTAGGCCCTTTATTTTTACGACCCACTATAGCTTAAGTTCGAAAAGTTGGTCAAAATGCATAACTTACGAAAGTGTAATTAGCTAAACGCAACATATAATATTTTTGTTGTTTTTGTTGCACAGCAGACTCTCACATGCCAACCTAATATAAACGCACGCAAGTCATTTTCTGTCAAAAATGTCTCATGCACATACAACTTGTATGAGAGCAACCAATATTGAATTTGCTGCGTTAAAACCTAAGTCGATTTCCAATTTTTGTTCTGCGTGACATTTAGATTTGACGTTTGCACACATGCTTTACATTGTCGCAACGCATGCTTATTTGGGTTAGGGCAAAAAACGCCGGTTGTTTGCGTGCGCTAAAAAAACGCAGTGCGGTTTTATTAGGTTGGCATGTCAAGCATTTTACAATCAAATACATGTGAGTGAAGTGGACATGTTTGAGAGTGCTGTATGACGCAATATTAACAAATGTTGTATGACATTTTTTTCGATGCAACCATTTATTAACAATTGTATGATGCAGTTCAATAGTTTTCGATATGGTATTGTTTGAAGAGAGTCTTTTGTATGACATCGTTCGAAGCAACCATTTATTATAGATGTTTTTCTTAACTGAGTTCTCTTCCTCATTCCTGGTTGCCAACATTTGCGGTTTGCTAATATCATTAAGTAATTTTCTTTTGATAATTTAAACAGTAATATTTTTTAATTGGCTTAGGAAATCATTTAATTTGATTGTATATGCGTAATGATATGCGCACATGCATTTTTACATACATATGTATATTCATTTTTAGTGGCAAGATACTATTGGGTGTACACGTAGGAATGATTATTGTTCTACCATGTCAATTTTTTATATTTTCTTTCATATTAATTTCTCTTGTTTAAAATTAAAATCGATTTTTTGAGTTAAGTTCAGGACAGCTAGGCTAAAACTAAGCAAACTTGTATAATGCATTGAATTTGTGAATAATAACTAATAATGGGTAAATAATTTTGTTTTACTTTGGTTTGTGGTTAGGTGACATGGGAGGTTAGTGGTAATATAACGGGGCCTCAATAAGATCCATGAGACCAATGGTAGGGCGGGTACAGAGGCAGCCACCAAACGTTGCAACAATGATCTGCCAGGCATAAAGGTAGGTATACGGTGTGTCATATCGATGAAGTGTGACATGCAAGAGCGTTTGTTTTTGCTTTTTTGTTAGATATTTTCTTTTTGGTTGAATATCCCCAGTGTGCAAAATAAATTATCCTGTTTGACCATTGACTGGGGAGAGCAGTGCTGTGTGATGACCATGTATAAGAACCCACGAAGCTGAAGCTCCGGGCCTAAACGCCAGTGCACACGCCGTGATCATTACACCTTGCCACAAGCACTGCTCCTCTTTTGTCCTTGAATGTGCCTATTGTACACTCAGTCAATGGAGATCATAACAGATGTTATACTAAAATACTAAACTTTTTTACTTACCCCGGACAATGCAGCGTTGAAGTTGCCTCTTGCAAAAGCCGTTTCATAGCTGATGGAAGCTAGCGGAGATTTGTTTCAGTATTTTCGCAAGTTTTACTTTCGCAAACTCGAATTCTTTCGCGAAAACAATGCCGAATACTTTTCTTTTTTATTTTTTGTTATTTTTAAATGTTTTTCTTTTAGCACTTGGGCACTTTTAAACTAAATTTTTATTAAATTTTTTCGCAACTAAACGGGTTTTGTTTAAAATATTTTCATAAATAGCGGCGAAATCTGTAGTATGTTATTGTTTAATTCCTACATCATACTACTGTTTAATTTGGACTTATTAGAAACTTACCAATTATGAATTCCACAAATGTGTGAGGTGAAAATAGCAAAATGCGAGTACCCATGGTTCGCAGGGAGGAGTATTACATATACATATGATAATAAATAATAGTTTAAAAAACTAAAAAAACACGCTTTTATAGCTAACCGAACTAAAAAATTTAAAATAATTTTGAATTAATAAGAGTTTATATAACAGTAGTAGAAGGTCAAACAATCATTTATAGTTAATCACCTCAAAATAAAATTATAATAAAATTTAAGTTATTAACAGAATAATTTAATTCACAGTAAAAAGCGTGGGGTGCTTGATATTGAATGTTACAATCATTCTATTGGCAACTATCTGAGAGGAAGGATATGAAATGTAGTCAAATGCACCCCAACCTTTTTAATCTGAATTAAATTATTCTGTTAATAACTTAAATTTTATTATAATTTTATTTTGAGGTCATTAACTATTAATGATTGTTTGACCTTCGACTACTGTTATATAAACTCTTTTTAATTGAAAATTATTTTCTATTTTTTAGTTCGGTTAGCTATAAAAGCGTGTTTTTTAGTTTTTTTAAACTATTATTTATTTTTAATTTTTTAGTTCAAGTAATTTTAAAAGTTTTAGTCGAGAGTGATGAAACCTCGAAACGCCAGCAGTCCATGGATGAATCCAACCCCACGGCACCGAAAAGGGCCAAGACGCAGGGAGGATGGACGCGGTCTTTCGCCGAAATTGCCAAGGGTCGGCAGATCATTGGCATTATAGACGAGAGCAGCGAAGATGGCAGGATCCCGAAACAACAGTGGAAATGGATCAACAAAGACAACCCTGGTCCACCACCATCTTACACCGATGCAGGGTGGTTCCAGGGCAATGTCAAGCCAATTGCCTGTGACGACGCCAGGTCGGTAAACCTATATAGGGCCGCCGTCATGCTGATAGGGGTGGTATTTCCGGGCGCGCGCCTCAAGGTAGTGGAGGGGCGTGATATCCCCTCACGACCAAGGGCTAGAACCTGGGTTCCAGTGATGCCAACGGACCCAGCAGACATCCTGAAGCTGCTCCAGGAGTACAACCCGGGTCTACCGCCCAAGAACAGGAAGGTGGTCAACGTGAAGAAATCTGAACAGGCCACGATCCAGATAGTCCTGTTGCTCGACAGCGCTAGCGTGAGAGCAGCAAATCCACGAAATGACTTCATCCTACTAGAGGGCGATGCCAATGCCCACCATGCCCAGTGGGGCAGCAGTGATACAAATGACCGAGGTGAGTCTTTATTTAACTATCTTTTAGGCACTAATCTAAGCATATGTAATAGGGGAAATGACCCCACCTTCATTACGAGGAACCGCGAAGAGGTCCTTGACATAACCCTGGTCACAGATTCTTTCAGTGACGTGCTCGTTTCATGGAGAGTTCTAAAAGAGCACTCCTTTTCTGACCATAGATATACAAGCTTTTCTATATCGCAGGCGCACACAAGTCCTAAGTAGATACAAAATATTAGAAGAACGAACTGGGGCTACTATAAGAAGATAATAGGTAAAAAGCTATCTGAAGAGGTGCGAGCCCCAGAGAGCGAGGAGGAGCTGGAATGCTTTAGATAGGGCTTGTCCGACTATAAAGGTTATGGAAACTCACAAACCACCATGGTGGTCGTCCGATCTTGATAAGCTTAGGAAGTCATGTAGGAGGGCCTTTAATAAAGCAAAGCATGACGGACACGAACCCTCATTGGCTGCTTATAAAATGAAAATAAATATTTATAAAAAAGCAATCCGAAATGAAAAGCAATCCTCCTGGAGCAATTTCTGCGGCACGATTGAATCCACATCCGCCGCCTCCCGCTTAAGGAAGGTGCTATCGAAATCTCCAACTGTGCTAAGTTACGTCCAAAAAGCGGATGAGCACTGGACGGACTCCAGCGCTGAAACCATAAAATTGCTTATGGATACACACTTCCCAGCAAGCGCGGGCGTGTCTTCAAATATTGTTAGCGGAGGGTCACCTAATGATCAGCTAATAAGCGAAATAACAGGTGATAAAAGTATTGATTGGGCTTTTCAAACCTTCAAGCCCTATAAATCGCCGGGGCCGGATGGAATTTTTCCGGCTCAGCTACAGTATACTGCCGAACTTATAAGGCCCTGGATAAAAGGGATGTTTATAGGTTGTCTTAGGCTCAATTACGTACCAGCATCGTGGAGAGAAGTCAACGTGGTCTTTATCCCCAAGGCAGGGAAAACCTCCCACTCTAACCCAAATGATTATAGGCCTATAAGCTTATCTTCGTTTCTGCTAAAAGCACTCGAAAAACTCCTAGAGGACTACATCAGGAGGAGGATTGAGCCCTCAGTTCTTTCGCAAGCTCAACATGCCTATACTAAGCGTAGGTCAACTGACACGGCCTTGCACTCACTGATATCCGTTATCGAAAGGTCACTTGACCTCAAGGAATACACACTGGTGGCATTTCTAGATATAGCGGGTGCCTTCAACAACGTTCTCCCTGAGACAATCACCTCAGCGCTGGCCGATCTGGGGGTTGACGCGTGCCTGGTGGAGTTTATATACAATCTGCTTACGCGTATGCAGATTAAAACTGAGCTAGGTGGATGCGTGATTCGCAGAGGCACTCCGTAGGGCGGCGTTCTCTCTCCGCTACTTTGGGTGCTTACCGTCAACCAACTACTACGCCTCATGGAGGCACAAGGCCAACAAGTGATCGCGTATGCAGATGACATCTGCGTCACCATGCGGGGGAAATTTCCGAAAACTCTTTGCAACCTAATGGAAGGGGCACTATCCAAAATTTTGCACTGGGCCACAGCCACAGGTTTGGAAGTCAACCTGGATAACACCGAGCTTGTCCTCTTCACGAGGAGGTACAAAGTACCAAATCTTACACCGCCAAGATTTGGGGGTACGTTCTTAGCATTTAGCGATCAAGTCAAGTTTTTGGGAGTCATTCTGGATAGGAAGCTATTATGAGTGACCATATAGTGGAGCGATCCAAGAAGGCAGCAACAGAGCTCTTCACCTGCAAGAGGGCAATTGGAACCTCCTGGGTATTCTCCTCTAAGGTGACCTACTGGATTTACGCCACCATTGTCCGCCCGATTCTTCTTTATGGTGCCTTGGTCTGGTGGCCTGCACTAGCTAAAAGTACCTAAAAAATGCTTAAAAAGGTGCAACGGAGTTCGGAGCTCTGCATTACCGGGGCTCTCGGCTCCAATACAGATTGCGTTACATACATACATGGATACATAGATAGATACAGGCCAAGCTAATAAAAGCGTGTTAAAAAGGGCTCCAATTTGCTCTTTCGTAGATGTGCCATGCATCCACTTCTATCATTAATAAAGGAATGCGTGTTTCGCATTATGTGCAAGGTTTAAAATCTATGGCCATTTGGGGTGGTCATAAGTTCAATTGACCATATGTCCGTTAACCTTATGTCACCCCATCATCACATATTGCATTTTCATCGAGCCTTGATACGTTTGCAAAGTTTCAATCAAACTTATGGCCACTTAAAGGGGTAATAGGCCAACTGACCTTATGGCCGTTGACCTTATGTCACCACACCATCACATTAATGCATTGTGATCGAGCCTTGATACGTGTGCAAAGTTTCAATCAAACTTATGGCCATTCAAAGTGGTAATAAGGCCAATTGACCTTATGGCCGTTTACCTTATGTCACCACACCATCACATTAATGCATTATCATCGATCCTTGATACGTGTGCAAAGCTTCAATCAAACTTATGGGCATTCAAAGTGGTAATAAGGCCAATTGACCTTATGGCCGTTGACCTTATGTCACCAACCATCACATTAATGCATTGTCATCGAGCCTTGATACGTGTGAAAAGTTTCAATCAAACTTACGGGCATTCAAAGTAGTAATAAAACCAATTGACCTTATGGCCGTTGAACTTATGTCACCACACCATCACATTAATTCATTGTCATCGAGCCTTGATACGTGTGCAAAGTTTCAATCAAACTTATGGTCATTCAAAGTGGTAATAAGGCCAATTGACGTTATGGCCGTTGACCTTATGTCACCACATTAATGCATTGTCATCGGTCCTTGATACGTATGCAAAGTTTCAAATTAATCAGACTTCTAGAAACCGGTGAAAATTAAGATCAAAGATTCCGTTACATACATAGATACAGGCCAAGCTAATAAAAGCGTGTTAAAAACGAAAACATTTCGTTTTGCTGACTATTAAAAAAAATTACAAAAAATATTTCGTTTTGGTGACTATCAAAAAAAATTATCTATAGTATTATTCTAAAACACGGCGCTTAGCTAGGCTAAACTACAAGACGTACATGAATGAAATATATCAAATGAAAGGTTTTCATGAACATATTTGCACAAAATTATAAAAATTTAAATTGGTTAACCCTGATATGCCCAATGTCCTATATATAGTCCACCTACTCAGTTGTTTGTATAAAGAGTAGCGGACTGTCGAGAACCGCTAATTTTACTCATTTGGTTAGTTTTTGTCCCTAACTTGCTGGCGACAGTTCGTTTTGGTTAGTTTTCTCTACCATTTCTACGAAATTAATTTACAAATTGGTGCTTTTTTCAAAATGTCGGAATTTCTCGCTACCTTTGCACGGTAAGTAAAAATTAGCTAATTTAAATATAAAAAAATCAATGTTTTTTGTCGAAGTTCTATATTTGAAATATTCGTCCACTATTATGTACATAGAAAACTTTTGTTGGTGTTATAGTGAAGTTGTCGTATTAGCGAAAAATTTGGCGTCCTACATGTAGGACATTGGGAACATATTATACTACATATAATTTTTTTGGGGATTTTCTCTACAGGAAGCTTTGGCCATTTTGGAGGATGATAGTACGGATTTTGATACCATAGCACTATTGCCACCAACAAATGCAAATGCAGGCGTTACCGACGAGGATTCCGCGGAGGAAAATAATGTTGATATAAATAATTTACCAGCTTCGCAAATGAACAGCGGCGTTGAAGTATTTTCTAAATACAATATGCATGATGAGTGGGATTCTGATGATGACAAACCATTGTCAAAAGTAAAACAGTTTCCCCCGAAGAAACAGAAACTTAAAAAAAGAAAACCAATTCCCTGCGTGAAGGAAGACGTTTTTAGCGCAGATGCTGAGTTTATAAACACTGATGAATTTTTCAATTTAGCTGAACATTCACCTACTGCTCTTTTTTACTCAATATTTGACGATGAGTTATTTGAAATATTGACAAGAGAGATAAATAGGTATGCAGCTCAAAGAAATAGAACACTCCAGGTGGATATATTTGAAATGAAATGTTTCATTGGAGTACTGCTTATTAGTGGATACATTCCAATCCCCAGAAGAAGAATGTTCTGGGAACGCTCGAAAGACTGCAGCAACGAACTGGTTTGTGAAGCTATATCAAGAAACAAAATCGAGTTCATAATCTCCAACATCCATTGTAATGATAACAATTCTTTATAGGTACCAGTCTGACAAATTTTCCAAAGTAGACCATTGTTTACACACTTGAATAAAAAGTTTATGGAAGCTGCCTATACTGAAGAAAATCATAGCTTAGATGAAGCCATGGTTCCTTATACAGGAAAACGCGCTGTAGGCAGTATATCCAAGGCAAACCAATACGCTACGGTTACAAGCTGTGGGTTGGTACGACTCGGCAAGGCTATATGAACTTGTTCGAACCTTATCAAGGTGCTTCCACAAATATCAGTGAAATTTATAAGGACCTTGGTGTTGGAACGTCTGTAGTGCTATAATATTCTGACGTTTGTTAAAATGTAAGGAACAACATTTTCATTTGTATTTCGATAATTTTTTTTCTTCAATCACTCTAGTTGAACAACGTACCAATAAATAGATTTTTGGCACGGGCACAATGAGGGAGAATGGTATCCCTGGAAGCACTTTAACTAATTCTAAGAATATGAAGAAAAGTGCTCGTGGTAGTTACGATTTCATCAAAATCGCTGATAGCAACATAATATTCATAAAGTGGAACGACAATAATATCGTGACCTTTTGTTCCAATGCAATCGGAGTGAATCCCACAAATTTGACCACGCGTTACTCCCAAAAGGAAAAGAAATACATACAAGTTGAACAACCATGTGTCGTAAAATATTATAATAAGAGCATGGGAGGGGTTGATCGTTCAGTCCAAAATATTAGTCTTTACCGCACTGCCATAAGAGGTAAGAAATGGTATTTTCCCCTCATAACCCATTGTGTGGATATGGCTGTTCAAAATGCCTGGCAGATACATAAACTTAATGGTGGAACAATGGATCAATTATCTTTCAGAAGAAGTATTGCGACAACTTTGCTCACCCAAAATAAAAGGGGTAATGTCTATCAAAAAGGACATCCTTCACAAAGTTCCATCGACGATTTGCGGTATGATAAACAAACCAGACGTGGCGCTTGCCATCAAAAAGAAGCAACAAGGTGCGAAAAATGTAATATAGGATTACATATACAATTTTTTGTTACATATCACAGGAAATAATTTAAATGATATCATAGTGTACCATGTGCCCAATGTCCTATATGTAGGACGGCTCTAAAAACCAACTTTCAAAATAATTTTTTTTAAAATCATTATCAATTCTTCTTTTTATTGTCATTTCAATGGGGAATAATACAAAATCACGATGGAAAAGTTCCTGTACAACAAATGGGCATATCTGGGTTAATTTGTTCATATATTAGCGTTTAAAATTTGCTTATTTACCCCTACATTGTTTTTGTAGAGTCAAATTCTAATTAGCACAAATTCTAATGGCACGCTACCTCAGCTAGATGGTGTATGCACGCTCATCTCTGGTGAATGCACTATACAAATTTGGTAAAAATATATTGTGTGGTGAACTCACTCTTGAGTTTCAAAAATGCACTGCATTAATGGTTTCAGAGACACTGTATCTAGTATTGTTGACGCACACTTTATTTACGCCGAAAATTTCGTAAACAGATGGCGCTCGTGCCATTTTTATGTGCTACGACATGTTGCAATGCCTTTGCACAGTAATAACAAAATCCTTGTGTTTTCAGAGGAAAAAGGTGTGAGATATAATTTTTTGCTAAAAAAACACACCCGATTATCGGGGGTTACATACTAGTCTAAATATATTTTGTTTCGTTATAACGTTATTTTTAACCTTAATCATCAAAAGAAAGTTTCGTTTCGGTGTACTTATTGTTTGTATTTATATGAGTATGAAGCATTATGAAAATAATAAAGTACTAATTACTGCGGAATCAGCCTGATTTATATCGCGTATAAGGTTCTATTTATTACTGAGCGAAAGACTGAGGGAAATTATCTGAACTGATTGGACCTTATCAATGCGAATTTAGGTTTGGCATTCACGATACGGAAGATCCTAGAAAAGACTCACGATACGAGAACCGACAAGTTCCATCTTTTTATCAATCTTGAATCATTCTTTAACAGCGCGGAAAGAAGTTCCTTGCAAAGCTTATTGGTTATGCAAAATCACATTTAGCAACACCACCAGCTGCATAACTATTGAAAAGAACCTTATTGGCCATTCCAAACCAAATAAGGCTTCAGACAGAGCGACTCTCTTTCCCGAAATTTCTAAAACTTTATGATGAAGAAGAAAATTCTAACAGTAGATCTGTTGCTGCGTTGGTTCGCCCTATTTTGGGCTTAGCAAGCGCGTCGTAAGGTCTTCCTGCTCTCGATTTGATTAAGAGGCGGTGTGGTCTTACGGAAGTTGAGAATAAGGAAAGACTCGTTGTCACTCAAGAAAGTCTCTTTGCACTCTCGCTTTCGCAGCCGCGTCTTTGTTAGGAATTGTTATATCTGAGAACCAGCATTAAAAGTAAATAATATGCCAGCCTAGAAATCTATCTTGTCAAACAATTCTGTACTGAATAGGCAATTGAAAAGTAAGGTCCTCTCTCGACGAACAAAAATCACACTCTCCAAGTCACCCTTCCTGTCTTTATATATGGCTCGGAATCATGCACGGTGTTGAGAGAAGATGAGATGACCCTTCAAGTGTTTGAGAAAAAATTTCTCCGGAAGATTTATGGTCCTGTCAGTAATATTGACGGCAACTAATGAAGAAGGCACAAATATGAGATGTATCAGTTTTACGCAGATATGAAGATTGTGCAACGAATAAAAGCCCAAGCAGGTGATTTCCACTGAGTTAGGAGAGGCAGCAGAATAAGCTTTTGATCTCACGTATCGCTCCCAACAGGCGTCAGTTATCGTGAAACAAGAATTGCTGGTGTGACTTGTTACGAAATGGCCAAATATGCCTAGGTGGTTAAGCGCCAATTAATGATAATAACGATGATGATTTGACACTTTGAAGTCACAAAAGTTGCACACAAATTGGCTCCGTTGGTTACATGATGCCCTATTTAAATGCGAACTTTAAAAGTTTCTCATGAAATTCTAAAATTATGTGCTGATTTTTCGACAGATAGTCATTAGGAAATTATGTAAAAAAGCTGTAACTACCCTGCATCGAAAATGGAAGATAATCACGCAAAGCATCAGTTTCGCACTATACGTTTAATGGCTACCTCCGAACTGGAGCTAGTCGGATGCAGAGTGGGAAAGTCTCTACCAAACCTGTACCAACAGTGTTGAAGTCTGAGCTATATGTATTTATATTAATCAAACAAAAGACACGCCTCTTTAAGAACCACCTATGGCTGAAGCAGTTAAAAACGCGTTGAAATGGTCTTCAAAGGGGGTACAAATGCACTCCTTAGGACATCAAAATGGTAGGAGTGTCAATTGAGCGCACTGCGAGGCGACAAAATTAAAACGAGTACTGTCCCTTAATGAGTTCATTCTGCGCTAGCTCGAAACTAGTGCAAAACGGTGAAGGGTAACTATAAGTACATACTTATATACTTAATTTTGATTATGAAAATACCCCTAAATTTCTAGACTGATATCAAGATCGACCAAATCAATTGTTTAAAGCGAAAAATAAATTTCGAAATGAACAGAAAAAGTGGATGAAGTGTGTTAAAATTAACAGGGTTAGATTAGGTTAAACTGGCCGGTCAATAAAGACCCCACATAGATGTACATAGTGTTAAGCGAATTTGTAAGACAACCAAACTGAAAATTTCAATCATCTGCCAGAATCTTGACAAAGGCGCTTAAAGCAGTGCGTCGGATTCGGGGAACGATAGTAGCAGAGAAACGACGACCTCCGTGATGGAACGATTGATCTGAACTGAGAAGAAGAACGGACAAGGGTATGGAGTAGAGGAAGTAAGAGAGCCACACTTTTACCAAAAGCGCTTAAGTCCAAGCGTTATGAATTAAAATTATATAATCAAAGGTGGTGCTACTATTTCGGAGCTACCCACGACTGCAAAGGCGGATTCTAAATTTAAGGAACATTTTAATAAAAACGCCTTCTAGCCAATGACTATGATTACTGACCGTAGAGTTGGTAGCCTAATTCAAATACTAAAAGGTGTAAAAACAGCCATACAAGGAGTGTAAACTTGGGTGAATTCCCTAGGTCGAAATTATATATTTCTACTGCAGGATGTTTATACATGCTTCGAACTTACATGGACGGCATTTATAAGCGACCTCCACAACTTTCCGACGATTGTTGCATGAATCCGTATTAACAACTGTAGCATTGTGATCAGGAAATCTATAATCATGTGAGGCACCTTGGAATTTGCAGTGTTTCTTTTTTTGGCATGCTTCTACGACCGTCTGCAACAGTGAGTACTGAAAAATAAAATATGATATTGAACAGGTGAGAAGTGATATAATATAACACATCTCAACAGATGCATACTTATACATTTATCGTTGGGGCAATAGTCCTTAACAGCGGTCGACTGATATTACGCTTCCAAAAATGTCGAAAGCGGTGTCAAGAGACTCGTTTTAACATCAGTATCAATAATCCAAAGACGGAAAAACAATTTTGCTTCAAAATATATATTAACAAAACACCGAAAAATGTCGCCGAAACGCTCCAAAACCGAAGTTGGGATACATAGAATCTTTGGCAATTCTATACGACAGCATTACAATTTTAATAAACGTCCAAAAATATCGGAAGGGGTGTCAAAAAACGAGCTTTGGTCCCAAAATGTTTAGTCCTTCAAAAGATATTAATGAAAAGCCGAAAAATTACCCCGTGTCCCTTCGAAACCGGGGGTGTGATCCACAGTATTTTTGCGCAGAACACCCTGACCGGTCCAACAATGGGGTGGGATCAAAATTAAATCCGTGCAAAATCCCTTTGTACACAAAACTGTTAAAACAACCATCTGAAAAGATTCAATTTCTTTTGCAAATATCTCTTCACAGACGAAAAATGTTTGTAAATTGTCGAGCTCGGGGCCATACAATATTAAATAACACACAAAAACTTTTTATTTATATGTGTTATATATTGTCGTTCTTTTATTTATTGAGATTTCAACCAAGTCGACCTGGTACATCCAACGATTCCTGAAGATGAATTCTAAAGCGCCAAATACACGACACGAACATTTCCGCGAACATTCCGCAATCTTGTTCGCAGCTTTGGCCATACACCATACGAACTTTTGGCCGAACATTAGTTTTCTTTCAGACAGCGATGAATACGGACAACAATTGTGCTGCAGCAATATTGCTCGCTGTGGCAATTAAGCGTAAAAAAATGTATACATTTCAATAAATTCACTCAGAAATTTTTTATTGTCCATTTTACTTTTCCGCGCACGTCTGTTCCGTTCAGAAATTACTACGATTATGAGCTATTTCGCCATACACGCACGAACAGTTCGCGCAAATGTTCGCCAAAAATTAAAATATTTTACTGGCATGGTGGTGACCATACACGACAGAAAAGGTCGCACAAACATGACATAACGGGAATGTTCGCGGAAATGTTCGTGTCGTGTATTTGGCGCTTAACCAACGAACCGATATCATTTCGTTACGATAATCAACGTTAATAAACGAAACAAAGTCATTTCGTTTCGTTTAAGCGCCAAATACACGACACGAACATTTCCGCGAACATTCCGCAATCTTGTTCGCAGCTTTGGCCATACACCATACGAACTTTTGGCCGAACATTATTCTTTTTCAGACAGCCATAGTACAGGTCTACAAGTATGATATGTAGCAGCGCGCACATACAGAGCCACGCTCACCTGATAAAATGCTTGTTCTTGTTCGTTTTTTGTGTGGATGCTATTTGGCACTGTTGTACTTCTTAGGTCCAAGAAAAGTGTAGTAGCTGCTAACGAAAACTGTGTAACATTTTTATTGCAAAATTACAAAGAAATATTCTTATTTACTTTCAAATGAGCACTTAATTACACCTCTCTATAAAATCCATATGTTTTGGATAATTTTAATTAACAAATTGTGATACTTTATTACAGGGGACGATTGCTAAAACACGACCAAAACCGTCGAGGGAGGTATTAATAGACGCGGTTTTGCCTCGCTTCCAATAATTCGAATACTTTTACGCCTTGGAACTATAGATAACAGGACAAAACGCGTCTTTTCATTTCTCTTTCCACATTTTTGGACGGGTTATTGCAGTCGACCTCAGTTTCAAACTGTTTTTCGCGGAGAACTTTTGAACGGGTAGAAAAACTTAGCACTCGTGTTTCTATTCTTAATGCTGCAATAACTATGTGTCCTCAGATACCCCAATTCAAGAGTTTTGTATAATTTTATGTAGGACGCATATAGGTACAATACATTTTCATACTAAATTCGTAAAAAAAAATTTACCATCACGGCAACCTGATATCTGATATTCCGCTCCTTTTTTTGTTTCCCTGCGTCTATTCCACGACAGCAACCCCGGTAATTTTGACACTTCGTTCAGTGTCAAGCGCATGTTCCACGCAGGTTCCACTGAGTTCCACACTAGTTTGACACTGACCGAAGTGTCAAACGACAGTGTGTTAGAAAGAGAAAGGAATTGTTTCCTTCTCATACATATCATACTTGTTAACCTGTAATATGTCAGACAGCGATGAATACGGACAACAGTTGTGCTGCAGCAATATTGCTCGCTGTGGCAATTTTTATACTCAGTTGAGCAGAGCTCACAGAGTATATTAAGTTTGATTGGATAACGGTTGGTTGTACAGGTATAAAGGAATCGAGATATATATAGACTTCCATATATAAAAATCATCAGGATCGAAAAAAAATTTGATTGAGCCTTGTCCGTCCGTCCGTCCGTTAACACGATAACTTGAGTAAATTTAACGTAACGTAAATGGACGATATCGGACTATAACCACGCCCACTTTTTCGATATCGAAAATTTCGAAAAACCGAAAAAGTGCGATAATTCATTACCAAAGACAGATAAAGCGATGAAACTTCGCAGGTGGGTCGAGCTTATGACGCAGAATAGAAAATTAGTAAAATTTTGGACAATGGGCGTGGCACCGCCCACTTTTAAAAGAAGGTAATTTAATACTTTTGCAAGCTGTAATTTGGCAGTGGTTGAAGATATCATGATGAAATTTGGCAGGATCGTTACTCCTATTACTATATGTACACCTAATAAAAATTAGCAAAATCGGAGAAGGACCACGCCCACTTTTAAAAAAAAATTTTTAAAGTAAAATTTTAACAAAAAATTGTATATCTTTACAGTATATAAGTAAATTATGTCAACATTCAACTCCAGTAATGATATGGTGCAACAAAATACAAAAATAAAAGAAAATTTCAAAATGGGCGTGGCTCCGCCCTTTTTCATTTAATTTGTCTAGGATACTTTTAATGTCATAAGTCAAACAAAAATTTACCAATCCTTTTGAAATTTGGTAGGGGCTTAGATTCTGGGACGATAACTCTTTTCTGTGAAAATGGGCGAAATCGGTTGAAGCCACGCCCAGTATTTATACAGAGTGTTCCGTCTGTCCTTCCGCATGGCCCTTAACACGATAACTTGAGCAAAAATCGACATATCTTTACTGAACTTAGTTCACGTACTTATATGAACTCACTTTATCTTGGTGTAAAAAATAAACGAAATCCGACTATGACCACGCCTACTTTTTCGATATCGAAAATTACGAAAAATGCCATAATTCTATACCAAATACGAAAAAAGGGATGAAACATGGCAATTGGATTGGTTTATTGACGCGAAATATAACTTTAGAAAAAACTTTGTAAAATGGTTGTGATACCTACCATATTAAGTACAAGAAAATGAAAAAGTTCTGCAGTGCGAAATAAAAAACCCTTGAAATCTTGGCAGGTATTACATATATAAATAAATTAGCGGTATCCAACAGATGATGTTCTGGGTCACCCTGGTCCACATTTTGGTCGATATCTGGAAAACGCCTTCAAATATACAACTACCTCCACTCCCTTTTAAAACTCTCATTAATACCTTTAATTTGATACCAATATCGTACAAACATATTCTAGAGTCACCCCTGGTCCACCTTTATGGCGATATCTCGACCACCACTCCCTTTTAAAACCCTCATTAATACCTTTTATTTTATAACCATATCGTACAAACACATTCTAGAGTCACCCCTGGTCCACCTATATGGCGATATCTCGAAACGGCGTCCACCTATGGAACTAAGGATTACTCCCTTTTAAAATACTCATTAACACCTTTCATTTGATACCCATATCGTGCAAACAAATTCTAGAGTCAACCCTGATCCACCTTTATGGCGATATCCCTAAATGGCGTCCACCTATAGAACTATGGCACACTCCCTCATAAAATACTCTTTAGTGCCTTTCATTTGATAGATATGTCATACAAACACATTCCAGGGTTTCCCTCGGTTAATTTTCCTACATAGTTATTTTCCCTGTCCCTTGTCACCATAGCTCTCAACTGAGTATGTAATGTTCGGTTACACCCGAACTTAACCTTCTTTACTTGTTAATTCTAATTTTTAATTCTATTACAATAATCTTTGCTTTTTACTTGCCACAATGATGGCAAAGATTTATACATTTCAATAAATTTACTCAGAAATTTTTTATTGTCCATTTTACTTTTCCGCGCACGTCCGTTCCGTTCAGAAATTACTACGATTATGAGCTATTTCGCCATACACGCACGAACAGTTCGCGCGAATCTTCGCCAAAAATTAAAATATTTTGATTTTTGGCGAACATTTGCGCGAACTGGCAAACACCACCATACACGACAGAAAAGGTCGCAGAAACATGACATAACGGGAACGTTCGCGGAAATGTTCGTGTCGTGTATTTGGCGCTTAATTGAAGTCAAAATATCGATAAATAAAAGAAAGACAATATATAACACATATATATAGAAAGTTTTTGTGTGTTATTTAATATTGTATGGCCTCGAGCCCGACAATTTACAAACATTTTACAAACTAAAGGCAAAAAAAATAACGGACGCAAAATTTTTTATTTCCGTTTCAGGAATCGCGATTCTGGGTCCAAAGCGCGTCTTTTGACACCCCTCCCGTTGGATATATTAATTACATTCTGTGTATGCAGATATGGCTACGCTGTTGTTAGAGCTAACAATTTCTAAATTTTAATCAGGGTATATGTTAATAAATATATAATATTAAGATCTGTGAAAAATGCAATCTTGGATTGAAAATTGAGTTAATCATGCATCATGACATGGTGTGCGGATCGTCGCGCGACAGAGTAGGGTAGAACGGGGCACATTCGCCACCCCCTGTTTTCTCTAAATTCATCAGTGCTATCGAACATTAATAACACTGGTCGACGGCCAAAATTTACCAGAGACGCCGTTATGAAATTCGTATGTAAAACCACCCCTTGATTTCGAAAATCGAGTTCATTTTTGATTCTATGGTACCGTTTTTGAGATATTTGCAATTAACCGTTATTCGAAAAAACTAAAAAGATGGCTCCCTTTAATTACGCATATCCCACGAACGGGTCAAGCAAAAAAGTTTACAGAATCGGAAAGACGATAACATTTTCTATAAATGCATCATATATGGTTTTTTGCTCAACCAGATAGTTTTCAAGATATTAGCTTATCATTTCAGATTTTAGTTTTTTTTATGCAAAAATATGAAAAAAATTACTCTTTGCGAAAACAGAATTCCAAAACCACAACTTTTTTTCCAGATATTTATTCTTTACGTAAAGCTCTGTTTAATTAGAAAAAAGATAAGCTATCATCGAAGAAAATCGATGCAAAACTGCGTAAGTTATAAGCGATCAAATAAAAATACCCAGGTTGCGCAATTTCAACGTATACATAAAAACGTAAGTATGGTATAAATAAGATTGAAATATCTAGCTATGTTCTGTTTCTATTTAGTTAAAAGATCAATTTATGACAGAAATTACCTATATTTTTAACTTTTTTTTTTATTTATTTATGTTTACTCTATATTCAAACAATCTTTATCTTAATTTGATTCTACTATGTAGTCGAAATAATTATGTGTTCTACTTTGACGCTTATTCAGTTTAGAATCGGTTTCTCTTATGAGAAACCAGCAGTAATCACCCATCATTGCGACGTCCCAGAATCCTTGATATCGATTCTCAATTAATTTCATTTGCTGATGAAACCTTTCGCCAGGTTCGTTACTTTCGTCGCCAAGATTTGTCGGAAAAAAGCTCAAATGTGAGTGCAGAAAGTAAATTTTTAAGGACATATTTACGCCTGGAAAGAAAATATTACTTAGGTAAACAAGTTATAGAATTTTGGTAAATTTATTTTAATAAGCCTTTAATATTTACCCATTTTCGCATAATTATTGATTAAGTCGTTCACTATCTGCTCGTAGTTAGGGCTTTTGTGTCTACCGAGAAAAGAAGCAACGACCTTTTCAAAGGATTCCCACGCTGCTGCCTCAACTGATGAGAGTAGTTCCTAGAATTGATTATTGTTGATCAACTTTTTTATTTGTGGTCCAACAAAAATACCTTCCTTTATCTTGGCTTGAGAAATATCTGGAAAATTGTTTTCAAATAGTCGAATGCTTCGCCTTCTTTGTCCAAAGCCTAAACAAAGTTCTTAATAAGACCGAGCTTGATGTGTAAGGGTGGAAGTATGATTTTCTCTTTCTTGACAAGAGGGGTGAATTTGATGTTATCCACACCAACGGTAAACTCGACTCTTTCCGGCCAATTCTTTCTGACGTAGTGGTCCTTACGAGCTCGGCTATCCCATTTGCAGAGGAAGCAGCAGTGATTCGTGTAGCCACTTTGTAGACCGCATAGCATTGCAACGACTTTGAGATCAGAACATATTTTCCAATCATGCTCTTCATATTTGATAACTTTTAGTAGTTTTTGCATTTCCTCGTTGGTTTCCTTTATATTTACTGCATGTGCGATCGGGATAGAAGGCTTTTTGTTACCAATATGCAATAATACAGCCTTCAAACTCAGTTTATTGCTGTCTATGAACAACCGCCACTCTTTTGAATCATATGTTTGACCAAACTCTTTGAATAAACCAGAAATGTCCTTGCAGTAGCTTACACTGTCTTTCTTGGTATAGTGTTTGGAAAATGGTTCGTGACGAGTTCTACAATATATCACCTTAACATCGGGAGACACAAATTTAAATTGTTGCATACGAGAAGTGTGGATCTCGGCATTTTCCTTATATAGTTCCAAATCTCTTATCCAATCATTAAGTTGTGCTTGTGACAGAACGTTTCTCTCGTTTCCCATGCGAAATTCAGTACAATTTGATTCCCCGCAGTCAGATATTACTTTTGACAATGGAACTGGATTCGCAACTGCCATTGAATGTAGTACTGGCAATGTTACTGTAGGTACGCTGGAATAGGTTACTCTTCTTGATCTTCCAACGCCAGGTACTTTTGTTTGACAAATATAACACTCTATTGAATGGCAAGTAGGTTCTCTCCATATCATTGGTGTATAAAATTTTATTTGTTGTCCTGATTCCGACTGAATCAATTCTACTCGACACGATGTACACAAAGTGGATACGATTGGATACGCTTTGGGTATATGGGGTGGGTTTCCCTCTCACCATAAAAATCAAACACTCTACCCTTCCTTTAAAAATTCACAAATGGCTTTTATTTAATGTTGTAACTCATATAGCTAACATAAACTAATCACTTTGATATCTCTAAATCTATAAATAGACTTTTAATTTATATGTTAAAGACACTCAAACTTCACAAGCGAATATTTCACGACAATGGTAGCGATAGCAGGACGGTAATTAGCGAACTAAACTTACATATTAAGCAGTAAAATTTTCAGCCTTCCGCGCAGCTAGGAAACGGTAACTATTTATATGTTCGTATGTATGTAAAAGGAATGTACAAAGTTGAGTGCACGGTAATTACAATACACAAAATTTATAAATTTTTTGTTTAGAGGGTGGTTCATTAAGGTAAGTATTTTAAGACATTTGCAGGGTATTTCATTAGGTAAGTATTTTTGCAAAAGGTAGGTATATTAGCAAACGTAAGTATCTTAAAAATAGTTAATATTTCATTAGGTAAGTATTTTTAGCAAAAGGTAAGTATCTTAAAAATAGATATTATTTCAATACTTCATGTTACAAATAAATTTTGTAAAATCATTGTATACTACAATTTATAGGTCAATTCAATTTGGGATCATGCCCACAACATGGCGGCCGGCCTGCTCCGACGAGGGAAGCAGCAACTTCTGCATCTCCTCCAAAGTGTTAACCGCTGTTGAAAACAAATTCCTCAATCGCCTCTGAGTGGTATTATTGTCTGCCCGTTTCTTATTTGGTTTTAAAATTACAGTCCTTTTTGTTGTCTTCGTTTTCGGGGCTGGAGTTTATTGTTGAATCGTTTCCGGTGTTCTTCCTTTGGCCGCTCACCGTGAAGCAGCGTGTGGTGAGCGAGGCCTGAAAAGAGAAGTCAAAATAAAGGGTGTCAAGTGAGTATGGGTGTAGAGAGTGAGCTGTGATATGAATCCCTAGAGTTGACATGGTTTGGAGAGATATATAGGGTGAGGTTGAAGAATTTATTCTGCTAGGGGAAGTACACACACTTTTGCTATGGGGCGTTTGTATATTCCGTCTTGAGTCCGGACATCTACTACTCGAACCTTTTCGTCCGAGCCAGGGTGGAGTCGAATGATGCGTCCAATTCACCAATTATTGGGCGAAAGAAGGTCATCCTTGACGACGACTAGATCACCTTCTCTGACGTTTGTCTGCTGAGTCTTCCATTTGGTCCGCTTATGGAATTCTTTGAGATATTCATTTTTCCAACGCGTACTAAACTTATGATGTAGGACTTTCAGTTTCTGCCATTTAGGGTAGTAAATTCTTAAAATGTGAATTTTTGACTGCCTGCAACTTTAAGGAAATGGGTTTTAAAGCTTTTAACTGCCGCTTCCCATCATCCGCCCGTGTGAGGAGCATATGGTGGGATGAATTGCCAGGACAGTCCATGAGTAGCATATTTTTGAGCTATGTCAGTTGCGGCTTCCTTGAGAAAAGAAGAAAGCTCCTTTTGAATGACACGACTTGCTCCAATAAAGGTTTTGCCATTGTCTGACATTATTTTGTGTGGGAGTTCACGACGATTAACAAAACGAGCAAATGCTGCTTTAAAAGCAGCGGTCGTCAGATCTGAGCAGACTTCCAGATGGACTGCTTTTGTTGAGAAACATACGAATACACAAACGTATGCCTTTGAGTAATATGCCTTCCGTAAGATTGATGTTTTAACGAGAAAAGGTCCACCAAAGTCGATACCGGTCATGTGAAATGGGAGAGAGTATGTGGACCTTTCCGGAGGGAGTGCGGCCATTATTTGGGATCCAGCCTGTTGTTTGTAGATCGTGCATATCTTACAATGGAATATGCACTTCTTCACCTTTTTTTTGAGTCGAGGGATGTAGTATTCCTGTTGTATCATGCGGATCATCAGTTGTTTTTCGGCATGCAACAAGGTATTATTTTTGTATTTAATTGGCGCTTAACCGTCTAAACGGTTATGGCTGTCCAACAAGGCGCGCCAGTCGCTCCAGTCGCTCCTTCGCTCCGCCAACAACAAGGTAGAGTGTATAAATTCTAAGAGTAAATAGGGGATTTGGCCAACCACTCTGGGCCCTTCCACCAAAGGGAGCATTCGGCTAGATCCTTGGGGGTACATCCACGGGTACCAAGATCTGCTGGATTATCTCCACTGGGTACGTGTTTCCAAGGGGCGTTACTCACGTTTTCCAGAATTTGTGAGGTTCTATTTGCCACGTAGGTCTTCCAGGTGTGTGGGGGTTTTTCCTGCCATGCTAATACGATGGCGGAGTCCGACCACAGAAACAGTTGTTTTTCGGTTATGTGGAGTCAGAGTTAGGTGTGAGCGAATTTGTTTTATTAATTTTGTGAGTAGTACTGCTCCACAGAGTTCTAGACGAGGCAGGCTCACGGTTTTCACGGGAGCCACTTTGCTCTTCGCCACGAGTAGGTGAGTAGAAAACTTGTCCTTGCTATTCTGCACCCGCAGATACACACAAGCGCAGAATGCTTTCTCCGATGCATCTGAGAATCCATGCATCTGAAAGGGTTTATTGGGTGAAAATTCAACCCATCGAGGGATTTTAATTTCATTTATCGCGGAAAGATTTTCGCGAAATTTGTTCCATTTGTGGAAAGCGCTGGGTTTGACTTGTTCATCCCAGTCAGTTCCTTCTAACCAGATTTGCTGGAGGAGAGTTTTGGCTAGTATCATCATTGGCGATAGCCATCCTGCCGGGTCAAACAACTTCGCGACCGCCGACAATATTTGTCGCTTAGTTTTTGAGTTTTCTGCAGGGATGGCGTCGTACGAGTACGAAAAAGAGTCAGTTATAGCATTCCATTTTATGCCGATAGTCTTAGTTGAGCTTGCGTCGGGAAACTTGAGAAAATCTTCATCAAGGAGATCAGCTTTCGGGATTGATTTCCTGCGAGTTGATGCAGAGTGCGTATAGCCAGATATGGGGCACAGTTGACGCCAAGCGTCACTGTCTTTAATTTAAAATCTTCCACTGGCAAATGGAAATTTTGATCCTCTGCGTGAACGAGTATTTGGCGATACATCTTTTCGATGTCGCCGTTAAATACATACTCAAGGAATCGCCATTTGAGTAGTACGAGCATTAAGACGTTTTGGAGGACGGGGCCTGTGTGCAACACATCGTTTGACGAGTTGCCAGAGTGGGTAGTTCTAGACGCGTTGAAAACAACGCGTACCTTTGTTGTTTTGCTGTCGGGTTTTAAGACAGCGTGGTGGGGGAGGTAGAACGACGAGTACTTTCCGTTCTCGATGACTTCGCGTGATGAAGTTGCCTCCATATGGCCCATGGTGAGGTATTCCTCTCACAATAAAAGAGGTTTCTAAATGGGACAGGGATCGCGACCCATACTTCAGGTCACTTTAAAAATGCAACAAAAGGAGAATATAAAAAGATGATACAAGATTTTTTGTACTTCCTTTATATCAATGGTTTAAAAGAAACGAAACAATTTTTGTTCTTGTTGCAGCAGTGCTTCGCCCTATCCAATAGGTGCGACCGATCAAAAATTGTCATCATTATCCTCTAACGGGAGTCCAAGGAAACTTGCTGTTTCAACAGTGGTGGGCCATAATGAGAGGGGTGTTAGAGGCATTGGTTCCACAATACAGTTGAAGAGATGGTTGGTGTCATTTGGGGACACGTTACAAGCAGGACTTATGTTTTGTATGCCGGGGACGATTCTGGATAGGTAACCTGTTACAGTATTCAGATCAAAGTTGAGCTAGGGTGACTCGCGTTTCCCTAGGGAGTGTGCGTTCTTCTTCTGCAAGTTTAGGGTATTGTTCTTTGAGTACAGGGCAATTCCTGGCATAGAGGTCCGGCGCCTGTTTGTGGAGTTCGCCAAGGAACTGCTTGTGTTGTTTGGCTTCATACGGCTGTGTTCTCAGGTGCCGTATTTACTAATAGTAGATGACTCCTTAAGCCCCTGGGCGGTGTTGGCTCATCAATAAGGTGTCTGTTGGGATGGCCAAGTTTCTGGGTATTCAATAGGAACTGTGTGGTTAGCATTTCATTATGGGGAGTATTCTCGCCTCTTTATATAGATGGCGCTGTAGGGACATTAGAAGACAACCCGTGGCGGTTCTGAGGGCAGTATTTTGGCAGGCCTGTAGCTTCTTCCAGTGAGTAGTCTTTAGGCTTGGCGACCATATCGGGACGCGCAGCATGCAATCGGCTGGCCAATTGCTTTGTAAGTGGTAACTAACGTTTCTTTATCTTTTCCTCAAGTACTGGCAGAAAGAGATTTGAGGATTTTATTACGGCTCTGGATTTTTGGTACAATTGCGGCTGCATGCTCACCAAAATGTAGATCCTGATCAAACGTCACACCCAATACGTAGCGCAGTGCCATTGACGTGGATGTTCAAAATGGTCGACATTTGGGCGTCCACGTTGTAAATAAGGTCGCCGATGATTTAGTCGGTGATAATGTCAGGTTTCGCGAGGTGAAAAAACTGGACAGATCAGGAAGGTAGCCGTTTATTTTGTTGCAAAGCTCCTCGATCTGTGGCCCTGGGCCTGTGGCCATTAATGTGCAGTCATCGGTGTAGGAAATGATAGTAACTCCTTCTGGTGGCGAAGGTAGCTTTGATACGTAGAAGTTAAACAAAAGTGGGGATAGGACACCACCCTGTAGCACCCCTTGTTTAATTCTTCTTGGTTTTGATGTTGCGTTTCTAAATTGCACCGATGCCTGCCGACCACCCAGATAATTTGCGGTCCACCTTTTAAGGCTTGGGGGAAGGGTCGACCCTTCCAGGTCTTGCAGTAACGTGCCATGGTTGACCGTATCAAAAGATTTTGATAGGTCTAGCGCAACTTTTGGTGGGGGTTTTTTGGGTGCTACTGGCATTTAGCGCGGTGTTTTCTAAAGCCATGCTGATGACAGGCTAGTTGCAAATTTGCTTTGAAATAGGAGATCAAAATGGCTCCAAGTGTCTTGGCTACTGGCGATAGGAGAGATATCGGGCGATATGAATCTCCTACGTTAACTGGTTTCCCAGGCTTTAGTAGCGGGACCACTTTGGCCATTTTCCATTTTTCGGGAATGACAAAGGTGGAAAGGGACAGGTAGAAGACATGTGTTAAATATTTGAAACCCTCTTTTCCTAGGCTTTTAAGCATCGGCATGGCTATGCCGTATGGGCCGCATACGACAGCACTTTATGCCCAAAGGCGATGGAAATTTTGTCATTGTGCTTAGACGGATTCGATAGGAGCTTTACGGTGGACCAAAGCTTACCCACACCGGAAGAGAGGTTACAATTAATAAGATGCTCCTCCCATTTTGCCCGCTTGTGTTCATCCCCAAGAAATCTGATGCGTTGGTTTATATCCCTTAGTTGAGGGTCGCCGGGATCGAGCTGCCTCATAACGTCACGTTCTCTCGCTAAATTTGCGGCCTCCGCCGGAAAATTAAGCCAAATTTCGGGAATTAAACCTTCGGGAATGAAGCGAGCCGAGGCGGATTCAACGACCTTGCGGAAAGCACGTTCCCCTTGGCGAGCATCAGTCGGGATAGGGAGGGCAGCAAAGCGGTTGACTGTAAAGGATTTGTATTCATCCCACTTTCCTTTTTTACAGTTTATGAAAGTGAGTTTTTCTGTGACGATGAAGTCGGTACGCTCGAGCGAAATAAGTATAGGCAGGTGGTCGGATGCCAATGTTACCATCGGCTGCCAGTTGATTGATATATCCGACGAACTGTGACAGCTTCCTACCATACGTGTGGGGGCGTCTCCGTTTATTGTGCAGAACGTCGTTTCTTCTATTTGATCCGCCAAGTTTGAATGCCATAGATCGTGATGGGCATTGAAATCGCCTAAGATGATGTGATTATCGCCAGTGAGTAAAGCGCTGGTATTAGGGCGGTATCCACTGTGGCAACAGGTGGCAGGAGGGATTTAGATATTTATGATTTCTAGGTTTACATCGCCTGACCGGATAGATAAGCCGTGACGTTCTAAGACACTGTCCCTGCGGCCGATGTCGGGATCAAATATATGATATTGCACTGCTCGGTGTACGATGAGCTCGAGACCTCCTCCATTTCCGCTCTCGCGACCTTTTCTGTAGACATTATACCCAGAACAAGTCTGCAGAGCAGATCTTGCTGTGAGTTTAGTCTCTTGAATCGCAGCAATGCGGATGTTGTGCCGCTTCATGAAAGACATGGTTTTGTTGAACTTTGATACTCAAATTTTAATATAACCACTGTAAAAAAATTTTTTGAAGAACAAAAATATAAAGTTGGAGTGCAATAAAAAGGCTTTCGATGTAATCTTCACCTGAGGCTGACAATGTTGACCTCACCTTTATATTTTTGTTCTTCTTAAAAATTTTTACAGTGGTTATGTTAAAATTTGAATATCAAAGTTTAAAAAGATTATGTCTTTGTTTAAAGGGGCATTTTTCGTTTCTTTTGGACCATTGATATGAAGGAACTACTTAAAAAATTTTTATCTTCTTTTAATTTTACAATAACTCTCATTTAAAGAAATTATTGTGAATTAGCTTAGCGAATGACCCTTCTTCATATATTTAATGCAACCTTGAATATATTATTAAATATCATATAAAGAACATGACCTCACTTCCGTTTGAATTACAATTGTGGCTATACGCCTTTAATTTATCTACTGCACAAATCGGTTTGTATCTTTTATATCAACAGGTTATGGGCCTATATGATAACGCGCATAAATTGTAAATTGTGTAATAATAAATTGTTCATATCATAATACTAGGTTCAAACACACACCAAATTGGCAATTTATACTATTTGGGCAATTTATTACGCAATTTGTCATATAATAAATTGTAATAATAAATTGCCAATTTAAAAAAAATTGCGTAATAAATTGTTTCAAACTGCAAATGCAACATTGTAAAGTGTGTTTATTGAGTATATTTAAACGTCAGTTACGCATGGCTGAACTATATGGTTGGCTCTTCTCATCAGCTGATTTTATGTCTTTCATTTCACTGGAGTAGGGATTTTCAAAAGAAGATGGCAAACTCAAAATGAAACCAAAACATTGAACACATTTTCTTACAACACACAAAAATTTCAAAGTTTTATGTGTTCATTCCATTTCATTCGCCTAATAATGTGCGTGTTTATTTTGACAGTCTGAACAAAGGTATGTTCTTGCTGTAGAGATCAGCCAACCAGCTATCAAATTACTATTGTGTAAGCTATATCGAGTTGTATGAACAGCACTCAATTCAAATCGAAATTTCCTCAATTTATTTTTCGGTTTGAACATAGTATAACGGCGACAAACCACAATAATTTATCGTTTGATAAGCTAAAAGGCCGTGAAAATTTTGAAGTGTGGAAGCTCCATGCAAAGTCATATCTGGTTATAAAAGGATGCTGGGAAGTAGTAAAAACAGGACTACAAGCAACTTCTCCAGAAAAAGATAAGCAGGCAGATCAGCGGGAACTTGCAGAAATCACGCTAATGAC
The DNA here is from genome assembly GCF_040869045.1 of Eurosta solidaginis. Taxonomy (NCBI): domain Eukaryota; kingdom Metazoa; phylum Arthropoda; class Insecta; order Diptera; family Tephritidae; genus Eurosta; species Eurosta solidaginis. The sequence continues at coordinate 152,909,678 of NC_090319.1, forward strand.
TGAGCCGATACATTTTTGCACATCGAGACAGTTACGACGGCCAAGGAGGGTTGGGATGCCTTGGTATAGGCGTATGAAGATTCCGGACTAACGCGTAAAGTTGAGTTATTGAAACAACTCGTACAATGCAAGCTTTCAGACTTCTCCTCTATGCAGGAGTACCTAAATACCTTGGTGATGACGTCTATAAAAGTGAGAACCGCTGGTTTGAATACTGATGACGAAGTTACCGCATCATTGATATTGGCAGGTTTACCTGATGAATTTCGAGCTTTGGTCTTAGCCATCTAAAATTCAAAACAACAGCTTACGATAGATAATGTAAAAACACTATTATTGCAAGAGGCAAAATTTGATAAACCAAATAGTGATTGCGCTTTATATTCCAAAAATAAATATAAGCCTAAATTTGCCAAGTGCCAAACTTGCAAAGAAGAAAGGAGCGATCGAAAATTCAAAACAACAGCTTACGATCGATAATGTAAAAACACTATTATTGCAAGAGGCAAAATTTGATAAACCAAATAGTGATTGCGCTTTATATTCCAAAAATAAATATAAGCCTTAATTTTCCAAGTGCCAAACTTGCAAAGAAGAAAGGGGCGATCGCCCCTCCACCCCCCCCCCCAGGATTTTTTTTCCAAATTTATTCGGAACAAAATTTTTTTCACGAAGTCCCAGAAACCCCCTATTTATATGCAGTATTTGTATAAATATAATGATGGATATTTGATCGTTACTTTTCATAATGCAGTTTTTGTATGCATGCTTTAATCATATATGTAATACTTCTATATCACTGCTACTGAACTGTGCAGGCTGTCAAAGATTACAGTACAGATATACAACGAGAGAAGGAGACAAAATCGCAAGTCTGTCGTTAAATTTTTGTAAAAAAGGGGCTTAAATATATGTATATTTCAATAAGCCGTCTTGCTTCTATCAATATTGTATATTAGGCTATTTCGTTCTCCAAATGAAAAAGTAAGCTTTTGTTTTCCATTAGTATTATAAAATTTTCAAATCATATTGCAATTAAAGACGCACGCGCAGGGAATCGAGGAATATATCTCTTCATTGCGAGATGCTAATGGCACCCTTCTGGTTAAATCTATCCGGAAAACAGGATTTGTTGGTATGCTGCTTTAAGAAATATTTTTCCACTATTTGAGAAGTTAAAAATTTTGGCATGACATACCTTTTAACTTATAAGCTTTCACAAGACTTCCTGGAAACCTTTTTTGGTACAGTTAGGGCAAGAGGGGGTTTCAACAACAATCCCAACGCAGTTCAATTTAAAAGTGCATATAGACGACTCTTAGTAAGGCACGAGTTAAGTGCGACTGAAAGTGGTAATTGTACCTTCGACGGCGAATCCATTCTAGAGGCATCATCAGCGTTTACTAGTATCCTTAAAAAAAAGCGAGATAATAGATTTCGAGTTAGCAAATGTTTATGTTAATACGATGTGGAGATTGAATATATGGCTAATGTTGTTCGTTATATTGCTGGCTATCTTGCTTGGAAGGTACAAAAGAAAATAAAATGTTCCACATGTCAAGGGCAATTGATAGGTGAAGAAGTGCCTTTACTTTCAGCGCACAAAAATAAAGGTCCGTTTGTCGCACCATTTGTGGACATATGTAATATTTGTATATTGTCAAAGAAAGCTTTAAGACAAGTTCTCAAGGCATGCCCAATTGGAAATGCAAAATGTAATATTTGTATAGTGCCAGAGAAAGCTTTAAGACAAGTTCTCAAGGCATGCCCAATTGGAAATGTAAAATTAAGTTTAATAAATAAAATGTTTCAAAATACAAGTGATGCATTCTCCTATAGTATCATGGACGATCACATAGCATCGAAAATTTATTTAGCAATGACACTTTCAATAATCACCGGACACAGCTGTGTAAGGAAGTAATAATTTTTTATTTGGATATTCGCTTGTTTTTGAAACGAAAAAAAGCACGGACGAAAAAGAGTATGTTAGAAAAAAATCTACAAAATTGACCTTATTTCAACACCAATAGCAGCCAGCCCAGTACTCATATTTTGTTTACTTCATCAAAAACTTACTTCATTAAAAAACTCAAAATGACCGAAATCCGACTATGACCACGCCCACTTTTTCGATATCGAAAATTACGAAAAATGAAAAAAATGCCAAAATTATATACCAAATACGAAAAAATGGATGAAACATGGTAATTGTATTGGTCTATTGACGCAAAATATAACTTTAGAAAAAAACTTGGTAAAATGGGTGTGACACCTACCATATTAAGTAGAAGAAAATGAAAAAGTTTTTCAGGGCGAAATCAAAAGCCCTTGGAATCTTGGAAGGAATACTATACGTGGTATTACATATGTAAATAAACTAGCGGTACCCGACAGATGATGTTCTGGATCACCCTGGTCCACATTTTGGTAGATATCGCGAAAACGCCTTCACATATACAACTAAGGGCCACTCCCTTTTAAAACCCTCATTAATACCTTTAATTTGATACCCATATCGTACAAACACATTCTAGGGTCACCCCTGGTCCACGTTTATGGCGATATCTCGAAAAGGCGTTCACATATAGAACTAAGGCCCTCTCCTTTTTAAAATACTCATTAACATCTTTCATTTGATACCCATATCGTACAAACAAATTCTAGAGTCACCCCTGGTCCACCTTTATGTCGATATCTCGAAAAGGCGTCCACCTATAGAACTAAGGCCCACGCCTTTTTAAAATACTCATTAACACCTTTCATTTGATACCCATATCGTACAAAAAAATTCTAGAGTCACCCCTGGCCCACCTTTATGGCGATATCTCGAAAAGGCATCCACCTATAGAACTAAGGCCCACTCCCTTTTAAAGTACTCATTAACACCTTTCAATTGATACCCATATCGTACAATCAAATTCTAGAGTCACCCCTGGTTCACCTTTATGGCGATATCTCGAAAAGGCGTCCACCTATAGAACTAAGGCCCACACCCTTTTAAAATTCTCATTAGCACCTTTCATTTGATACCCATATCGTACACAAAAGTTCTAGAGTCACACCTGGCCCACCTTTATGGCGATATCTCGAAAAGGCATCCACCTATAGAACTAAGGCCCACTCCCTTTTAAAATACTCATTAACACCTTTCATTTGATACCCATATCGTACAATCATATTCTAGAGTCACCCCTGGTCCACCTTTATGTCGATATCTCGAAAAGGCATCCACCTATAGAACTAAGGCCCACGCCCTTTTAAAATACTCATTAACACCTTTCATTTGATAGCCATATCGTACAATCAAATTCTAGAGAATAGCATTACCGATTTGTGCTGAGCGTGCAGATATACGTATGTAAATGAGCCCTTAGCCTCGTTTGCTCTTTGAAACGAAAAAAGCACGGCCGAAAAAGAGTACGTTAGAAAAAAATCTACAAAATTGATCTTATTTCAACACAAATAGCAGCCAACCCAGTACTCATACTTTGTTTACTTCATCAAAAATTTACTTCATTAAAAACTCAAAATAAGTAAAATTTTGAAAACGTTTAAATATCGTTTATTCAAGCTAATTCACTTTAAATTGTTTTTAAAAACGTTTAGAGAAATGCTAGTTGGGATGTATGTATAAGTATATTTTTATACATGTATATTTGAATTTTTTTCATTTCAAAAAGACGAATTCTTCGCCTTGTTTTTTTCTTTACTATTTATGTAAATAATGTACTTTGTATGGCTGCAGCCTACGCTTAAATAATAAATACATCAAGCCTTGTATTGTGTTTGTTGGCCTTTTCGTTGTTTAATCGACTAAAGT